>NW_028277165.1:33752105-34065000 GCF_051122295.1 Plectrocnemia conspersa
AACCTCATACGAGCGTTAACTATATGCAGCGTCGCATAAAAGCTCGTTCGAGGTCTCGGTCAATATATGGTAAGACTCGGTTTTTATTAAAAAAAAAATAAATAAAAATTGCTTTTATATGCAAATTAAAATTCTAAACACTTTTTGCATACGACATTTTTTAGTAGGATTTCATTTAGCAAAGTTATGACACTTTGAATTTTTACGATAGCCGCCATTTTGAAAAAAAATTTTATATATTTTTTTTAAACATAACGTATAGGGGCTGCACGTTAGTTCTATGCGATACTCGAAATTTAAATTTTAATCTTCGAAACCAAGCAGTTAAGAGCGTTAACTCTTCCGAAAGTCTCAAAATGGCTAGTATGGGGGTACGATCGAACTGACACATCGCTTGTTTTCAAGCAAAAATATATATTTTTTATATTTTATTCTGATAACCTTTAGGCTTCTGAACATTTCATGTATAGAGACTTTTTTGATAAAATTAAACACTACTGAGTTATAAGTGATTGAATTTCAATACTTGTCGCCATTTTGCAAAAAATTGACAAATTGGATTTTGCTAACAAACATACACAGGATGCTTAAGAATTCTATACTGTCACAAAAATTGAAATTCAAATATGTATAAATAAGCTCACACTGACCTTAACTATATTGAAAATCTTATGAGCGTATATATGGTGGGTCGATCGACTCATCACACTAAACGTGTTTTGAAAAAAAAATACTTTTATTTTTTAATTTTTAATTTTTTTTTATAGTATCGTAAGTATAGTCGGAAGCTCTATTTTGTTTAAAAAATTCAAGTCGATTTCTTAAATAGAAACCTCATACGAGCGTTAACTATATGCAGCGTCGCATAAAAGCTCGTTCGAGGTCTCGGTCAATATATGGTAAGACTCGGTTTTTATTAAAAAAAAAATAATTAAAAATTGCTTTTATATGCAAATTAAAATTCTAAACACTTTTTGCATACGACATTTTTTAGTAGGATTTTATTTAGCAAAGTTATGACACTTTGAATTTTTACGATAGCCGCCATTTTGAAAAAAATTTTTATATATTTTTTTTAAACATAACGTATAGGGGCTGCACGTTAGTTCTATGCGATACTCGAAATTTAAATTTTAATCTTCGAAACCATGCAGTTAAGAGCGTTAACTCTTCCGAAAGTCTCAAAATGGCTAGTATGGGGGTACGATCGAACTGACACATCGCTTGTTTTTAAGCAAAAATATATATTTTTTATATTTTATTCTGATGAACTTTAGGCTTCTGAACATTTCATGTATAGAGACTTTTTTGATAAAATTAAACACTACTGAGTTATAAGTGATTGAATTTCAATACTTGTCGCCATTTTGCAAAAAATTGACAAATTGGATTTTGCTAACAAACATACACAGGTTGCTTAAGAATTCTATACTGTCACAAAAATTGAAATTCAAATATGTATAAATAAGCTCACACTGACCTTAACTATATTGAAAATCTTATGAGCGTATGTATGGTGGGTCGATCGACTCATCACACTAAACGTGTTTTGAAAAAAAAATACTTTTATTTTTTAATTTTTAATTTTTTTTTATAGTATCGTAAGTATATTCGGAAGCTCTATTTTGTTAAAAAAATTAAAGTCGATTTCTTAAATAGAAACCTCATACGAGCGTTAACTATATGCAGCGTCGCATAAAAGCTCGTTCGAGGTCTCGGTCAATATATGGTAAGACTCGGTTTTATTAAAAAAAAAATAATTAAAAATTGCTTTTATATGCAAATTAAAATTATAAACACTTTTTGCATACGACATTTTTTAGTAGGATTTCATTTAGCAAAGTTATGACACTTTGAATTTTTACGATAGCCGCCATTTTGAAAAAAAATTTTATATATTTTTTTTAAACATAACGTATAGGGGCTGCACGTTAGTTCTATGCGATACTCGAAATTTAAATTTTAATCTTCGAAACCAAGCAGTTAAGAGCGTTAACTCTTCCGAAAGTCTCAAAATGGCTAGTATGGGGGTACGATCGAACTGACACATCGCTTGTTTTCAAGCAAAAATATATATTTTTTATATTTTATTCTGATGAACTTTAGGCTTCTAAACATTTCATGTATAGAGACTTTTTTGATAAAATTAAACACTACTGAGTTATAAGTGATTGAATTTCAATACTTGTCGCCATTTTGCAAAAAATTGACAAATTGGATTTTGCTAACAAACATACACAGGATGCTTAAGAATTCTATACTGTCACAAAAATTGAAATTCAAATATGTATAAATAAGCTCACACTGACCTTAACTATATTGAAAATCTTATGAGCGTATGTATGGTGGGTCGATCGACTCATCACACTAAACGTGTTTTGAAAAAAAAATACTTTTATTTTTTAATTTTTAATTTTTTTTTATAGTATCGTAAGTATAGTCGGAAGCTCTATTTTGTTTAAAAAATTAAAGTCGATTTCTTAAATAGAAACCTCATACGAGCGTTAACTATATGCAGCGTCGCATAAAAGCTCGTTCGAGGTCTCGGTCAATATATGGTAAGACTCGGTTTTTATTAAAAAAAAAATAATTAAAAATTACTTTTATATGCAAATTAAAATTCTAAACACTTTTTGCATACGACATTTTTTAGTAGGATTTAATTTAGCAAAGTTATGACACTTTGAATTTTTACGATAGCCGCCATTTTAAAAAAAAAATTTATATATTTTTTTTAAACATAACGTATAGGGGCTGCACGTTAGTTCTATGCGATACTCGAAATTTAAATTTTAATCTTCGAAACCAAGCAGTTAAGAGCGTTAACTCTTCCGAAAGTCTCAAAATGGCTAGTATGGGGGTACGATCGAACTGACACATCGCTTGTTTTTAAGCAAAAATATATATATTTTATATTTTATTCTGATGAACTTTAGGCTTCTGAACATTTCATGTATAGAGACTTTTTTGATAAAATTAAACACTACTGAGTTATAAGTGATTGAATTTCAATACTTGTCGCCATTTTGCAAAAAATTGACAAATTGGATTTTGCTAACAAACATACACAGGATGCTTAAGAATTCTATACTGTCACAAAAATTGAAATTCAAATATGTATAAATAAGCTCACACTGACCTTAACTATATTGAAAATCTTATGAGCGTATGTATGGTGGGTCGATCGACTCATCACACTAAACGTGTTTTGAAAAAAAAATACTTTTATTTTTCAATTTTTAATTTTTTTTTATAGTATCGTAAGTATAGTCGGAAGCTCTATTTTGTTTAAAAAATTCAAGTCGATTTCTTAAATAGAAACCTCATACGAGCGTTAACTATATGCAGCGTCGCATAAAAGCTCGTTCGAGGTCTCGGTCAATATATGGTAAGACTCGGTTTTTATTAAAAAAAAAATAATTAAAAATTGCTTTTATATGCAAATTAAAATTCTAAACACTTTTTGCATACGACATTTTTTTTTAGGATTTCATTTAGCAAAGTTATGACACTTTGAATTTTTACGATAGCCGCCATTTTAAAAAAAAAATTTATATATTTTTTTTAAACATAACGTATAGGGGCTGCACGTTAGTTCTATGCGATACTCGAAATTTAAATTTTAATCTTCGAAACCAAGCAGTTAAGAGCGTTAACTCTTCCGAAAGTCTCAAAATGGCTAGTATGGGGGTACGATCGAACTGACACATCGCTTGTTTTTAAGCAAAAATATATATTTTTTATATTTTATTCTGATGAACTTTAGGCTTCTGAACATTTCATGTATAGAGACTTTTTTGATCAAATTAAACACTACTGAGTTATAAGTGATTGAATTTCAATACTTGTCGCCATTTTGCAAAAAATTGACAAATTGGATTTTGCTAACAAACATACACAGGATGCTTAAGAATTCTATACTGTCACAAAAATTGAAATTCAAATATGTATAAATAAGCTCACACTGACCTTAACTATATTGAAAATCTTATGAGCGTATGTATGGTGGGTCGATCGACTCATCACACTAAACGTGTTTTGAAAAAAAAATACTTTTATTTTTTAATTTTTAATTTTTTTTTATAGTATCGTAAGTATAGTCGGAAGCTCTATTTTGTTTAAAAAATTCAAGTCGATTTCTTAAATAGAAACCTCATACGAGCGTTAACTATATGCAGCGTCGCATAAAAGCTCGTTCGAGGTCTCGGTCAATATATGGTAAGACTCGGTTTTTATTAAAAAAAAAATAATTAAAAATTACTTTTATATGCAAATTAAAATTCTAAACACTTTTTGCATACGACATTTTTTAGTAGGATTTCATTTAGCAAAGTTATGACACTTTGAATTTTTACGATAGCCGCCATTTTGAAAAAAAAATTTATATATTTTTTTTAAACATAACGTATAGGGGCTGCACGTTAGTTCTATGCGATACTCGAAATTTAAATTTTAATCTTCGAAACCAAGCAGTTAAGAGCGTTAACTCTTCCGAAAGTCTCAAAATGGCTAGTATGGGGGTACGATCGAACTGACACATCGCTTGTTTTCAAGCAAAAATATATATTTTTTATATTTTATTCTGATGAACTTTAGGCTTCTGAACATTTCATGTATAGAGACTTTTTTGATAAAATTAAACACTACTGAGTTATAAGTGATTGAATTTCAATACTTGTCGCCATTTTGCAAAAAATTGACAAATTGGATTTTGCTAACAAACATACACAGGATGCTTAAGAATTCTATACTGTCACAAAAATTGAAATTCAAATATGTATAAATAAGCTCACACTGACCTTAACTATATTGAAAATCTTATGAGCGTATGTATGGTGGGTCGATCGACTCATCACACTAAACGTGTTTTGAAAAAAAAATACTTTTATTTTTTAATTTTTAATTTTTTTTTATAGTATCGTAAGTATAGTCGGAAGCTCTATTTTGTTTAAAAAATTCAAGTCGATTTCTTAAATAGAAACCTCATACGAGCGTTAACTATATGCAGCGTCGCATAAAAGCTCGTTCGAGGTCTCGGTCAATATATGGTAAGACTCGGTTTTTATTAAAAAAAAAATAATTAAAAATTGCTTTTATATGCAAATTAAAATTCTAAACACTTTTTGCATTCGACATTTTTTAGTAGGATTTTATTTAGCAAAGTTATGACACTTTGAATTTTTACGATAGCCGCCATTTTGAAAAAAAATTTTATATATTTTTTTTAAACATAACGTATAGGGGCTGCACGTTAGTTCTATGCGATACTCGAAATTTAAATTTTAATCTTCGAAACCAAGCAGTTAAGAGCGTTAACTCTTCCGAAAGTCTCAAAATGGCTAGTATGGGGGTACGATCGAACTGACACATCGCTTGTTTTCAAGCAAAAATATATATTTTTTATATTTTATTCTGATGAACTTTAGGCTTCTGAACATTTCATGTATAGAGATTTTTTTGATAAAATTAAACACTACTGAGTTATAAGTGATTGAATTTCAATACTTGTCGCCATTTTGCAAAAAATTGACAAATTGGATTTTGCTAACAAACATACACAGGATGCTTAAGAATTCTATACTGTCACAAAAATTGAAATTCAAATATGTATAAATAAGCTCACACTGACCTTAACTATATTGAAAATCTTATGAGCGTATGTATGGTGGGTCGATCGACTCATCACACTAAACGTGTTTTGAAAAAAAAATACTTTTATTTTTCAATTTTTAATTTTTTTTTATAGTATCGTAAGTATAGTCGGAAGCTCTATTTTGTTTAAAAAATTCAAGTCGATTTCTTAAATAGAAACCTCATACGAGCGTTAACTATATGCAGCGTCGCATAAAAGCTCGTTCGAGGTCTCGGTCAATATATGGTAAGACTCGGTTTTTATTAAAAAAAAAATAATTAAAAATTGCTTTTATATGCAAATTAAAATTCTAAACACTTTTTGCATACGACATTTTTTTTTAGGATTTCATTTAGCAAAGTTATGACACTTTGAATTTTTACGATAGCCGCCATTTTAAAAAAAAAATTTATATATTTTTTTTAAACATAACGTATAGGGGCTGCACGTTAGTTCTATGCGATACTCGAAATTTAAATTTTAATCTTCGAAACCAAGCAGTTAAGAGCGTTAACTCTTCCGAAAGTCTCAAAATGGCTAGTATGGGGGTACGATCGAACTGACACATCGCTTGTTTTTAAGCAAAAATATATATTTTTTATATTTTATTCTGATGAACTTTAGGCTTCTGAACATTTCATGTATAGAGACTTTTTTGATCAAATTAAACACTACTGAGTTATAAGTGATTGAATTTCAATACTTGTCGCCATTTTGCAAAAAATTGACAAATTGGATTTTGCTAACAAACATACACAGGATGCTTAAGAATTCTATACTGTCACAAAAATTGAAATTCAAATATGTATAAATAAGCTCACACTGACCTTAACTATATTGAAAATCTTATGAGCGTATGTATGGTGGGTCGATCGACTCATCACACTAAACGTGTTTTGAAAAAAAAATACTTTTATTTTTTAATTTTTAATTTTTTTTTATAGTATCGTAAGTATAAACGGAAGCTCTATTTTGTTTAAAAAATTCAAGTCGATTTCTTAAATAGAAACCTCATACGAGCGTTAACTATATGCAGCGTCGCATAAAAGCTCGTTCGAGGTCTCGGTCAATATATGGTAAGACTCGGTTTTTATTAAAAAAAAAATAATTAAAAATTGCTTTTATATGCAAATTAAAATTCTAAACACTTTTTGCATACGACATTTTTTAGTAGGATTTCATTTAGCAAAGTTATGACACTTTGAATTTTTACGATAGCCGCCATTTTGAAAAAAATTTTTATATATTTTTTTTAAACATAACGTATAGGGGCTGCACGTTAGTTCTATGCGATACTCGAAATTTAAATTTTAATCTTCGAAACCATGCAGTTAAGAGCGTTAACTCTTCCGAAAGTCTCAAAATGGCTAGTATGGGGGTACGATCGAACTGACACATCGCTTGTTTTTAAGCAAAAATATATATTTTTTATATTTTATTCTGATGAACTTTAGGCTTCTGAACATTTCATGTATAGAGACTTCTTTGATAAAATTAAACACTACTGAGTTATAAGTGATTGAATTTCAATACTTGTCGCCATTTTGCAAAAAATTGACAAATTGGATTTTGCTAACAAACATACACAGGATGCTTAAGAATTCTATACTGTCACAAAAATTGAAATTCAAATATGTATAAATAAGCTCACACTGACCTTAACTATATTGAAAATCTTATGAGCGTATGTATGGTGGGTCGATCGACTCATCACACTAAACGTGTTTTGAAAAAAAAATACTTTTATTTTTTAATTTTTAATTTTTTTTTATAGTATCGTAAGTATATTCGGAAGCTCTATTTTGTTAAAAAAATTAAAGTCGATTTCTTAAATAGAAACCTCATACGAGCGTTAACTATATGCAGCGTCGCATAAAAGCTCGTTCGAGGTCTCGGTCAATATATGGTAAGACTCGGTTTTTATTAAAAAAAAATAATTAAAAATTACTTTTATATGCAAATTAAAATTCTAAACACTTTTTGCATACGACATTTTTTAGTAGGATTTAATTTAGCAAAGTTATGACACTTTGAATTTTTACGATAGCCGCCATTTTAAAAAAAAAATTTATATATTTTTTTTTAACATAACGTATAGGGGCTGCACGTTAGTTCTATGCGATACTCGAAATTTAAATTTTAATCTTCGAAACCAAGCAGTTAAGAGCGTTAACTCTTCCGAAAGTCTCAAAATGGCTAGTATGGGGGTACGATCGAACTGACACATCGCTTGTTTTCAAGCAAAAATATATATTTTTTATATTTTATTCTGATGAACTTTAGGCTTCTGAACATTTCATGTATAGAGACTTTTTTGATAAAATTAAACACTACTGAGTTATAAGTGATTGAATTTCAATACTTGTCGCCATTTTGCAAAAAATTGACAAATTGGATTTTGCTAACAAACATACACAGGATGCTTAAGAATTCTATACTGTCACAAAAATTGAAATTCAAATATGTATAAATAAGCTCACACTGACCTTAACTATATTGAAAATCTTATGAGCGTATGTATGGTGGGTCGATCGACTCATCACACTAAACGTGTTTTGAAAAAAAAATACTTTTATTTTTTAATTTTTAATTTTTTTTTATAGTATCGTAAGTATAGTCGGAAGCTCTATTTTGTTTAAAAAATTCAAGTCGATTTCTTAAATAGAAACCTCATACGAGCGTTAACTATATGCAGCGTCGCATAAAAGCTCGTTCGAGGTCTCGGTCAATATATGGTAAGACTCGGTTTTTATTAAAAAAAAAATAATTAAAAATTGCTTTTATATGCAAATTAAAATTCTAAACACTTTTTGCATACGACATTTTTTAGTAGGATTTCATTTAGCAAAGTTATGACACTTTGAATTTTTACGATAGCCGCCATTTTGAAAAAAAATTTTATATATTTTTTTTAAACATAACGTATAGGGGCTGCACGTTAGTTCTATGCGATACTCGAAATTTAAATTTTAATCTTCGAAACCAAGCAGTTAAGAGCGTTAACTCTTCCGAAAGTCTCAAAATGGCTAGTATGGGGGTACGATCGAACTGACACATCGCTTGTTTTCAAGCAAAAATATATATTTCTTATATTTTATTCTGATGAACTTTAGGCTTCTGAACATTTCATGTATAGAGACTTTTTTGATAAAATTAAACACTACTGAGTTATAAGTGATTGAATTTCAATACTTGTCGCCATTTTGCAAAAAATTGACAAATTGGATTTTGCTAACAAACATACACAGGATGCTTAAGAATTCTATACTGTCACAAAAATTGAAATTCAAATATGTATAAATAAGCTCACACTGACCTTAACTATATTGAAAATCTTATGAGCGTATGTATGGTGGGTCGATCGACTCATCACACTAAACGTGTTTTGAAAAAAAAATACTTTTATTTTTTAATTTTTAATTTTTTTTTATAGTATCGTAAGTATAGTCGGAAGCTCTATTTTGTTTAAAAAATTCAAGTCGATTTCTTAAATAGAAACCTCATACGAGCGTTAACTATATGCAGCGTCGCATAAAAGCTCGTTCGAGGTCTCGGTCAATATATGGTAAGACTCGGTTTTTATTAAAAAAAAAATAATTAAAAATTGCTTTTATATGCAAATTAAAATTCCAAACACTTTTTGCATACGACATTTTTTAGTAGGATTTTATTAAGCAAAGTTATGACACTTTGAATTTTTACGATAGCCGCCATTTTGAAAAAAAATTTTATATATTATTTTTAAACATAACGTATAGGGGCTGCACGTTAGTTCTATGCGATACTCGAAATTTAAATTTTAATCTTCGAAACCAAGCAGTTAAGAGCGTTAACTCTTCCGAAAGTCTCAAAATGGCTAGTATGGGGGTACGATCGAACTGACACATCGCTTGTTTTCAAGCAAAAATATATATTTTTTATATTTTATTCTGATGAACTTTAGGCTTCTGAACATTTCATGTATAGAGATTTTTTTGATAAAATTAAACACTACTGAGTTATAAGTGATTGAATTTCAATACTTGTCGCCATTTTGCAAAAAATTGACAAATTGGATTTTGCTAACAAACATACACAGGATGCTTAAGAATTCTATACTGTCACAAAAATTGAAATTCAAATATGTATAAATAAGCTCACACTGACCTTAACTATATTGAAAATCTTATGAGCGTATGTATGGTGGGTCGATCGACTCATCACACTAAACGTGTTTTGAAAAAAAAATACTTTTATTTTTTAATTTTTAATTTTTTTTTATAGTATCGTAAGTATAGTCGGAAGCTCTATTTTGTTTAAAAAATTCAAGTAGATTTCTTAAATAGAAACCTCATACGAGCGTTAACTATATGCAGCGTCGCATAAAAGCTCGTTCTAGGTCTCGGTCAATATATGGTAAGACTCGGTTTTTATTAAAAAAAAAATAATTAAAAATTGCTTTTATATGCAAATTAAAATTCCAAACACTTTTTGCATACGACATTTTTTAGTAAGATTTCATTTAGCAAAGTTATGACACTTTGAATTTTTACGATAGCCGCCATTTTGAAAAAAAAATTTATATATTTTTTTTAAACATACCGTATAGGGGCTGCACGTTAGTTCTATGCGATATTCGAAATTTAAATTTTAATCTTCGAAACCAAGCAGTTAAGAGCGTTAACTCTTCCTAAAGTCTCAAAATGGCTAGTATGGGGGTACGATCGAACTGACACATCGCTTGTTTTCAAGCAAAAATATATATTTTTTATATTTTATTCTGATGAACTTTAGGCTTCTGAACATTTCATGTATAGAGACTTTTTTGATAAAATTAAACACTACTGAGTTATAAGTGATTGAATTTCAATACTTGTCGCCATTTTGCAAAAAATTGACAAATTGGATTTTGCTAACAAACATACACAGGATGCTTAAGAATTCTATACTGCCACAAAAATTGAAATTCAAATATGTATAAATAAGCTGACACTGACCTTAACTATATTGAAAATCTTATGAGCGTATGTATGGTGGGTCGATCGACTCATCACACTAAACGTGTTTTGAAAAAAAAATACTTTTATTTTTTAATTTTTAATTTTTTTTTATAGTATCGTAAGTATAGTCGGAAGCTCTATTTTGTTTAAAAAATTCAAGTCGATTTCTTAAATAGAAACCTCATACGAGCGTTAACTATATGCAGCGTCGCATAAAAGCTCGTTCGAGGTCTCGGTCAATATATGGTAAGACTCGGTTTTTATTAAAAAAAAAATAATTAAAAATTGCTTTTATATGCAAATTAAAATTCCAAACACTTTTTGCATACGACATTTTTTAGTAGGATTTTATTAAGCAAAGTTATGACACTTTGAATTTTTACGATAGCCGCCATTTTGAAAAAAAATTTTATATATTATTTTTAAACATAACGTATAGGGGCTGCACGTTAGTTCTATGCGATACTCGAAATTTAAATTTTAATCTTCGAAACCAAGCAGTTAAGAGCGTTAACTCTTCCGAAAGTCTCAAAATGGCTAGTATGGGGGTACGATCGAACTGACACATCGCTTGTTTTCAAGCAAAAATATATATTTTTTATATTTTATTCTGATGAACTTTAGGCTTCTGAACATTTCATGTATAGAGATTTTTTTGATAAAATTAAACACTACTGAGTTATAAGTGATTGAATTTCAATACTTGTCGCCATTTTGCAAAAAATTGACAAATTGGATTTTGCTAACAAACATACACAGGATGCTTAAGAATTCTATACTGTCACAAAAATTGAAATTCAAATATGTATAAATAAGCTCACACTGACCTTAACTATATTGAAAATCTTATGAGCGTATGTATGGTGGGTCGATCGACTCATCACACTAAACGTGTTTTGAAAAAAAAATACTTTTATTTTTTAATTTTTAATTTTTTTTTATAGTATCGTAAGTATAGTCGGAAGCTCTATTTTGTTTAAAAAATTCAAGTCGATTTCTTAAATAGAAACCTCATACGAGCGTTAACTATATGCAGCGTCGCATAAAAGCTCGTTCTAGGTCTCGGTCAATATATGGTAAGACTCGGTTTTTTAAAAAAAAAAATAATTAAAAATTGCTTTTATATGCAAATTAAAATTCCAAACACTTTTTGCATACGACACTTTTTAGTAAGATTTCATTTAGCAAAGTTATGACACTTTAAATTTTTACGATAGCCGCCATTTTGAAAAAAAAATTTATATATTTTTTTTAAACATACCGTATAGGGGCTGCACGTTAGTTCTATGCGATATTCGAAATTTAAATTTTAATCTTCGAAACCAAGCAGTTAAGAGCGTTAACTCTTCCTAAAGTCTCAAAATGGCTAGTATGGGGGTACGATCGAACTGACACATCGCTTGTTTTCAAGCAAAAATATATATTTTTTATATTTTATTCTGATGAACTTTAGGCTTCTGAACATTTCATGTATAGAGACTTTTTTGATAAAATTAAACACTACTGAGTTATAAGTGATTGAATTTCAATACTTGTCGCCATTTTGCAAAAAATTGACAAATTGGATTTTGCTAACAAACATACACAGGATGCTTAAGAATTCTATACTGTCACAAAAATTGAAATTCAAATATGTATAAATAAGCTCACACTGACCTTAACTATATTGAAAATCTTATGAGCGTATGTATAATGGGTCGATCGACTCATCACACTAAACGTGTTTTGAAAAAAAAATACTTTTATTTTTTAATTTTTAATTTTTTTTTATAGTATCGTAAATATAGTCGGAAGCTCTATTTTGTTTAAAAAATTCAAGCTGATTTCTTAAATAGAAACCTCATACGAGCGTTAACTATATGCAGCGTCGCATAAAAGCTCGTTCGAGGTCTCGGTCAATATATGGTAAGACTCGGTTTTTATTAAAAAAAAAATAATTAAAAATTGCTTTTATATGCAAATTAAAATTCTAAACACTTTTTGCATACGACATTTTTTAGTAGGATTTCATTTAGCAAAGTTATGACACTTTGAATTTTTACGATAGCCGCCATTTTGAAAAAAAATTTTATATATTTTTTTTAAACATAACGTATAGGGGCTGCACGTTAGTTCTATGCGATACTCGAAATTTAAATTTTAATCTTCGAAACCAAGCAGTTAAGAGCGTTAACTCTTCCGAAAGTCTCAAAATGGCTAGTATGGGGGTACGATCGAACTGACACATCGCTTGTTTTCAAGCAAAAATATATATTTTTTATATTTTATTCTGATGAACTTTAGGCTTCTGAACATTTCATGTATAGAGACTTTTTTGATAAAATTAAACACTACTGAGTTATAAGTGATTGAATTTCAATACTTGTCGCCATTTTGCAAAAAATTGACAAATTGGATTTTGCTAACAAACATACACAGGATGCTTAAGAATTCTATACTGTCACAAAAATTGAAATTCAAATATGTATAAATAAGCTTACACTGACCTTAACTATATTGAAAATCTTATGAGCGTATGTATGGTGGGTCGATCGACTCATCACACTAAACGTGTTTTGAAAAAAAAATACTTTTATTTTTTAATTTTTAATTTTTTTTTATAGTATCGTAAGTATAGTCGGAAGCTCTATTTTGTTTAAAAAATTCAAGTCGATTTCTTAAATAGAAACCTCATACGAGCGTTAACTATATGCAGCGTCGCATAAAAGCTCGTTCGAGGTCTCGGTCAATATATGGTAAGACTCGGTTTTTATTAAAAAAAAAATAATTAAAAATTGCTTTTATATGCAAATTAAAATTCTAAACACTTTTTGCATACGACATTTTTTAGTAGGATTTCATTTAGCAAAGTTATGACCCTTTGAATTTTTACGATAGCCGCCATTTTGAAAAAAAATTTTATATATTTTTTTTAAACATAACGTATAGGGGCTGCACGTTAGTTCTATGCGATACTCGAAATTTAAATTTTAATCTTCGAAACCAAGCAGTTAAGAGCGTTAACTCTTCCGAAAGTCTCAAAATGGCTAGTATGGGGGTACGATCGAACTGACACATCGCTTGTTTTCAAGCAAAAATATATATTTTTTATATTTTATTCTGATGAACTTTAGGCTTCTAAACATTTCATGTATAGAGACTTTTTTGATAAAATTAAACACTACTGAGTTATAAGTGATTGAATTTCAATACTTGTCGCCATTTTGCAAAAAATTGACAAATTGGATTTTGCTAACAAACATACACAGGATGCTTAAGAATTCTATACTGTCACAAAAATTGAAATTCAAATATGTATAAATAAGCTCACACTGACCTTAACTATATTGAAAATCTTATGAGCGTATGTATGGTGGGTCGATCGACTCATCACACTAAACGTGTTTTGAAAAAAAAATACTTTTATTTTTTAATTTTTAATTTTTTTTTATAGTATCGTAAGTATAGTCGGAAGCTCTATTTTGTTTAAAAAATTAAAGTCGATTTCTTAAATAGAAACCTCATACGAGCGTTAACTATATGCAGCGTCGCATAAAAGCTCGTTCGAGGTCTCGGTCAATATATGGTAAGACTCGGTTTTTATTAAAAAAAAAATAATTAAAAATTACTTTTATATGCAAATTAAAATTCTAAACACTTTTTGCATACGACATTTTTTAGTAGGATTTAATTTAGCAAAGTTATGACACTTTGAATTTTTACGATAGCCGCCATTTTAAAAAAAAAATTTATATATTTTTTTTAAACATAACGTATAGGGGCTGCACGTTAGTTCTATGCGATACTCGAAATTTAAATTTTAATCTTCGAAACCAAGCAGTTAAGAGCGTTAACTCTTCCGAAAGTCTCAAAATGGCTAGTATGGGGGTACGATCGAACTGACACATCGCTTGTTTTTAAGCAAAAATATATATTTTTTATATTTTATTCTGATGAACTTTAGGCTTCTGAACATTTCATGTATAGAGACTTTTTTGATAAAATTAAACACTACTGAGTTATAAGTGATTGAATTTCAATACTTGTCGCCATTTTGCAAAAAATTGACAAATTGGATTTTGCTAACAAACATACACAGGATGCTTAAGAATTCTATACTGTCACAAAAATTGAAATTCAAATATGTATAAATAAGCTCACACTGACCTTAACTATATTTAAAATCTTATGAGCGTATGTATGGTGGGTCGATCGACTCATCACACTAAACGTGTTTTGAAAAAAAAATACTTTTATTTTTTAATTTTTAATTTTTTTTTATAGTATCGTAAGTATAGTCGGAAGCTCTATTTTGTTTAAAAAATTCAAGTCGATTTCTTAAATAGAAACCTCATACGAGCGTTAACTATATGCAGCGTCGCATAAAAGCTCGTTCGAGGTCTCGGTCAATATATGGTAAGACTCGGTTTTTATTAAAAAAAAAATAATTAAAAATTGCTTTTATATGCAAATTAAAATTCTAAACACTTTTTGCATACG
Source organism: Plectrocnemia conspersa (assembly GCF_051122295.1). Classification (NCBI taxonomy): domain Eukaryota; kingdom Metazoa; phylum Arthropoda; class Insecta; order Trichoptera; family Polycentropodidae; genus Plectrocnemia; species Plectrocnemia conspersa. The sequence continues at coordinate 33,767,196 of NW_028277165.1, forward strand.
ACATTTTTTAGTAGGATTTCATTTAGCAAAGTTATGACACTTTGAATTTTTACGATAGCCGCCATTTTGAAAAAAATTTTTATATATTTTTTTTAAACATAACTTATAAGGGCTGCACGTTAGTTCTATGCGATACTCGAAATTTAAATTTTAATCTTCGAAACCAAGCAGTTAAGAGCGTTAACTCTTCCGAAAGTCTCAAAATGGCTAGTATGGGGGTACGATCGAACTGACACATCGCTTGTTTTCAAGCAAAAATATATATTTTTTATATTTTATTCTGATAAACTTTAGGCTTCTAAACATTTCATGTATAGAGACTTTTTTGATAAAATTAAACACTACTGAGTTATAAGTGATTGAATTTCAATACTTGTCGCCATTTTGCAAAAAATTGACAAATTGGATTTTGCTAACAAACATACACAGGATGCTTAAGAATTCTATACTGTCACAAAAATTGAAATTCAAATATGTATAAATAAGCTCACACTGACCTTAACTATATTGAAAATCTTATGAGCGTATGTATGGTGGGTCGATCGACTCATCACACTAAACGTGTTTTGAAAAAAAAATACTTTTATTTTTTAATTTTTAATTTTTTTTTATAGTATCGTAAGTATAGTCGGAAGCTCTATTTTGTTTAAAAAATTCAAGCTGATTTCTTAAATAGAAACCTCATACGAGCGTTAACTATATGCAGCGTCGCATAAAAGCTCGTTCGAGGTCTCGGTCAATATATGGTAAGACTCGGTTTTTATTAAAAAAAATAATTAAAAATTGCTTTTATATGCAAATTAAAATTCTAAACACTTTTTGCATACGACATTTTTTAGTAGGATTTCATTTAGCAAAGTTATGACACTTTGAATTTTTACGATAGCCGCCATTTTGAAAAAAAATTTTATATATTTTTTTTAAACATAACGTATAGGGGCTGCACGTTAGTTCTATGCGATACTCGAAATTTAAATTTTAATCTATGAAACCAAGCAGTTAAGAGCGTTAACTCTTCCGAAAGTCTCAAAATGGCTAGTATGGGGGTACGATCGAACTGACACATCGCTTGTTTTCAAGCAAAAATATATATTTTTTATATTTTATTCTGATGAACTTTAGGCTTCTGAACATTTCATGTATAGAGACTTTTTTGATAAAATTAAACACTACTGAGTTATAAGTGATTGAATTTCAATACTTGTCGCCATTTTGCAAAAAATTGACAAATTGGATTTTGCTAACAAACATACACAGGATGCTTAAGAATTCTATACTGTCACAAAAATTGAAATTCAAATATGTATAAATAAGCTCACACTGACCTTAACTATATTGAAAATCTTATGAGCGTATGTATGGTGGGTCGATCGACTCATCACACTAAACGTGTTTTGAAAAAAAAATACTTTTATTTTTTAATTTTTAATTTTTTTTTATAGTATCGTAAGTATAGTCGGAAGCTCTATTTTGTTTAAAAAATTAAAGTCGATTTCTTAAATAGAAACCTCATACGAGCGTTAACTATATGCAGCGTCGCATAAAAGCTCGTTCGAGGTCTCGGTCAATATATGGTAAGACTCGGTTTTTATTAAAAAAAAAATAATTAAAAATTACTTTTATATGCAAATTAAAATTCTAAACACTTTTTGCATACGACATTTTTTAGTAGGATTTAATTTAGCAAAGTTATGACACTTTGAATTTTTACGATAGCCGCCATTTTAAAAAAAAAATTTATATATTTTTTTTAAACATAACGTATAGGGGCTGCACGTTAGTTCTATGCGATACTCGAAATTTAAATTTTAATCTTCGAAACCAAGCAGTTAAGAGCGTTAACTCTTCCGAAAGTCTCAAAATGGCTAGTATGGGGGTACGATCGAACTGACACATCGCTTGTTTTTAAGCAAAAATATATATTTTTTATATTTTATTTTGATGAACTTTAGGCTTCTGAACATTTCATGTATAGAGACTTTTTTGATAAAATTAAACACTACTGAGTTATAAGTGATTGAATTTCAATACTTGTCGCCATTTTGCAAAAAATTGACAAATTGGATTTTGCTAACAAACATACACAGGATGCTTAAGAATTCTATACTGTCACAAAAATTGAAATTCAAATATGTATAAATAAGCTCACACTGACCTTAACTATATTGAAAATCTTATGAGCGTATGTATGGTGGGTCGATCGACTCATCACACTAAACGTGTTTTGAAAAAAAAATACTTTTATTTTTTAATTTTTAATTTTTTTTTATAGTATCGTAAGTATAGTCGGAAGCTCTATTTTGTTTAAAAAATTCAAGTCGATTTCTTAAATAGAAACCTCATACGAGCGTTAACTATATGCAGCGTCGCATAAAAGCTCGTTCGAGGTCTCGGTCAATATATGGTAAGACTCGGTTTTTATTAAAAAAAAAATAATTAAAAATTGCTTTTATATGCAAATTAAAATTCTAAACACTTTTTGAATACGACATTTTTTAGTAGGATTTCATTTAGCAAAGTTATGACACTTTGAATTTTTACGATAGCCGCCATTTTGAAAAAAATTTTTATATATTTTTTTTAAACATAACTTATAAGGGCTGCACGTTAGTTCTATGCGATACTCGAAATTTAAATTTTAATCTTCGAAACCAAGCAGTTAAGAGCGTTAACTCTTCCGAAAGTCTCAAAATGGCTAGTATGGGGGTACGATCGAACTGACACATCGCTTGTTTTCAAGCAAAAATATATATTTTTTATATTTTATTCTGATAAACTTTAGGCTTCTAAACATTTCATGTATAGAGACTTTTTTGATAAAATTAAACACTACTGAGTTATAAGTGATTGAATTTCAATACTTGTCGCCATTTTGCAAAAAATTGACAAATTGGATTTTGCTAACAAACATACACAGGATGCTTAAGAATTCTATACTGTCACAAAAATTGAAATTCAAATATGTATAAATAAGCTCACACTGACCTTAACTATATTGAAAATCTTATGAGCGTATGTATGGTGGGTCGATCGACTCATCACACTAAACGTGTTTTGAAAAAAAAATACTTTTATTTTTTAATTTTTAATTTTTTTTTATAGTATCGTAAGTATAGTCGGAAGCTCTATTTTGTTTAAAAAATTCAAGCTGATTTCTTAAATAGAAACCTCATACGAGCGTTAACTATATGCAGCGTCGCATAAAAGCTCGTTCGAGGTCTCGGTCAATATATGGTAAGACTCGGTTTTTATTAAAAAAAATAATTAAAAATTGCTTTTATATGCAAATTAAAATTCTAAACACTTTTTGCATACGACATTTTTTAGTAGGATTTCATTTAGCAAAGTTATGACACTTTGAATTTTTACGATAGCCGCCATTTTGAAAAAAAATTTTATATATTTTTTTTAAACATAACGTATAGGGGCTGCACGTTAGTTCTATGCGATACTCGAAATTTAAATTTTAATCTATGAAACCAAGCAGTTAAGAGCGTTAACTCTTCCGAAAGTCTCAAAATGGCTAGTATGGGGGTACGATCGAACTGACACATCGCTTGTTTTCAAGCAAAAATATATATTTTTTATATTTTATTCTGATGAACTTTAGGCTTCTGAACATTTCATGTATAGAGACTTTTTTGATAAAATTAAACACTACTGAGTTATAAGTGATTGAATTTCAATACTTGTCGCCATTTTGCAAAAAATTGACAAATTGGATTTTGCTAACAAACATACACAGGATGCTTAAGAATTCTATACTGTCACAAAAATTGAAATTCAAATATGTATAAATAAGCTCACACTGACCTTAACTATATTGAAAATCTTATGAGCGTATGTATGGTGGGTCGATCGACTCATCACACTAAACGTGTTTTGAAAAAAAAATACTTTTATTTTTTAATTTTTAATTTTTTTTTATAGTATCGTAAGTATAGTCGGAAGCTCTATTTTGTTTAAAAAATTCAAGTCGATTTCTTAAATAGAAACCTCATACGAGCGTTAACTATATGCAGCGTCGCATAAAAGCTCGTTCGAGGTCTCGGTCAATATATGGTAAGACTCGGTTTTTATTAAAAAAAAAATAATTAAAAATTGCTTTTATATGCAAATTAAAATTCTAAACACTTTTTGCATACGACATTTTTTAGTAGGATTTCATTTAGCAAAGTTATGACACTTTGAATTTTTACGATAGCCGCTATTTTGAAAAAAAATTTTATATATTTTTTTTAAACATAACGTATAGGGGCTGCACGTTAGTTCTATGCGATACTCGAAATTTAAATTTTAATCTTCGAAACCAAGCAGTTAAGAGCGTTAACTCTTCCGAAAGTCTCAAAATGGCTAGTATGGGGGTACGATCGAACTGACACATCGCTTGTTTTCAAGCAAAAATATATATTTTTTATATTTTATTCTGATGAACTTTAGGCTTCTGAACATTTCATGTATAGAGACTTTTTTGATAAAATTAAACACTACTGAGTTATAAGTGATTGAATTTCAATACTTGTCGCCATTTTGCAAAAAATTGACAAATTGGATTTTGCTAACAAACATACACAGGATGCTTAAGAATTCTATACTGTCACAAAAATTGAAATTCAAATATGTATAAATAAGCTCACACTGACCTTAACTATATTGAAAATCTTATGAGCGTATGTATGGTGGGTCGATCGACTCATCACACTAAACGTGTTTTGAAAAAAAAATACTTTTATTTTTTAATTTTTAATTTTTTTTTATAGTATCGTAAGTATAGTCGGAAGCTCTATTTTGTTTAAAAAATTCAAGTCGATTTCTTAAATAGAAACCTCATACGAGCGTTAACTATATGCAGCGTCGCATAAAAGCTCGTTCGAGGTCTCGGTCAATATATGGTAAGACTCGGTTTTTTTAAAAAAAAAAAAAATAAAAATTGCTTTTATATGCAAATTAAAATTCTAAACACTTTTTGCATACGACATTTTTTAGTAGGATTTCATTTAGCAAAGTTATGACACTTTGAATTTTTACGATAGCCGCCATTTTGAAAAAAAATTTTATATATTTTTTTTAAACATAACGTATAGGGGCTGCACGTTAGTTCTATGCGATACTCGAAATTTAAATTTTAATCTTCGAAACCAAGCAGTTAAGAGCGTTAACTCTTCCGAAAGTCTCAAAATGGCTAGTATGGGGGTACGATCGAACTGACACATCGCTTGTTTTCAAGCAAAAATATATATTTTTTATATTTTATTCTGATAACCTTTAGGCTTCTGAACATTTCATGTATAGAGACTTTTTTGATAAAATTAAACACTACCGAGTTATAAGTGATTGAATTTCAATATTTGTCGCCATTTTGCAAAAAATTGACAAATTGGATTTTGCTAACAAACATACACAGGATGCTTAAGAATTCTATACTGTCACAAAAATTGAAATTCAAATATGTATAAATAAGCTCACACTGACCTTAACTATATTGAAAATCTTATGAGCGTATGTATGGTGGGTCGATCGACTCATCACACTAAACGTGTTTTGAAAAAAAAATACTTTTATTTTTTAATTTTTAATTTTTTTTTATAGTATCGTAAGTATAGTCGGAAGCTCTATTTTGTTTAAAAAATTCAAGTCGATTTCTTAAATAGAAACCTCATACGAGCGTTAACTATATGCAGCGTCGCATAAAAGCTCGTTCGAGGTCTCGGTCAATATATGGTAAGACTCGGTTTTTATTAAAAAAAAAATAATTAAAAATTGCTTTTATATGCAAATTAAAATTCTAAACACTTTTTGCATACGACATTTTTTAGTAGGATTTCATTTAGCAGAGTTATGACACTTTGAATTTTTACGATAGCCGCCATTTTAAAAAAAAAATTTATATATTTTTTTTAAACATAACGTATAGGGGCTGCACGTTAGTTCTATGCGATACTCGAAATTTAAATTTTAATCTTCGAAACCAAGCAGTTAAGAGCGTTAACTCTTCCGAAAGTCTCAAAATGGCTAGTATGGGGGTACGATCGAACTGACACATCGCTTGTTTTCAAGCAAAAATATATATTTTTTATATTTTATTCTGATGAACTTTAGGCTTCTGAACATTTCATGTATAGAGACTTTTTTGATAAAATTAAACACTACTGAGTTATAAGTGATTGAATTTCAATACTTGTCGCCATTTTGCAAAAAATTGACAAATTGGATTTTGCTAACAAACATACACAGGATGCTTAAGAATTCTATACTGTCACAAAAATTGAAATTCAAATATGTATAAATAAGCTCACACTGACCTTAACTATATTGAAAATCTCATGAGCGTATGTATGGTGGGTCGATCGACTCATCACACTAAACGTGTTTTGAAAAAAAAATACTTTTATTTTTTAATTTTTAATTTTTTTTTATAGTATCGTAAGTATAGTCGGAAGCTCTATTTTGTTTAAAAAATTCAAGTCGATTTCTTAAATAGAAACCTCATACGAGCGTTAACTATATGCAGCGTCGCATAAAAGCTCGTTCGAGGTCTCGGTCAATATATGGTAAGACTCGGTTTTTATTAAAAAAAAAATAATTAAAAATTGCTTTTATATGCAAATTAAAATTCTAAACACTTTTTGCATACGACATTTTTTAGTAGGATTTCATTTAGCAAAGTTATGACACTTTGAATTTTCACGATAGCCGCCATTTTAAAAAAAAATTTTATATATTTTTTTTAAACATAACGTATAGGGGCTGCACGTTAGTTCTATGCGATACTCGAAATTTAAATTTTAATCTTCGAAACCAAGCAGTTAAGAGCGTTAACTCTTCCGAAAGTCTCAAAATGGCTAGTATGGGGGTACGATCGAACTGACACATCGCTTGTTTTCAAGCAAAAATATATATTTTTTATATTTTATTCTGATGAACTTTAGGCTTCTGAACATTTCATGTATAGAGACTTTTTTGATAAAATTAAACACTACTGAGTTATAAGTGATTGAATTTCAATACTTGTCGCCATTTTGCAAAAAATTGACAAATTGGATTTTGCTAACAAACATACACAGGATGCTTAAGAATTCTATACTGTCACAAAAATTGAAATTCAAATATGTATAAATAAGCTCACACTGACCTTAACTATATTGAAAATCTTATGAGCGTATGTATGGTGGGTCGATCGACTCATCACACTAAACGTGTTTTGAAAAAAAAATACTTTTATTTTTTAATTTTTAATTTTTTTTTATAGTATCGTAAGTATAGTCGGAAGCTCTATTTTGTTTAAAAAATTCAAGTCGATTTCTTAAATAGAAACCTCATACGAGCGTTAACTATATGCAGCGTCGCATAAAAGCTCGTTCGAGGTCTCGGTCAATATATGGTAAGACTCGGTTTTTATTAAAAAAAAAATAATTAAAAATTGCTTTTATATGCAAATTAAAATTCTAAACACTTTTTGCATACGACATTTTTTAGTAGGATTTCATTTAGCAAAGTTATGACACTTTGAATTTTTACGATAGCCGCTATTTTGAAAAAAAATTTTATATATTTTTTTTAAACATAACGTATAGGGGCTGCACGTTAGTTCTATGCGATACTCGAAATTTAAATTTTAATCTTCGAAACCAAGCAGTTAAGAGCGTTAACTCTTCCGAAAGTCTCAAAATGGCTAGTATGGGGGTACGATCGAACTGACACATCGCTTGTTTTCAAGCAAAAATATATATTTTTTATATTTTATTCTGATGAACTTTAGGCTTCTGAACATTTCATGTATAGAGACTTTTTTGATAAAATTAAACACTACTGAGTTATAAGTGATTGAATTTCAATACTTGTCGCCATTTTGCAAAAAATTGACAAATTGGATTTTGCTAACAAACATACACAGGATGCTTAAGAATTCTATACTGTCACAAAAATTGAAATTCAAATATGTATAAATAAGCTCACACTGACCTTAACTATATTGAAAATCTTATGAGCGTATGTATGGTGGGTCGATCGACTCATCACACTAAACGTGTTTTGAAAAAAAAAAATCTTTTATTTTTTAATTTTTTATTTTTTTTTATAGTATCGTAAGTATAGTCGGAAGCTCTATTTTGTTTAAAAAATTCAAGTCGATTTCTTAAATAGAAACCTCATACGAGCGTTAACTATATGCAGCGTCGCATAAAAGCTCGTTCGAGGTCTCGGTCAATATATGGTAAGACTCGGTTTTTATTAAAAAAAAAATAATTAAAAATTGCTTTTATATGCAAATTAAAATTCTAAACACTTTTTGCATACGACATTTTTTAGTAGGATTTCATTTAGCAAAGTTATGACACTTTGAATTTTTACGATAGCCGCCATTTTGAAAAAAAATTTTATATATTTTTTTTAAACATAACGTATAGGGGCTGCACGTTAGTTCTATGCGATACTCGAAATTTAAATTTTAATCTTCAAAACCAAGCAGTTAAGAGCGTTAACTCTTCCGAAAGTCTCAAAATGGCTAGTATGGGGGTACGATCGAACTGACACATCGCTTGTTTTCAAGCAAAAATATATATTTTTTATATTTTATTCTGATGAACTTTAGGCTTCTGAACACTTCATTTATAGAGACTTTTTTGATAAAATTAAACACTACTGAGTTATAAGTGATTGAATTTCAATACTTGTCGCCATTTTGCAAAAAATTGACAAATTGGATTTTGCTAACAAACATACACAGGATGCTTAAGAATTCTATACTGTCACAAAAATTGAAGTTCAAATATGTATAAATAAGCTCACACTGACCTTAACTATATTGAAAATCTTATGAGCGTATGTATGGTGGGTCGATCGACTCATCACACTAAACGTGTTTTGAAAAAAAAATACTTTTATTTTTTAATTTTTAATTTTTTTTTATAGTATCGTAAGTATAGTCGGAAGCTCTATTTTGTTTAAAAAATTCAAGTCGATTTCTTAAATAGAAACCTCATACGAGCGTTAACTATATGCAGCGTCGCATAAAAGCTCGTTCGAGGTCTCGGTCAATATATGGTAAGACTCGGTTTTTATTAAAAAAAAAATAAATAAAAATTGCTTTTATATGCAAATTAAAATTCTAAACACTTTTTGCATACGACATTTTTTAGTAGGATTTCATTTAGCAAAGTTATGACACTTTGAATTTTTACGATAGCCGCCATTTTGAAAAAAAATTTTATATATTTTTTTTAAACATAACGTATAGGGGCTGCACGTTAGTTCTATGCGATACTCGAAATTTAAATTTTAATCTTCGAAACCAAGCAGTTAAGAGCGTTAACTCTTCCGAAAGTCTCAAAATGGCTAGTATGGGGGTACGATCGAACTGACACATCGCTTGTTTTTAAGCAAAAATATATATTTTTTATATTTTATTCTGATGAACTTTAGGCTTCTGAACATTTCATGTATAGAGACTTTTTTGATAAAATTAAACACTACTGAGTTATAAGTGATTGAATTTCAATACTTGTCGCCATTTTGCAAAAAATTGACAAATTGGATTTTGCTAACAAACATACACAGGATGCTTAAGAATTCTATACTGTCACAAAAATTGAAATTCAAATATGTATAAATAAGCTCACACTGACCTTAACTATATTGAAAATCTTATGAGCGTATGTATGGTGGGTCGATCGACTCATCACACTAAACGTGTTTTGAAAAAAAAATACTTTTATTTTTTAATTTTTAATTTTTTTTTATAGTATCGTAAGTATAGTCGGAAGCTCTATTTTGTTTAAAAAATTCAAGTCGATTTCTTAAATAGAAACCTCATACGAGCGTTAACTATATGCAGCGTCGCATAAAAGCTCGTTCGAGGTCTCGGTCAATATATGGTAAGACTCGGTTTTTATTAAAAAAAAAATAATTAAAAATTGCTTTTATATGCAAATTAAAATTCTAAACACTTTTTGCATACGACATTTTTTAGTAGGATTTCATTTAGCAAAGTTATGACACTTTGAATTTTTACGATAGCCGCCATTTTGAAAAAAATTTTTATATATTTTTTTTAAACATAACTTATAAGGGCTGCACGTTAGTTCTATGCGATACTCGAAATTTAAATTTTAATTTTCGAAACCAAGCAGTTAAGAGCGTTAACTCTTCCGAAAGTCTCAAAATGGCTAGTATGGGGGTACGATCGAACTGACACATCGCTTGTTTTCAAGCAAAAATATATATTTTTTATATTTTATTCTGATAAACTTTAGGCTTCTAAACATTTCATGTATAGAGACTTTTTTGATAAAATTAAACACTACTGAGTTATAAGTGATTGAATTTCAATACTTGTCGCCATTTTGCAAAAAATTGACAAATTGGATTTTGCTAACAAACATACACAGGATGCTTAAGAATTCTATACTGTCACAAAAATTGAAATTCAAATATGTATAAATAAGCTCACACTGACCTTAACTATATTGAAAATCTTATGAGCGTATGTATGGTGGGTCGATCGACTCATCACACTAAACGTGTTTTGAAAAAAAAATACTTTTATTTTTTAATTTTTAATTTTTTTTTATAGTATCGTAAGTATAGTCGGAAGCTCTATTTTGTTTAAAAAATTCAAGCTGATTTCTTAAATAGAAACCTCATACGAGCGTTAACTATATGCAGCGTCGCATAAAAGCTCGTTCGAGGTCTCGGTCAATATATGGTAAGACTCGGTTTTTATTAAAAAAAATAATTAAAAATTGCTTTTATATGCAAATTAAAATTCTAAACACTTTTTGCATACGACATTTTTTAGTAGGATTTCATTTAGCAAAGTTATGACACTTTGAATTTTTACGATAGCCGCCATTTTGAAAAAAAATTTTATATATTTTTTTTAAACATAACGTATAGGGGCTGCACGTTAGTTCTATGCGATACTCGAAATTTAAATTTTAATCTATGAAACCAAGCAGTTAAGAGCGTTAACTCTTCCGAAAGTCTCAAAATGGCTAGTATGGGGGTACGATCGAACTGACACATCGCTTGTTTTCAAGCAAAAATATATATTTTTTATATTTTATTCTGATGAACTTTAGGCTTCTGAACATTTCATGTATAGAGACTTTTTTGATAAAATTAAACACTACTGAGTTATAAGTGATTGAATTTCAATACTTGTCGCCATTTTGCAAAAAATTGACAAATTGGATTTTGCTAACAAACATACACAGGATGCTTAAGAATTCTATACTGTCACAAAAATTGAAATTCAAATATGTATAAATAAGCTCACACTGACCTTAACTATATTGAAAATCTTATGAGCGTATGTATGGTGGGTCGATCGACTCATCACACTAAACGTGTTTTGAAAAAAAAATACTTTTATTTTTTAATTTTTAATTTTTTTTTATAGTATCGTAAGTATAGTCGGAAGCTCTATTTTGTTTAAAAAATTCAAGTCGATTTCTTAAATAGAAACCTCATACGAGCGTTAACTATATGCAGCGTCGCATAAAAGCTCGTTCGAGGTCTCGGTCAATATATGGTAAGACTCGGTTTTTATTAAAAAAAAAATAATTAAAAATTGCTTTTATATGCAAATTAAAATTCTAAACACTTTTTGCATACGACATTTTTTAGTAGGATTTCATTTAGCAAAGTTATGACACTTTGAATTTTTACGATAGCCGCTATTTTGAAAAAAAATTTTATATATTTTTTTTAAACATAACGTATAGGGGCTGCACGTTAGTTCTATGCGATACTCGAAATTTAAATTTTAATCTTCGAAACCAAGCAGTTAAGAGCGTTAACTCTTCCGAAAGTCTCAAAATGGCTAGTATGGGGGTACGATCGAACTGACACATCGCTTGTTTTCAAGCAAAAATATATATTTTTATGATATTTTATTCTGATGAACTTTAGGCTTCTGAACATTTCATGTATAGAGACTTTTTTGATAAAATTAAACACTACTGAGTTATAAGTGATTGAATTTCAATACTTGTCGCCATTTTGCAAAAAATTGACAAATTGGATTTTGCTAACAAACATACACAGGATGCTTAAGAATTCTATACTGTCACAAAAATTGAAATTCAAATATGTATAAATAAGCTCACACTGACCTTAACTATATTGAAAATCTTATGAGCGTATGTATGGTGGGTCGATCGACTCATCACACTAAACGTGTTTTGAAAAAAAAATACTTTTATTTTTTAATTTTTAATTTTTTTTTATAGTATCGTAAGTATAGTCGGAAGCTCTATTTTGTTTAAAAAATTCAAGTCGATTTCTTAAATAGAAACCTCATACGAGCGTTAACTATATGCAGCGTCGCATAAAAGCTCGTTCGAGGTCTCGGTCAATATATGGTAAGACTCGGTTTTTTTAAAAAAAAAAAAAAATAAAAATTGCTTTTATATGCAAATTAAAATTCTAAACACTTTTTGCATACGACATTTTTTAGTAGGATTTCATTTAGCAAAGTTATGACACTTTGAATTTTTACGATAGCCGCCATTTTGAAAAAAAATTTTATATATTTTTTTTAAACATAACGTATAGGGGCTGCACGTTAGTTCTATGCGATACTCGAAATTTAAATTTTAATCTTCGAAACCAAGCAGTTAAGAGCGTTAACTCTTCCGAAAGTCTCAAAATGGCTAGTATGGGGGTACGATCGAACTGACACATCGCTTGTTTTCAAGCAAAAATATATATTTTTTATATTTTATTCTGATAACCTTTAGGCTTCTGAACATTTCATGTATAGAGACTTTTTTGATAAAATTAAACACTACCGAGTTATAAGTGATTGAATTTCAATATTTGTCGCCATTTTGCAAAAAATTGACAAATTGGATTTTGCTAACAAACATACACAGGATGCTTAAGAATTCTATACTGTCACAAAAATTGAAATTCAAATATGTATAAATAAGCTCACACTGACCTTAACTATATTGAAAATCTTATGAGCGTATGTATGGTGGGTCGATCGACTCATCACACTAAACGTGTTTTGAAAAAAAAATACTTTTATTTTTTAATTTTTAATTTTTTTTTATAGTATCGTAAGTATAGTCGGAAGCTCTATTTTGTTTAAAAAATTCAAGTCGATTTCTTAAATAGAAACCTCATACGAGCGTTAACTATATGCAGCGTCGCATAAAAGCTCGTTCGAGGTCTCGGTCAATATATGGTAAGACTCGGTTTTTATTAAAAAAAAAATAATTAAAAATTGCTTTTATATGCAAATTAAAATTCTAAACACTTTTTGCATACGACATTTTTTAGTAGGATTTCATTTAGCAGAGTTATGACACTTTGAATTTTTACGATAGCCGCCATTTTAAAAAAAAAATTTATATATTTTTTTTAAACATAACGTATAGGGGCTGCACGTTAGTTCTATGCGATACTCGAAATTTAAATTTTAATCTTCGAAACCAAGCAGTTAAGAGCGTTAACTCTTCCGAAAGTCTCAAAATGGCTAGTATGGGGGTACGATCGAACTGACACATCGCTTGTTTTCAAGCAAAAATATATATTTTTTATATTTTATTCTGATGAACTTTAGGCTTCTGAACATTTCATGTATAGAGACTTTTTTGATAAAATTAAACACTACTGAGTTATAAGTGATTGAATTTCAATACTTGTCGCCATTTTGCAAAAAATTGACAAATTGGATTTTGCTAACAAACATACACAGGATGCTTAAGAATTCTATACTGTCACAAAAATTGAAATTCAAATATGTATAAATAAGCTCACACTGACCTTAACTATATTGAAAATCTCATGAGCGTATGTATGGTGGGTCGATCGACTCATCACACTAAACGTGTTTTGAAAAAAAAATACTTTTATTTTTTAATTTTTAATTTTTTTTTATAGTATCGTAAGTATAGTCGGAAGCTCTATTTTGTTTAAAAAATTCAAGTCGATTTCTTAAATAGAAACCTCATACGAGCGTTAACTATATGCAGCGTCGCATAAAAGCTCGTTCGAGGTCTCGGTCAATATATGGTAAGACTCGGTTTTTATTAAAAAAAAAATAATTAAAAATTGCTTTTATATGCAAATTAAAATTCTAAACACTTTTTGCATACGACATTTTTTAGTAGGATTTCATTTAGCAAAGTTATGACACTTTGAATTTTCACGATAGCCGCCATTTTAAAAAAAAATTTTATATATTTTTTTTAAACATAACGTATAGGGGCTGCACGTTAATTCTATGCGATACTCGAAATTTAAATTTTAATCTTCGAAACCAAGCAGTTAAGAGCGTTAACTCTTCCGAAAGTCTCAAAATGGCTAGTATGGGGGTACGATCGAACTGACACATCGCTTGTTTTCAAGCAAAAATATATATTTTTTATATTTTATTCTGATGAACTTTAGGCTTCTGAACATTTCATGTATAGAGACTTTTTTGATAAAATTAAACACTACTGAGTTATAAGTGATTGAATTTCAATACTTGTCGCCATTTTGCAAAAAATTGACAAATTGGATTTTGCTAACAAACATACACAGGATGCTTAAGAATTCTATACTGTCACAAAAATTGAAATTCAAATATGTATAAATAAGCTCACACTGACCTTAACTATATTGAAAATCTTATGAGCGTATGTATGGTGGGTCGATCGACTCATCACACTAAACGTGTTTTGAAAAAAAAATACTTTTATTTTTTAATTTTTAATTTTTTTTTATAGTATCGTAAGTATAGTCGGAAGCTCTATTTTGTTTAAAAAATTCAAGTCGATTTCTTAAATAGAAACCTCATACGAGCGTTAACTATATGCAGCGTCGCATAAAAGCTCGTTCGAGGTCTCGGTCAATATATGGTAAGACTCGGTTTTTATTAAAAAAAAAATAATTAAAAATTGCTTTTATATGCAAATTAAAATTCTAAACACTTTTTGCATACGACATTTTTTAGTAGGATTTCATTTAGCAAAGTTATGACACTTTGAATTTTTACGATAGCCGCTATTTTGAAAAAAAATTTTATATATTTTTTTTAAACATAACGTATAGGGGCTGCACGTTAGTTCTATGCGATACTCGAAATTTAAATTTTAATCTTCGAAACCAAGCAGTTAAGAGCGTTAACTCTTCCGAAAGTCTCAAAATGGCTAGTATGGGGGTACGATCGAACTGACACATCGCTTGTTTTCAAGCAAAAATATATATTTTTTATATTTTATTCTGATGAACTTTAGGCTTCTGAACATTTCATGTATAGAGACTTTTTTGATAAAATTAAACACTACTGAGTTATAAGTGATTGAATTTCAATACTTGTCGCCATTTTGCAAAAAATTGACAAATTGGATTTTGCTAACAAACATACACAGGATGCTTAAGAATTCTATACTGTCACAAAAATTGAAATTCAAATATGTATAAATAAGCTCACACTGACCTTAACTATATTGAAAATCTTATGAGCGTATGTATGGTGGGTCGATCGACTCATCACACTAAACGTGTTTTGAAAAAAAAAAATCTTTTATTTTTTAATTTTTTATTTTTTTTTATAGTATCGTAAGTATAGTCGGAAGCTCTATTTTGTTTAAAAAATTCAAGTCGATTTCTTAAATAGAAACCTCATACGAGCGTTAACTATATGCAGCGTCGCATAAAAGCTCGTTCGAGGTCTCGGTCAATATATGGTAAGACTCGGTTTTTATTAAAAAAAAAATAATTAAAAATTGCTTTTATATGCAAATTAAAATTCTAAACACTTTTTGCATACGACATTTTTTAGTAGGATTTCATTTAGCAAAGTTATGACACTTTGAATTTTTACGATAGCCGCCATTTTGAAAAAAAATTTTATATATTTTTTTTAAACATAACGTATAGGGGCTGCACGTTAGTTCTATGCGATACTCGAAATTTAAATTTTAATCTTCAAAACCAAGCAGTTAAGAGCGTTAACTCTTCCGAAAGTCTCAAAATGGCTAGTATGGGGGTACGATCGAACTGACACATCGCTTGTTTTCAAGCAAAAATATATATTTTTTATATTTTATTCTGATGAACTTTAGGCTTCTGAACACTTCATTTATAGAGACTTTTTTGATAAAATTAAACACTACTGAGTTATAAGTGATTGAATTTCAATACTTGTCGCCATTTTGCAAAAAATTGACAAATTGGATTTTGCTAACAAACATACACAGGATGCTTAAGAATTCTATACTGTCACAAAAATTGAAGTTCAAATATGTATAAATAAGCTCACACTGACCTTAACTATATTGAAAATCTTATGAGCGTATGTATGGTGGGTCGATCGACTCATCACACTAAACGTGTTTTGAAAAAAAAATACTTTTATTTTTTAATTTTTAATTTTTTTTTATAGTATCGTAAGTATAGTCGGAAGCTCTATTTTGTTTAAAAAATTCAAGTCGATTTCTTAAATAGAAACCTCATACGAGCGTTAACTATATGCAGCGTCGCATAAAAGCTCGTTCGAGGTCTCGGTCAATATATGGTAAGACTCGGTTTTTATTAAAAAAAAAATAAATAAAAATTGCTTTTATATGCAAATTAAAATTCTAAACACTTTTTGCATACGACATTTTTTAGTAGGATTTCATTTAGCAAAGTTATGACACTTTGAATTTTTACGATAGCCGCCATTTTGAAAAAAAATTTTATATATTTTTTTTAAACATAACGTATAGGGGCTGCACGTTAGTTCTATGCGATACTCGAAATTTAAATTTTAATCTTCGAAACCAAGCAGTTAAGAGCGTTAACTCTTCCGAAAGTCTCAAAATGGCTAGTATGGGGGTACGATCGAACTGACACATCGCTTGTTTTCAAGCAAAAATATATATTTTTTATATTTTATTCTGATAACCTTTAGGCTTCTGAACATTTCATGTATAGAGACTTTTTTGATAAAATTAAACACTACTGAGTTATAAGTGATTGAATTTCAATACTTGTCGCCATTTTGCAAAAAATTGACAAATTGGATTTTGCTAACAAACATACACAGGATGCTTAAGAATTCTATACTGTCACAAAAATTGAAATTCAAATATGTATAAATAAGCTCACACTGACCTTAACTATATTGAAAATCTTATGAGCGTATGTATGGTGGGTCGATCGACTCATCACACTAAACGTGTTTTGAAAAAAAAATACTTTTATTTTTTAATTTTTAATTTTTTTTTATAGTATCGTAAGTATAGTCGGAAGCTCTATTTTGTTTAAAAAATTCAAGTCGATTTCTTAAATAGAAACCTCATACGAGCGTTAACTATATGCAGCGTCGCATAAAAGCTCGTTCGAGGTCTCGGTCAATATATGGTAAGACTCGGTTTTTATTAAAAAAAAAATAATTAAAAATTGCTTTTATATGCAAATTAAAATTCTAAACACTTTTTGCATACGACATTTTTTAGTAGGATTTCATTTAGCAAAGTTATGACACTTTGAATTTTTACGATAGCCGCCATTTTAAAAAAAAAATTTATATATTTTTTTTATACATAACGTATAGGGGCTGCACGTTAGTTCTATGCGATACTCGAAATTTAAATTTTAATCTTCGAAACCAAGCAGTTAAGAGCGTTAACTCTTCCGAAAGTCTCAAAATGGCTAGTATGGGGGTACGATCGAACTGACACATCGCTTGTTTTCAAGCAAAAATATATATTTTTTATATTTTATTCTGATGAACTTTAGGCTTCTGAACATTTCATGTATAGAGACTTTTTTGATAAAATTAAACACTACTGAGTTATAAGTGATTAAATTTCAATACTTGTCGCCATTTTGCAAAAAATTGACAAATTGGATTTTGCTAACAAACATACACAGGATGCTTAAGAATTCTATACTGTCACAAAAATTGAAATTCAAATATGTATAAATAAGCTCACACTGACCTTAACTATATTGAAAATCTTATGAGCGTATGTATGGTGGGTCGATCGACTCATCACACTAAACGTGTTTTGAAAAAAAAATACTTTTATTTTTTAATTTTTAATTTTTTTTTATAGTATCGTAAGTATAGTCGGAAGCTCTATTTTGTTTAAAAAATTCAAGTCGATTTCTTAAATAGAAACCTCATACGAGCGTTAACTATATGCAGCGTCGCATAAAAGCTCGTTCGAGGTCTCGGTCAATATATGGTAAGACTCGGTTTTTATTAAAAAAAAAATAATTAAAAATTGCTTTTATATGCAAATTAAAATTCTAAACACTTTTTGCATACGACATTTTTTAGTAGGATTTTATTTAGCAAAGTTATGACACTTTGAATTTTTACGATAGCCGCCATTTTAAAAAAAAATTTTATATATTTTTTTTAAACATAACGTATAGGGGCTGCACGTTAGTTCTATGCGATACTCAAAATTTAAATTTTAATCTTCGAAACCAAGCAGTTAAGAGCGTTAACTCTTCCGAAAGTCTCAAAATGGCTAGTATGGGGGTACGATCGAACTGACACATCGCTTGTTTTCAAGCAAAAATATATATTTTTTATATTTTATTCTGATGAACTTTAGGCTTCTGAACATTTCATGTATAGAGACTTTTTTGATAAAATTAAACACTACTGAGTTATAAGTGATTGAATTTCAATACTTGTCGCCATTTTGCAAAAAATTGACAAATTGGATTTTGCTAACAAACATACACAGGATGCTTAAGAATTCTATACTGTCACAAAAATTGAAATTCAAATATGTATAAATAAGCTCACACTGACCTTAACTATATTGAAAATCTTATGAGCGTATGTATGGTGGGTCGATCGACTCATCACACTAAACGTGTTTTGAAAAAAAAATACTTTTATTTTTTAATTTTTAATTTTTTTTTATAGTATCGTAAGTATAGTCGGAAGCTCTATTTTGTTTAAAAAATTCAAGTCGATTTCTTAAATAGAAACCTCATACGAGCGTTAACTATATGCAGCGTCGCATAAAAGCTCGTTCGAGGTCTCGGTCAATATATGGTAAGACTCGGTTTTTATTAAAAAAAAAATAATTAAAAATTGCTTTTATATGCAAATTAAAATTCTAAACACTTTTTGCATACGACATTTTTTAGTAGGATTTCATTTAGCAAAGTTATGACACTTTGAATTTTTACGATAGCCGCTATTTTGAAAAAAAATTTTATATATTTTTTTTAAACATAACGTATAGGGGCTGCACGTTAGTTCTATGCGATACTCGAAATTTAAATTTTAATCTTCGAAACCAAGCAGTTAAGAGCGTTAACTCTTCCGAAAGTCTCAAAATGGCTAGTATGGGGGTACGATCGAACTGACACATCGCTTGTTTTCAAGCAAAAATATATATTTTTTATATTTTATTCTGATGAACTTTAGGCTTTTGAACATTTCATGTATAGAGACTTTTTTGATAAAATTAAACACTACTGAGTTATAAGTGATTGAATTTCAATACTTGTCGCCATTTTGCAAAAAATTGACAAATTGGATTTTGCTAACAAACATACACAGGATGCTTAAGAATTCTATACTGTCACAAAAATTGAAATTCAAATATGTATAAATAAGCTCACACTGACCTTAACTATATTGAAAATCTTATGAGCGTATGTATGGTGGGTCGATCGACTCATCACACTAAACGTGTTTTGAAAAAAAAATACTTTTATTTTTTAATTTTTAATTTTTTTTTATAGTATCGTAAGTATAGTCGGAAGCTCTATTTTGTTTAAAAAATTCAAGTCGATTTCCTAAATAGAAACCTCATACGAGCGTTAACTATATGCAGCGTCGCATAAAAGCTCGTTCGAGGTCTCGGTCAATATATGGTAAGACTCGGTTTTTATTAAAAAAAAAATAATTAAAAATTGCTTTTATATGCAAATTAAAATTCTAAACACTTTTTGCATACGACATTTTTTAGTAGGATTTTATTTAGCAAAGTTATGACACTTTGAATTTTTACGATAGCCGCCATTTTAAAAAAAAATTTATATATTTTTTTTAAACATAACGTATAGGGGCTGCACGTTAGTTCTATGCGATACTCGAAATTTAAATTTTAATCTTCGAAACCAAGCAGTTAAGAGCGTTAACTCTTCCGAAAGTCTCAAAATGTCTAGTATGGGGGTACGATCGAACTGACACATCGCTTGTTTTCAAGCAAAAATATATATTTTTTATATTTTATTCTGATGAATTTTAGGCTTCTGAACATTTCATGTATAGAAACTTTTTTGATAAAATTAAACACTACTGAGTTATAAGTGATTGAATTTCAATACTTGTCGCCATTTTGCAAAAAATTGACAAATTGGATTTTGCTAACAAACATACACAGGATGCTTAAGAATTCTATACTGTCACAAAAATTGAAGTTCAAATATGTATAAATAAGCTCACACTGACCTTAACTATATTGAAAATCTTATGAGCGTATGTATGGTGGGTCGATCGACTCATCACACTAAACGTGTTTTGAAAAAAAAATACTTTTATTTTTTAATTTTTAATTTTTTTTTATAGTATCGTAAGTATAGTCGGAAGCTCTATTTTGTTTAAAAAATTCAAGTCGATTTCTCAAATAGAAACCTCATACGAGCGTTAACTATATGCAGCGTAGCATAAAAGCTCGTTCGAGGTCTCGGTCAATATATGGTAAGACTCGGTTTTTATTAAAAAAAAAATAATTAAAAATTGCTTTTATATGCAAATTAAAATTCTAAACACTTTTTGCATACGACATTTTTTAGTAGGATTTTATTTAGCAAAGTTATGACACTTTGAATTTTTACGATAGCCGCCATTTTGAAAAAAATTTTTATATATTTTTTTTAAACATAACGTATAGGGGCTGCACGTTAGTTCTATGCGATACTTGAAATTTAAATTTTAATTTTCGAAACCAAGCAGTTAAGAGCGTTAACTCTTCCGAAAGTCTCAAAATGGCTAGTATGGGGGTACGATCGAACTGACACATCGCTTGTTTTCAAGCAAAAATATATATTTTTTATATTTTATTCTGATGAATTTTAGGCTTTTGAACATTTCATGTATAGAAACTTTTTTGATAAAATTAAACACTACTGAGTTATAAGTGATTGAATTTCAATACTTGTCGCCATTTTGCAAAAAATTGACAAATTGGATTTTGCTAACAAACATACACAGGATGCTTAAGAATTCTATACTGTCACAAAAATTGAAATTCAAATATGTATAAATAAGCTCACACTGACCTTAACTATATTGAAAATCTTATGAGCGTATGTATGGTGGGTCGATCGACTCATCACACTAAACGTGTTTTGAAAAAAAAATACTTTTATTTTTTAATTTTTAATTTTTTTTTATAGTATCGTAAGTATAGTCGGAAGCTCTATTTTGTTTAAAAAATTCAAGTCGATTTCTTAAATAGAAACCTCATACGAGCGTTAACTATATGCAGCGTCGCATAAAAGCTCGTTCGAGGTCTCGGTCAATATATAATAAGTCTCGGTTTTTATTAAAAAAAAATAATTAAAAATTGCTTTTATATGCAAATTAAAATTCTAAACACTTTTTGCATACGACATTTTTTAGTAGGATTTCATTTAGCAAAGTTATGACACTTTGAATTTTTACGATAGCCGCCATTTTGAAAAAAATTTTATATATTTTTTTTAAACATAACGTATAGGGGCTGCACGTTAGTTCTATGCGATACTCGAAATTTAAATTTTAATCTTCGAAACCAAGCAGTTAAGAGCGTTAACTCTTCCGAAAGTCTCAAAATGGCTAGTATGGGGGTACGATCGAACTGACACATCGCTTGTTTTCAAGCAAAAATATATATTTTTTATATTTTATTCTGATGAACTTTAGGCTTCTGAACATTTCATGTATAGAGACTTTTTTGATAAAATTAAACACTACTGAGTTATAAGTGATTGAATTTCAATACTTGTCGCCATTTTGCAAAAAATTGACAAATTGGATTTTGCTAACAAACATACACAGGATGCTTAAGAATTCTATACTGTCACAAAAATTGAAATTCAAATATGTATAAATAAGCTCACACTGACCTTAACTATATTGAAAATCTTATGAGCGTATGTATGGTGGGTCGATCGACTCATCACACTAAACGTGTTTTGAAAAAAAAATACTTTTATTTTTTAATTTTTAATTTTTTTTTATAGTATCGTAAGTATAGTCGGAAGCTCTATTTTGTTTAAAAAATTCAAGTCGATTTCTTAAATAGAAACCTCATACGAGCGTTAACTATATGCAGCGTCGCATAAAAGCTCGTTCGAGGTCTCGGTCAATATATGGTAAGACTCGGTTTTTATTAAAAAAAAAATAAATAAAAATTGCTTTTATATGCAAATTAAAATTCTAAACACTTTTTGCATACGACATTTTTTAGTAGGATTTTATTTAGCAAAGTTATGACACTTTAAATTTTTACGATAGCCGCCATTTTGAAAAAAAATTTTATATATTTTTTTTAAACATAACGTATAGGGGCTGCACGTTAGTTCTATGCGATACTCGAAATTTAAATTTTAATCTTCGAAACCAAGCAGTTAAGAGCGTTAACTCTTCCGAAAGTCTCAAAATGGCTAGTATGGGGGTACGATCGAACTGACACATCGCTTGTTTTCAAGCAAAAATATATATTTTTTATATTTTATTCTGATAACCTTTAGGCTTCTGAACATTTCATGTATAGAGACTTTTTTGATAAAATTAAACACTACTGAGTTATAAGTGATTGAATTTCAATACTTGTCGCCATTTTGCAAAAAATTGACAAATTGGATTTTGCTAACAAACATACACAGGATGCTTAAGAATTCTATACTGTCACAAAAATTGAAATTCAAATATGTATAAATAAGCTCACACTGACCTTAACTATATTGAAAATCTTATGAGCGTATGTATGGTGGGTCGATCGACTCATCACACTAAACGTGTTTTGAAAAAAAAATACTTTTATTTTTTAATTTTTAATTTTTTTTTATAGTATCGTAAGTATAGTCGGAAGCTCTATTTTGTTTAAAAAATTCAAGTCGATTTCTTAAATAGAAACCTCATACGAGCGTTAACTATATGCAGCGTCGCATAAAAGCTCGTTCGAGGTCTCGGTCAATATATGGTAAGACTCGGTTTTTATTAAAAAAAAAATAATTAAAAATTGCTTTTATATGCAAATTAAAATTCTAAACACTTTTTGCATACGACATTTTTTAGTAGGATTTCATTTAGCAAAGTTATGACACTTTGAATTTTTACGATAGCCGCCATTTTAAAAAAAAAATTTATATATTTTTTTTAAACATAACGTATAGGGGCTACACGTTAGTTCTATGCGATACTCGAAATTTAAATTTTAATCTTCGAAACCAAGCAGTTAAGAGCGTTAACTCTTCCGAAAGTCTCAAAATGGCTAGTATGGGGGTACGATCGAACTGACACATCGCTTGTTTTCAAGCAAAAATATATATTTTTTATATTTTATTCTGATGAACTTTAGGCTTCTGAACATTTCATGTATAGAGACTTTTTTGATAAAATTAAACACTACTGAGTTATAAGTGATTGAATTTCAATACTTGTCGCCATTTTGCAAAAAATTGACAAATTGGATTTTGCTAACAAACATACACAGGATGCTTAAGAATTCTATACTGTCACAAAAATTGAAATTCAAATATGTATAAATAAGCTCACACTGACCTTAACTATATTGAAAATCTTATGAGCGTATGTATGGTGGGTCGATCGACTCATCACACTAAACGTGTTTTGAAAAAAAAATACTTTTATTTTTTAATTTTTAATTTTTTTTTATAGTATCGTAAGTATAGTCGGAAGCTCTATTTTGTTTAAAAAATTCAAGTCGATTTCTTAAATAGAAACCTCATACGAGCGTTAACTATATGCAGCGTCGCATAAAAGCTCGTTCGAGGTCTCGGTCAATATATGGTAAGACTCGGTTTTTATTAAAAAAAAAATAATTAAAAATTGCTTTTATATGCAAATTAAAATTCTAAACACTTTTTGCATACGACATTTTTTAGTAGGATTTCATTTAGCAAAGTTATGACACTTTGAATTTTTACGATAGCCGCTATTTTGAAAAAAAATTTTATATATTTTTTTTAAACATAACGTATAGGGGCTGCACGTTAGTTCTATGCGATACTCGAAATTTAAATTTTAATCTTCGAAACCAAGCAGTTAAGAGCGTTAACTCTTCCGAAAGTCTCAAAATGGCTAGTATGGGGGTACGATCGAACTGACACATCGCTTGTTTTCAAGCAAAAATATATATTTTTTATATTTTATTCTGATGAACTTTAGGCTTTTGAACATTTCATGTATAGAGACTTTTTTGATAAAATTAAACACTACTGAGTTATAAGTGATTGAATTTCAATACTTGTCGCCATTTTGCAAAAAATTGACAAATTGGATTTTGCTAACAAACATACACAGGATGCTTAAGAATTCTATACTGTCACAAAAATTGAAATTCAAATATGTATAAATAAGCTCACACTGACCTTAACTATATTGAAAATCTTATGAGCGTATGTATGGTGGGTCGATCGACTCATCACACTAAACGTGTTTTGAAAAAAAAATACTTTTATTTTTTAATTTTTAATTTTTTTTTATAGTATCGTAAGTATAGTCGGAAGCTCTATTTTGTTTAAAAAATTCAAGTCGATTTCCTAAATAGAAACCTCATACGAGCGTTAACTATATGCAGCGTCGCATAAAAGCTCGTTCGAGGTCTCGGTCAATATATGGTAAGACTCGGTTTTTATTAAAAAAAAAATAATTAAAAATTGCTTTTATATGCAAATTAAAATTCTAAACACTTTTTGCATACGACATTTTTTAGTAGGATTTTATTTAGCAAAGTTATGACACTTTGAATTTTTACGATAGCCGCCATTTTAAAAAAAATTTTATATATTTTTTTTAAACATAACGTATAGGGGCTGCACGTTAGTTCTATGCGATACTCGAAATTTAAATTTTAATCTTCGAAACCAAGCAGTTAAGAGCGTTAACTCTTCCGAAAGTCTCAAAATGTCTAGTATGGGGGTACGATCGAACTGACACATCGCTTGTTTTCAAGCAAAAATATATATTTTTCATATTTTATTCTGATGAATTTTAGGCTTCTGAACATTTCATGTATAGAAACTTTTTTGATAAAATTAAACACTACTGAGTTATAAGTGATTGAATTTCAATACTTGTCGCCATTTTGCAAAAAATTGACAAATTGGATTTTGCTAACAAACATACACAGGATGCTTAAGAATTCTATACTGTCACAAAAATTGAAGTTCAAATATGTATAAATAAGCTCACACTGACCTTAACTATATTGAAAATCTTATGAGCGTATGTATGGTGGGTCGATCGACTCATCACACTAAACGTGTTTTGAAAAAAAAATACTTTTATTTTTTAATTTTTAATTTTTTTTTATAGTATCGTAAGTATAGTCGGAAGCTCTATTTTGTTTAAAAAATTCAAGTCGATTTCTTAAATAGAAACCTCATACGAGCGTTAACTATATGCAGCGTAGCATAAAAGCTCGTTCGAGGTCTCGGTCAATATATGGTAAGACTCGGTTTTTATTAAAAAAAAAATAATTAAAAATTGCTTTTATATGCAAATTGAAATTCTAAACACTTTTTGCATACGACATTTTTTAGTAGGATTTTATTTAGCAAAGTTATGACACTTTGAATTTTTACGATAGCCGCCATTTTGAAAAAAATTTTTATATATTTTTTTTAAACATAACGTATAGGGGCTGCACGTTAGTTCTATGCGATACTCGAAATTTAAATTTTAATTTTCGAAACCAAGCAGTTAAGAGCGTTAACTCTTCCGAAAGTCTCAAAATGGCTAGTATGGGGGTACGATCGAACTGACACATCGCTTGTTTTCAAGCAAAAATATATATTTTTTATATTTTATTCTGATGAATTTTAGGCTTTTGAACATTTCATGTATAGAAACTTTTTTGATAAAATTAAACACTACTGAGTTATAAGTGATTGAATTTCAATACTTGTCGCCATTTTGCAAAAAATTGACAAATTGGATTTTGCTAACAAACATACACAGGATGCTTAAGAATTCTATACTGTCACAAAAATTGAAATTCAAATATGTATAAATAAGCTCACACTGACCTTAACTATATTGAAAATCTTATGAGCGTATGTATGGTGGGTCGATCGACTCATCACACTAAACGTGTTTTGAAAAAAAAATACTTTTATTTTTTAATTTTTAATTTTTTTTTATAGTATCGTAAGTATAGTCGGAAGCTCTATTTTGTTTAAAAAATTCAAGTCGATTTCTTAAATAGAAACCTCATACGAGCGTTAACTATATGCAGCGTCGCATAAAAGCTCGTTCGAGGTCTCGGTCAATATATAATAAGTCTCGGTTTTTATTAAAAAAAAATAATTAAAAATTGCTTTTATATGCAAATTAAAATTCTAAACACTTTTTGCATACGACATTTTTTAGTAGGATTTCATTTAGCAAAGTTATGACACTTTGAATTTTTACGATAGCCGCCATTTTGAAAAAAATTTTATATATTTTTTTTAAACATAACGTATAGGGGCTGCACGTTAGTTCTATGCGATACTCGAAATTTAAATTTTAATCTTCGAAACCAAGCAGTTAAGAGCGTTAACTCTTCCGAAAGTCTCAAAATGGCTAGTATGGGGGTACGATCGAACTGACACATCGCTTGTTTTCAAGCAAAAATATATATTTTTTATATTTTATTCTGATGAACTTTAGGCTTCTGAACATTTCATGTATAGAGACTTTTTTGATAAAATTAAACACTACTGAGTTATAAGTGATTGAATTTCAATACTTGTCGCCATTTTGCAAAAAATTGACAAATTGGATTTTGCTAACAAACATACACAGGATGCTTAAGAATTCTATACTGTCACAAAAATTGAAATTCAAATATGTATAAATAAGCTCACACTGACCTTAACTATATTGAAAATCTTATGAGCGTATGTATGGTGGGTCGATCGACTCATCACACTAAACGTGTTTTGAAAAAAAAATACTTTTATTTTTTAATTTTTAATTTTTTTTTATAGTATCGTAAGTATAGTCGGAAGCTCTATTTTGTTTAAAAAATTCAAGTCGATTTCTTAAATAGAAACCTCATACGAGCGTTAACTATATGCAGCGTCGCATAAAAGCTCGTTCGAGGTCTCGGTCAATATATGGTAAGACTCGGTTTTTATTAAAAAAAAAATAAATAAAAATTGCTTTTATATGCAAATTAAAATTCTAAACACTTTTTGCATACGACATTTTTTAGTAGGATTTCATTTAGCAAAGTTATGACACTTTGAATTTTTACGATAGCCGCCATTTTGAAAAAAAATTTTATATATTTTTTTTAAACATAACGTATAGGGGCTGCACGTTAGTTCTATGCGATACTCAAAATTTAAATTTTAATCTTCGAAACCAAGCAGTTAAGAGCGTTAACTCTTCCGAAAGTCTCAAAATGGCTAGTATGGGGGTACGATCGAACTGACACATCGCTTGTTTTCAAGCAAAAATATATATTTTTTATATTTTATTCTGATAACCTTTAGGCTTCTGAACATTTCATGTATAGAGACTTTTTTGATAAAATTAAACACTACTGAGTTATAAGTGATTGAATTTCAATACTTGTCGCCATTTTGCAAAAAATTGACAAATTGGATTTTGCTAACAAACATACACAGGATGCTTAAGAATTCTATACTGTCACAAAAATTGAAATTCAAATATGTATAAATAAGCTCACACTGACCTTAACTATATTGAAAATCTTATGAGCGTATGTATGGTGGGTCGATCGACTCATCACACTAAACGTGTTTTGAAAAAAAAATACTTTTATTTTTTAATTTTTAATTTTTTTTTATAGTATCGTAAGTATAGTCGGAAGCTCTATTTTGTTTAAAAAATTCAAGTCGATTTCTTAAATAGAAACCTCATACGAGCGTTAACTATATGCAGCGTCGCATAAAAGCTCGTTCGAGGTCTCGGTCAATATATGGTAAGACTCGGTTTTTATTAAAAAAAAAATAATTAAAAATTGCTTTTATATGCAAATTAAAATTCTAAACACTTTTTGCATACGACATTTTTTAGTAGGATTTCATTTAGCAAAGTTATGACACTTTGAATTTTTACGATAGCCGCCATTTTAAAAAAAAAATTTATATATTTTTTTTAAACATAACGTATAGGGGCTGCACGTTAGTTCTATGCGATACTCGAAATTTAAATTTTAATCTGAGAAACCAAGCAGTTAAGAGCGTTAACTCTTCCGAAAGTCTCAAAATGGCTAGTATGGGGGTACGATCGAACTGACACATCGCTTGTTTTCAAGCAAAAATATATATTTTTTATATTTTATTCTGATGAACTTTAGGCTTCTGAACATTTCATGTATAGAGACTTTTTTGATAAAATTAAACACTACTGAGTTATAAGTGATTGAATTTCAATACTTGTCGCCATTTTGCAAAAAATTGACAAATTGGATTTTGCTAACAAACATACACAGGATGCTTAAGAATTCTATACTGTCACAAAAATTGAAATTCAAATATGTATAAATAAGCTCACACTGACCTTAACTATATTGAAAATCTTATGAGCGTATGTATGGTGGGTCGATCGACTCATCACACTAAACGTGTTTTGAAAAAAAAATACTTTTATTTTTTAATTTTTAATTTTTTTTTATAGTATCGTAAGTATAGTCGGAAGCTCTATTTTGTTTAAAAAATTCAAGTCGATTTCTTAAATAGAAACCTCATACGAGCGTTAACTATATGCAGCGTCGCATAAAAGCTCGTTCGAGGTCTCGGTCAATATATGGTAAGACTCGGTTTTTATTAAAAAAAAAATAATTAAAAATTGCTTTTATATGCAAATTAAAATTCTAAACACTTTTTGCATACGACATTTTTTAGTAGGATTTCATTTAGCAAAGTTATGACACTTTGAATTTTTACGATAGCCGCCATTTTAAAAAAAAATTTTATATATTTTTTTTAAACATAACGTATAGGGGCTGCACGTTAGTTCTATGCGATACTCGAAATTTAAATTTTAATCTTCGAAACCAAGCAGTTAAGAGCGTTAACTCTTCCGAAAGTCTCAAAATGGCTAGTATGGGGGTACGATCGAACTGACACATCGCTTGTTTTCAAGCAAAAATATATATTTTTTATATTTTATTCTGATGAACTTTAGGCTTCTGAACATTTCATGTATAGAGACTTTTTTGATAAAATTAAACACTACTGAGTTATAAGTGATTGAATTTCAATACTTGTCGCCATTTTGCAAAAAATTGACAAATTGGATTTTGCTAACAAACATACACAGGATGCTTAAGAATTCTATACTGTCACAAAAATTGAAATTCAAATATGTATAAATAAGCTCACACTGACCTTAACTATATTGAAAATCTTATGAGCGTATGTATGGTGGGTCGATCGACTCATCACACTAAACGTGTTTTGAAAAAAAAATACTTTTATTTTTTAATTTTTAATTTTTTTTTATAGTATCGTAAGTATAGTCGGAAGCTCTATTTTGTTTAAAAAATTCAAGTCGATTTCCTAAATAGAAACCTCATACGAGCGTTAACTATATGCAGCGTCGCATAAAAGCTCGTTCGAGGTCTCGGTCAATATATGGTAAGACTCGGTTTTTATTAAAAAAAAAATAATTAAAAATTGCTTTTATATGCAAATTAAAATTCTAAACACTTTTTGCATACGACATTTTTTAGTAGGATTTTATTTAGCAAAGTTATGACACTTTGAATTTTTACGATAGCCGCCATTTTAAAAAAAAATTTTATATATTTTTTTTAAACATAACGTATAGGGGCTGCACGTTAGTTCTATGCGATACTCGAAATTTAAATTTTAATCTTCGAAACCAAGCAGTTAAGAGCGTTAACTCTTCCGAAAGTCTCAAAATGTCTAGTATGGGGGTACGATCGAACTGACACATCGCTTGTTTTCAAGCAAAAATATATATTTTTTATATTTTATTCTGATGAATTTTAGGCTTCTGAACATTTCATGTATAGAAACTTTTTTGATAAAATTAAACACTACTGAGTTATAAGTGATTGAATTTCAATACTTGTCGCCATTTTGCAAAAAATTGACAAATTGGATTTTGCTAACAAACATACACAGGATGCTTAAGAATTCTATACTGTCACAAAAATTGAAATTCAAATATGTATAAATAAGCTCACACTGACCTTAACTATATTGAAAATCTTATGAGCGTATGTATGGTGGGTCGATCGACTCATCACACTAAACGTGTTTTGAAAAAAAAATACTTTTATTTTTTAATTTTTAATTTTTTTTTATAGTATCGTAAGTATAGTCGGAAGCTCTATTTTGTTTAAAAAATTCAAGTCGATTTCTTAAATAGAAACCTCATACGAGCGTTAACTATATGCAGCGTCGCATAAAAGCTCGTTCGAGGTCTCGGTCAATATATGGTAAGACTCGGTTTTTATTAAAAAAAAAATAATTAAAAATTGCTTTTATATGCAAATTAAAATTCTAAACACTTTTTGCATACGACATTTTTTAGTAGGATTTCATTTAGCAAAGTTATGACACTTTGAATTTTTACGATAGCCGCTATTTTGAAAAAAAATTTTATATATTTTTTTTAAACATAACGTATAGGGGCTGCACGTTAGTTCTATGCGATACTCGAAATTTAAATTTTAATCTTCGAAACCAAGCATTTAAGAGCGTTAACTCTTCCGAAAGTCTCAAAATGGCTAGTATGGGGGTACGATCGAACTGACACATCGCTTGTTTTCAAGCAAAAATATATATTTTTTATATTTTATTCTGATGAACTTTAGGCTTCTGAACATTTCATGTATAGAGACTTTTTTGATAAAATTAAACACTACTGAGTTATAAGTGATTGAATTTCAATACTTGTCGCCATTTTGCAAAAAATTGACAAATTGGATTTTGCTAACAAACATACACAGGATGCTTAAGAATTCTATACTGTCACAAAAATTGAAATTCAAATATGTATAAATAAGCTCACACTGACCTTAACTATATTGAAAATCTTATGAGCGTATGTATGGTGGGTCGATCGACTCATCACACTAAACGTGTTTTGAAAAAAAAAAATCTTTTATTTTTTAATTTTTAATTTTTTTTTATAGTATCGTAAGTATAGTCGGAAGCTCTATTTTGTTTAAAAAATTTAAGTCGATTTCTTAAATAGAAACCACATACGAGCGTTAACTATATGCAGCGTCGCATAAAAGCTCGTTCGAGGTCTCGGTCAATATATGGTAAGACTCGGTTTTTATTAAAAAAAAAATAATTAAAAATTGCTTTTATATGCAAATTAAAATTCTAAACACTTTTTGCATACGACATTTTTTAGTAGGATTTCATTTAGCAAAGTTATGACACTTTGAATTTTTACGATAGCCGCCATTTTGAAAAAAAATTTTATATATTTTTTTTAAACATAACGTATAGGGGCTGCACGTTAGTTCTATGCGATACTCGAAATTTAAATTTTAATCTTCAAAACCAAGCAGTTAAGAGCGTTAACTCTTCCGAAAGTCTCAAAATGGCTAGTATGGGGGTACGATCGAACTGACACATCGCTTGTTTTCAAGCAAAAATATATATTTTTTATATTTTATTCTGATGAACTTTAGGCTTCTGAACACTTCATTTATAGAGACTTTTTTGATAAAATTAAACACTACTGAGTTATAAGTGATTGAATTTCAATACTTGTCGCCATTTTGCAAAAAATTGACAAATTGGATTTTGCTAACAAACATACACAGGATGCTTAAGAATTCTATACTGTCACAAAAATTGAAATTCAAATATGTATAAATAAGCTCACACTGACCTTAACTATATTGAAAATCTTATGAGCGTATGTATGGTGGGTCGATCGACTCATCACACTAAACGTGTTTTGAAAAAAAAATACTTTTATTTTTTAATTTTTAATTTTTTTTTATAGTATCGTAAGTATAGTCGGAAGCTCTATTTTGTTTAAAAAATTCAAGTCGATTTCTTAAATAGAAACCTCATACGAGCGTTAACTATATGCAGCGTCGCATAAAAGCTCGTTCGAGGTCTCGGTCAATATATGGTAAGACTCGGTTTTTATTAAAAAAAAAATAAATAAAAATTGCTTTTATATGCAAATTAAAATTCTAAACACTTTTTGCATACGACATTTTTTAGTAGGATTTTATTTAGCAAAGTTATGACACTTTAAATTTTTACGATAGCCGCCATTTTGAAAAAAAATTTTATATATTTTTTTTAAACATAACGTATAGGGGCTGCACGTTAGTTCTATGCGATACTCGAAATTTAAATTTTAATCTTCGAAACCAAGCAGTTAAGAGCGTTAACTCTTCCGAAAGTCTCAAAATGGCTAGTATGGGGGTACGATCGAACTGACACATCGCTTGTTTTCAAGCAAAAATATATATTTTTTATATTTTATTCTGATAACCTTTAGGCTTCTGAACATTTCATGTATAGAGACTTTTTTGATAAAATTAAACACTACTGAGTTATAAGTGATTGAATTTCAATACTTGTCGCCATTTTGCAAAAAATTGACAAATTGGATTTTGCTAACAAACATACACAGGATGCTTAAGAATTCTATACTGTCACAAAAATTGAAATTCAAATATGTATAAATAAGCTCACACTGACCTTAACTATATTGAAAATCTTATGAGCGTATGTATGGTGGGTCGATCGACTCATCACACTAAACGTGTTTTGAAAAAAAAATACTTTTATTTTTTAATTTTTAATTTTTTTTTATAGTATCGTAAGTATAGTCGGAAGCTCTATTTTGTTTAAAAAATTCAAGTCGATTTCTTAAATAGAAACCTCATACGAGCGTTAACTATATGCAGCGTCGCATAAAAGCTCGTTCGAGGTCTCGGTCAATATATGGTAAGACTCGGTTTTTATTAAAAAAAAAATAATTAAAAATTGCTTTTATATGCAAATTAAAATTCTAAACACTTTTTGCATACGACATTTTTTAGTAGGATTTCATTTAGCAAAGTTATGACACTTTGAATTTTTACGATAGCCGCCATTTTGAAAAAAAATTTTATATATTTTTTTTAAACATAACGTATAGGGGCTGCACGTTAGTTCTATGCGATACTCGAAATTTAAATTTTAATCTTCAAAACCAAGCAGTTAAGAGCGTTAACTCTTCCGAAAGTCTCAAAATGGCTAGTATGGGGGTACGATCGAACTGACACATCGCTTGTTTTCAAGCAAAAATATATATTTTTTATATTTTATTCTGATGAACTTTAGGCTTCTGAACACTTCATTTATAGAGACTTTTTTGATAAAATTAAACACTACTGAGTTATAAGTGATTGAATTTCAATACTTGTCGCCATTTTGCAAAAAATTGACAAATTGGATTTTGCTAACAAACATACACAGGATGCTTAAGAATTCTATACTGTCACAAAAATTGAAATTCAAATATGTATAAATAAGCTCACACTGACCTTAACTATATTGAAAATCTTATGAGCGTATGTATGGTGGGTCGATCGACTCATCACACTAAACGTGTTTTGAAAAAAAAATACTTTTATTTTTTAATTTTTAATTTTTTTTTATAGTATCGTAAGTATAGTCGGAAGCTCTATTTTGTTTAAAAAATTCAAGTCGATTTCTTAAATAGAAACCTCATACGAGCGTTAACTATATGCAGCGTCGCATAAAAGCTCGTTCGAGGTCTCGGTCAATATATGGTAAGACTCGGTTTTTATTAAAAAAAAAATAAATAAAAATTGCTTTTATATGCAAATTAAAATTCTAAACACTTTTTGCATACGACATTTTTTAGTAGGATTTCATTTAGCAAAGTTATGACACTTTGAATTTTTACGATAGCCGCCATTTTGAAAAAAAATTTTATATATTTTTTTTAAACATAACGTATAGGGGCTGCACGTTAGTTCTATGCGATACTCGAAATTTAAATTTTAATCTTCGAAACCAAGCAGTTAAGAGCGTTAACTCTTCCGAAAGTCTCAAAATGGCTAGTATGGGGGTACGATCGAACTGACACATCGCTTGTTTTCAAGCAAAAATATATATTTTTTATATTTTATTCTGATAACCTTTAGGCTTCTGAACATTTCATGTATAGAGACTTTTTTGATAAAATTAAACACTACTGAGTTATAAGTGATTGAATTTCAATACTTGTCGCCATTTTGCAAAAAATTGACAAATTGGATTTTGCTAACAAACATACACAGGATGCTTAAGAATTCTATACTGTCACAAAAATTGAAATTCAAATATGTATAAATAAGCTCACACTGACCTTAACTATATTGAAAATCTTATGAGCGTATGTATGGTGGGTCGATCGACTCATCACACTAAACGTGTTTTGAAAAAAAAATACTTTTATTTTTTAATTTTTAATTTTTTTTTATAGTATCGTAAGTATAGTCGGAAGCTCTATTTTGTTTAAAAAATTCAAGTCGATTTCTTAAATAGAAACCTCATACGAGCGTTAACTATATGCAGCGTCGCATAAAAGCTCGTTCGAGGTCTCGGTCAATATATGGTAAGACTCGGTTTTTATTAAAAAAAAAATAATTAAAAATTGCTTTTATATGCAAATTAAAATTCTAAACACTTTTTGCATACGACATTTTTTAGTAGGATTTCATTTAGCAAAGTTATGACACTTTGAATTTTTACGATAGCCGCCATTTTAAAAAAAAAATTTATATATTTTTTTTAAACATAACGTATAGGGGCTGCACGTTAGTTCTATGCGATACTCGAAATTTAAATTTTAATCTGAGAAACCAAGCAGTTAAGAGCGTTAACTCTTCCGAAAGTCTCAAAATGGCTAGTATGGGGGTACGATCGAACTGACACATCGCTTGTTTTCAAGCAAAAATATATATTTTTTATATTTTATTCTGATGAACTTTAGGCTTCTGAACATTTCATGTATAGAGACTTTTTTGATAAAATTAAACACTACTGAGTTATAAGTGATTGAATTTCAATACTTGTCGCCATTTTGCAAAAAATTGACAAATTGGATTTTGCTAACAAACATACACAGGATGCTTAAGAATTCTATACTGTCACAAAAATTGAAATTCAAATATGTATAAATAAGCTCACACTGACCTTAACTATATTGAAAATCTTATGAGCGTATGTATGGTGGGTCGATCGACTCATCACACTAAACGTGTTTTGAAAAAAAAATACTTTTATTTTTTAATTTTTAATTTTTTTTTATAGTATCGTAAGTATAGTCGGAAGCTCTATTTTGTTTAAAAAATTCAAGTCGATTTCTTAAATAGAAACCTCATACGAGCGTTAACTATATGCAGCGTCGCATAAAAGCTCGTTCGAGGTCTCGGTCAATATATGGTAAGACTCGGTTTTTATTAAAAAAAAAATAATTAAAAATTGCTTTTATATGCAAATTAAAATTCTAAACACTTTTTGCATACGACATTTTTTAGTAGGATTTCATTTAGCAAAGTTATGACACTTTGAATTTTTACGATAGCCGCCATTTTAAAAAAAAATTTTATATATTTTTTTTAAACATAACGTATAGGGGCTGCACGTTAGTTCTATGCGATACTCGAAATTTAAATTTTAATCTTCGAAACCAAGCAGTTAAGAGCGTTAACTCTTCCGAAAGTCTCAAAATGGCTAGTATGGGGGTACGATCGAACTGACACATCGCTTGTTTTCAAGCAAAAATATATATTTTTTATATTTTATTCTGATGAACTTTAGGCTTCTGAACATTTCATGTATAGAGACTTTTTTGATAAAATTAAACACTACTGAGTTATAAGTGATTGAATTTCAATACTTGTCGCCATTTTGCAAAAAATTGACAAATTGGATTTTGCTAACAAACATACACAGGATGCTTAAGAATTCTATACTGTCACAAAAATTGAAATTCAAATATGTATAAATAAGCTCACACTGACCTTAACTATATTGAAAATCTTATGAGCGTATGTATGGTGGGTCGATCGACTCATCACACTAAACGTGTTTTGAAAAAAAAATACTTTTATTTTTTAATTTTTAATTTTTTTTTATAGTATCGTAAGTATAGTCGGAAGCTCTATTTTGTTTAAAAAATTCAAGTCGATTTCTTAAATAGAAACCTCATACGAGCGTTAACTATATGCAGCGTCGCATAAAAGCTCGTTCGAGGTCTCGGTCAATATATGGTAAGACTCGGTTTTTATTAAAAAAAAAATAAATAAAAATTGCTTTTATATGCAAATTAAAATTCTAAACACTTTTTGCATACGACATTTTTTAGTAGGATTTCATTTAGCAAAGTTATGACACTTTGAATTTTTACGATAGCCGCCATTTTGAAAAAAAATTTTATATATTTTTTTTAAACATAACGTATAGGGGCTGCACGTTAGTTCTATGCGATACTCGAAATTTAAATTTTAATCTTCGAAACCAAGCAGTTAAGAGCGTTAACTCTTCCGAAAGTCTCAAAATGGCTAGTATGGGGGTACGATCGAACTGACACATCGCTTGTTTTCAAGCAAAAATATATATTTTTTATATTTTATTCTGATAACCTTTAGGCTTCTGAACATTTCATGTATAGAGACTTTTTTGATAAAATTAAACACTACTGAGTTATAAGTGATTGAATTTCAATACTTGTCGCCATTTTGCAAAAAATTGACAAATTGGATTTTGCTAACAAACATACACAGGATGCTTAAGAATTCTATACTGTCACAAAAATTGAAATTCAAATATGTATAAATAAGCTCACACTGACCTTAACTATATTGAAAATCTTATGAGCGTATGTATGGTGGGTCGATCGACTCATCACACTAAACGTGTTTTGAAAAAAAAATACTTTTATTTTTTAATTTTTAATTTTTTTTTATAGTATCGTAAGTATAGTCGGAAGCTCTATTTTGTTTAAAAAATTCAAGTCGATTTCTTAAATAGAAACCTCATACGAGCGTTAACTATATGCAGCGTCGCATAAAAGCTCGTTCGAGGTCTCGGTCAATATATGGTAAGACTCGGTTTTTATTAAAAAAAAAATAATTAAAAATTGCTTTTATATGCAAATTAAAATTCTAAACACTTTTTGCATACGACATTTTTTAGTAGGATTTCATTTAGCAAAGTTATGACACTTTGAATTTTTACGATAGCCGCCATTTTAAAAAAAAAATTTATATATTTTTTTTAAACATAACGTATAGGGGCTGCACGTTAGTTCTATGCGATACTCGAAATTTAAATTTTAATCTGAGAAACCAAGCAGTTAAGAGCGTTAACTCTTCCGAAAGTCTCAAAATGGCTAGTATGGGGGTACGATCGAACTGACACATCGCTTGTTTTCAAGCAAAAATATATATTTTTTATATTTTATTCTGATGAACTTTAGGCTTCTGAACATTTCATGTATAGAGACTTTTTTGATAAAATTAAACACTACTGAGTTATAAGTGATTGAATTTCAATACTTGTCGCCATTTTGCAAAAAATTGACAAATTGGATTTTGCTAACAAACATACAC
Organism: Plectrocnemia conspersa; assembly: GCF_051122295.1. Classification (NCBI taxonomy): domain Eukaryota; kingdom Metazoa; phylum Arthropoda; class Insecta; order Trichoptera; family Polycentropodidae; genus Plectrocnemia; species Plectrocnemia conspersa. Next base: position 33,804,965 of record NW_028277165.1, read on the forward strand.
AGGATGCTTAAGAATTCTATACTGTCACAAAAATTGAAATTCAAATATGTATAAATAAGCTCACACTGACCTTAACTATATTGAAAATCTTATGAGCGTATGTATGGTGGGTCGATCGACTCATCACACTAAACGTGTTTTGAAAAAAAAATACTTTTATTTTTTAATTTTTAATTTTTTTTTATAGTATCGTAAGTATAGTCGGAAGCTCTATTTTGTTTAAAAAATTCAAGTCGATTTCTTAAATAGAAACCTCATACGAGCGTTAACTATATGCAGCGTCGCATAAAAGCTCGTTCGAGGTCTCGGTCAATATATGGTAAGACTCGGTTTTTATTAAAAAAAAAATAATTAAAAATTGCTTTTATATGCAAATTAAAATTCTAAACACTTTTTGCATACGACATTTTTTAGTAGGATTTCATTTAGCAAAGTTATGACACTTTGAATTTTTACGATAGCCGCCATTTTAAAAAAAAAATTTATATATTTTTTTTAAACATAACGTATAGGGGCTGCACGTTAGTTCTATGCGATACTCGAAATTTAAATTTTAATCTGAGAAACCAAGCAGTTAAGAGCGTTAACTCTTCCGAAAGTCTCAAAATGGCTAGTATGGGGGTACGATCGAACTGACACATCGCTTGTTTTCAAGCAAAAATATATATTTTTTATATTTTATTCTGATGAACTTTAGGCTTCTGAACATTTCATGTATAGAGACTTTTTTGATAAAATTAAACACTACTGAGTTATAAGTGATTGAATTTCAATACTTGTCGCCATTTTGCAAAAAATTGACAAATTGGATTTTGCTAACAAACATACACAGGATGCTTAAGAATTCTATACTGTCACAAAAATTGAAATTCAAATATGTATAAATAAGCTCACACTGACCTTAACTATATTGAAAATCTTATGAGCGTATGTATGGTGGGTCGATCGACTCATCACACTAAACGTGTTTTGAAAAAAAAATACTTTTATTTTTTAATTTTTAATTTTTTTTTATAGTATCGTAAGTATAGTCGGAAGCTCTATTTTGTTTAAAAAATTCAAGTCGATTTCTTAAATAGAAACCTCATACGAGCGTTAACTATATGCAGCGTCGCATAAAAGCTCGTTCGAGGTCTCGGTCAATATATGGTAAGACTCGGTTTTTATTAAAAAAAAAATAATTAAAAATTGCTTTTATATGCAAATTAAAATTCTAAACACTTTTTGCATACGACATTTTTTAGTAGGATTTCATTTAGCAAAGTTATGACACTTTGAATTTTTACGATAGCCGCCATTTTAAAAAAAAATTTTATATATTTTTTTTAAACATAACGTATAGGGGCTGCACGTTAGTTCTATGCGATACTCGAAATTTAAATTTTAATCTTCGAAACCAAGCAGTTAAGAGCGTTAACTCTTCCGAAAGTCTCAAAATGGCTAGTATGGGGGTACGATCGAACTGACACATCGCTTGTTTTCAAGCAAAAATATATATTTTTTATATTTTATTCTGATGAACTTTAGGCTTCTGAACATTTCATGTATAGAGACTTTTTTGATAAAATTAAACACTACTGAGTTATAAGTGATTGAATTTCAATACTTGTCGCCATTTTGCAAAAAATTGACAAATTGGATTTTGCTAACAAACATACACAGGATGCTTAAGAATTCTATACTGTCACAAAAATTGAAATTCAAATATGTATAAATAAGCTCACACTGACCTTAACTATATTGAAAATCTTATGAGCGTATGTATGGTGGGTCGATCGACTCATCACACTAAACGTGTTTTGAAAAAAAAATACTTTTATTTTTTAATTTTTAATTTTTTTTTATAGTATCGTAAGTATAGTCGGAAGCTCTATTTTGTTTAAAAAATTCAAGTCGATTTCTTAAATAGAAACCTCATACGAGCGTTAACTATATGCAGCGTCGCATAAAAGCTCGTTCGAGGTCTCGGTCAATATATGGTAAGACTCGGTTTTTATTAAAAAAAAAATAAATAAAAATTGCTTTTATATGCAAATTAAAATTCTAAACACTTTTTGCATACGACATTTTTTAGTAGGATTTCATTTAGCAAAGTTATGACACTTTGAATTTTTACGATAGCCGCCATTTTGAAAAAAAATTTTATATATTTTTTTTAAACATAACGTATAGGGGCTGCACGTTAGTTCTATGCGATACTCGAAATTTAAATTTTAATCTTCGAAACCAAGCAGTTAAGAGCGTTAACTCTTCCGAAAGTCTCAAAATGGCTAGTATGGGGGTACGATCGAACTGACACATCGCTTGTTTTCAAGCAAAAATATATATTTTTTATATTTTATTCTGATAACCTTTAGGCTTCTGAACATTTCATGTATAGAGACTTTTTTGATAAAATTAAACACTACTGAGTTATAAGTGATTGAATTTCAATACTTGTCGCCATTTTGCAAAAAATTGACAAATTGGATTTTGCTAACAAACATACACAGGATGCTTAAGAATTCTATACTGTCACAAAAATTGAAATTCAAATATGTATAAATAAGCTCACACTGACCTTAACTATATTGAAAATCTTATGAGCGTATGTATGGTGGGTCGATCGACTCATCACACTAAACGTGTTTTGAAAAAAAAATACTTTTATTTTTTAATTTTTAATTTTTTTTTATAGTATCGTAAGTATAGTCGGAAGCTCTATTTTGTTTAAAAAATTCAAGTCGATTTCTTAAATAGAAACCTCATACGAGCGTTAACTATATGCAGCGTCGCATAAAAGCTCGTTCGAGGTCTCGGTCAATATATGGTAAGACTCGGTTTTTATTAAAAAAAAAATAATTAAAAATTGCTTTTATATGCAAATTAAAATTCTAAACACTTTTTGCATACGACATTTTTTAGTAGGATTTCATTTAGCAAAGTTATGACACTTTGAATTTTTACGATAGCCGCCATTTTAAAAAAAAAATTTATATATTTTTTTTAAACATAACGTATAGGGGCTGCACGTTAGTTCTATGCGATACTCGAAATTTAAATTTTAATCTGAGAAACCAAGCAGTTAAGAGCGTTAACTCTTCCGAAAGTCTCAAAATGGCTAGTATGGGGGTACGATCGAACTGACACATCGCTTGTTTTCAAGCAAAAATATATATTTTTTATATTTTATTCTGATGAACTTTAGGCTTCTGAACATTTCATGTATAGAGACTTTTTTGATAAAATTAAACACTACTGAGTTATAAGTGATTGAATTTCAATACTTGTCGCCATTTTGCAAAAAATTGACAAATTGGATTTTGCTAACAAACATACACAGGATGCTTAAGAATTCTATACTGTCACAAAAATTGAAATTCAAATATGTATAAATAAGCTCACACTGACCTTAACTATATTGAAAATCTTATGAGCGTATGTATGGTGGGTCGATCGACTCATCACACTAAACGTGTTTTGAAAAAAAAATACTTTTATTTTTTAATTTTTAATTTTTTTTTATAGTATCGTAAGTATAGTCGGAAGCTCTATTTTGTTTAAAAAATTCAAGTCGATTTCTTAAATAGAAACCTCATACGAGCGTTAACTATATGCAGCGTCGCATAAAAGCTCGTTCGAGGTCTCGGTCAATATATGGTAAGACTCGGTTTTTATTAAAAAAAAAATAATTAAAAATTGCTTTTATATGCAAATTAAAATTCTAAACACTTTTTGCATACGACATTTTTTAGTAGGATTTCATTTAGCAAAGTTATGACACTTTGAATTTTTACGATAGCCGCCATTTTAAAAAAAAATTTTATATATTTTTTTTAAACATAACGTATAGGGGCTGCACGTTAGTTCTATGCGATACTCGAAATTTAAATTTTAATCTTCGAAACCAAGCAGTTAAGAGCGTTAACTCTTCCGAAAGTCTCAAAATGGCTAGTATGGGGGTACGATCGAACTGACACATCGCTTGTTTTCAAGCAAAAATATATATTTTTTATATTTTATTCTGATGAACTTTAGGCTTCTGAACATTTTATGTATAGAGACTTTTTTGATAAAATTAAACACTACTGAGTTATAAGTGATTGAATTTCAATACTTGTCGCCATTTTGCAAAAAATTGACAAATTGGATTTTGCTAACAAACATACACAGGATGCTTAAGAATTCTATACTGTCACAAAAATTGAAATTCAAATATGTATAAATAAGCTCACACTGACCTTAACTATATTGAAAATCTTATGAGCGTATGTATGGTGGGTCGATCGACTCATCACACTAAACGTGTTTTGAAAAAAAAATACTTTTATTTTTTAATTTTTAATTTTTTTTTATAGTATCGTAAGTATAGTCGGAAGCTCTATTTTGTTTAAAAAATTCAAGTCGATTTCTTAAATAGAAACCTCATACGAGCGTTAACTATATGCAGCGTCGCATAAAAGCTCGTTCGAGGTCTCGGTCAATATATGGTAAGACTCGGTTTTTATTAAAAAAAAAATAATTAAAAATTGCTTTTATATGCAAATTAAAATTCTAAACACTTTTTGCATACGACATTTTTTAGTAGGATTTCATTTAGCAAAGTTATGACACTTTGAATTTTTACGATAGCCGCTATTTTGAAAAAAAATTTTATATATTTTTTTTAAACATAACGTATAGGGGCTGCACGTTAGTTCTATGCGATACTCGAAATTTAAATTTTAATCTTCGAAACCAAGCAGTTAAGAGCGTTAACTCTTCCGAAAGTCTCAAAATGGCTAGTATGGGGGTACGATCGAACTGACACATCGCTTGTTTTCAAGCAAAAATATATATTTTTTATATTTTATTCTGATGAACTTTAGGCTTCTGAACATTTCATGTATAGAGACTTTTTTGATAAAATTAAACACTACTGAGTTATAAGTGATTGAATTTCAATACTTGTCGCCATTTTGCAAAAAATTGACAAATTGGATTTTGCTAACAAACATACACAGGATGCTTAAGAATTCTATACTGTCACAAAAATTGAAATTCAAATATGTATAAATAAGCTCACACTGACCTTAACTATATTGAAAATCTTATGAGCGTATGTATGGTGGGTCGATCGACTCATCACACTAAACGTGTTTTGAAAAAAAAATACTTTTATTTTTTAATTTTTAATTTTTTTTTATAGTATCGTAAGTATAGTCGGAAGCTCTATTTTGTTTAAAAAATTCAAGTCGATTTCCTAAATAGAAACCTCATACGAGCGTTAACTATATGCAGCGTCGCATAAAAGCTCGTTCGAGGTCTCGGTCAATATATGGTAAGACTCGGTTTTTATTAAAAAAAAAATAATTAAAAATTGCTTTTATATGCAAATTAAAATTCTAAACACTTTTTGCATACGACATTTTTTAGTAGGATTTTATTTAGCAAAGTTATGACACTTTGAATTTTTACGATAGCCGCCATTTTAAAATAAAATTTTATATATTTTTTTTAAACATAACGTATAGGGGCTGCACGTTAGTTCTATGCGATACTCGAAATTTAAATTTTAATCTTCGAAACCAAGCAGTTAAGAGCGTTAACTCTTCCGAAAGTCTCAAAATGTCTAGTATGGGGGTACGATCGAACTGACACATCGCTTGTTTTCAAGCAAAAATATATATTTTTTATATTTTATTCTGATGAATTTTAGGCTTCTGAACATTTCATGTATAGAAACTTTTTTGATAAAATTAAACACTACTGAGTTATAAGTGATTGAATTTCAATACTTGTCGCCATTTTGCAAAAAATTGACAAATTGGATTTTGCTAACAAACATACACAGGATGCTTAAGAATTCTATACTGTCACAAAAATTGAAATTCAAATATGTATAAATAAGCTCACACTGACCTTAACTATATTGAAAATCTTATGAGCGTATGTATGGTGGGTCGATCGACTCATCACACTAAACGTGTTTTGAAAAAAAAATACTTTTATTTTTTAATTTTTAATTTTTTTTTATAGTATCGTAAGTATAGTCGGAAGCTCTATTTTGTTTAAAAAATTCAAGTCGATTTCTTAAATAGAAACCTCATACGAGCGTTAACTATATGCAGCGTCGCATAAAAGCTCGTTCGAGGTCTCGGTCAATATATGGTAAGACTCGGTTTTTATTAAAAAAAATATTTAAAAATTGCTTTTATATGCAAATTAAAATTCTAAACACTTTTTACATACGACATTTTTTAGTAGGATTTCATTTAGCAAAGTTATGACACTTTGAATTTTTACGATAGCCGCCATTTTAAAAAAAAATTTTATATATTTTTTTTAAACATAACGTATAGGGGCTGCACGTTAGTTCTATGCGATACTCGAAATTTAAATTTTAATCTTCGAAACCAAGCAGTTAAGAGCGTTAACTCTTCCGAAAGTCTCAAAATGGCTAGTATGGGGGTACGATCGAACTGCCACATCGCTTGTTTTCAAGCAAAAATATATATTTTTTATATTTTATTCTGATGAACTTTAGGCTTCTGAACATTTCATGTATAGAGACTTTTTTGATAAAATTAAACACTACTGAGTTATAAGTGATTGAATTTCAATACTTGTCGCCATTTTGCAAAAAATTGACAAATTAGATTTTGCTAACAAACATACACAGGATGCTTAAGAATTCTATACTGTCACAAAAATTGAAATTCAAATATGTATAAATAAGCTCACACTGACCTTAACTATATTGAAAATCTTATGAGCGTATGTATGGTGGGTCGATCGACTCATCACACTAAACGTGTTTTGAAAAAAAAATACTTTTATTTTTTAATTTTTAATTTTTTTTTATAGTATCGTAAGTATAGTCGGAAGCTCTATTTTGTTTAAAAAATTCAAGTCGATTTCTTAAATAGAAACCTCATACGAGCGTTAACTATATGCAGCGTCGCATAAAAGCTCGTTCGAGGTCTCGGTCAATATATGGTAAGACTCGGTTTTTTTAAAAAAAAAAATAAATAAAAATTGCTTTTATATGCAAATTAAAATTCTAAACACTTTTTGCATACGACATTTTTTAGTAGGATTTCATTTAGCAAAGTTATGACACTTTGAATTTTTACGATAGCCGCCATTTTGAAAAAAAATTTTATATATTTTTTTTAAACATAACGTATAGGGGCTGCACGTTAGTTCTATGCGATACTCGAAATTTAAATTTTAATCTTCGAAACCAAGCAGTTAAGAGCGTTAACTCTTCCGAAAGTCTCAAAATGGCTAGTATGGGGGTACGATCGAACTGACACATCGCTTGTTTTCAAGCAAAAATATATATTTTTTATATTTTATTCTGATAACCTTTAGGCTTCTGAACATTTCATGTATAGAGACTTTTTTGATAAAATTAAACACTACCGAGTTATAAGTGATTGAATTTCAATATTTGTCGCCATTTTGCAAAAAATTGACAAATTGGATTTTGCTAACAAACATACACAGGATGCTTAAGAATTCTATACTGTCACAAAAATTGAAATTCAAATATGTATAAATAAGCTCACACTGACCTTAACTATATTGAAAATCTTATGAGCGTATGTATGGTGGGTCGATCGACTCATCACACTAAACGTGTTTTGAAAAAAAAATACTTTTATTTTTTAATTTTTAATTTTTTTTTATAGTATCGTAAGTATAGTCGGAAGCTCTATTTTGTTTAAAAAATTCAAGTCGATTTCTTAAATAGAAACCTCATACGAGCGTTAACTATATGCAGCGTCGCATAAAAGCTCGTTCGAGGTCTCGGTCAATATATGGTAAGACTCGGTTTTTATTAAAAAAAAATAATTAAAAATTGCTTTTATATGCAAATTAAAATTCTAAACACTTTTTGCATACGACATTTTTTAGTAGGATTTCATTTAGCAAAGTTATGACACTTTGAATTTTTACGATAGCCGCCATTTTAAAAAAAAAATTTATATATTTTTTTTAAACATAACGTATAGGGGCTGCACGTTAGTTCTATGCGATACTCGAAATTTAAATTTTAATCTTCGAAACCAAGCAGTTAAGAGCATTAACTCTTCCGAAAGTTTAAAAATGGCTAGTATGGGGGTACGATCGAACTGACACATCGCTTGTTTTCAAGCAAAAATATATATTTTTTATATTTTATTCTGATGAACTTTAGGCTTCTGAACATTTCATGTATAGAGACTTTTTTGATAAAATTAAACACTACTGAGTTATAAGTGATTGAATTTCAATACTTGTCGCCATTTTGCAAAAAATTGACAAATTGGATTTTGCTAACAAACATACACAGGATGCTTAAGAATTCTATACTGTCACAAAAATTGAAATTCAAATATGTATAAATAAGCTCACACTGACCTTAACTATATTGAAAATCTTATGAGCGTATGTATGGTGGGTCGATCGACTCATCACACTAAACGTGTTTTGAAAAAAAAATACTTTTATTTTTTAATTTTTAATTTTTTTTTATAGTATCGTAAGTATAGTCGGAAGCTCTATTTTGTTTAAAAAATTCAAGTCGATTTCTTAAATAGAAACCTCATACGAGCGTTAACTATATGCAGCGTCGCATAAAAGCTCGTTCGAGGTCTCGGTCAATATATGGTAAGACTCGGTTTTTATTAAAAAAAAAATAATTAAAAATTGCTTTTATATGCAAATTAAAATTCTAAACACTTTTTGCATACGACATTTTTTAGTAGGATTTCATTTAGCAAAGTTATGACACTTTGAATTTTTACGATAGCCGCCATTTTGAAAAAAATTTTATATATTTTTTTTAAACATAACGTATAGGGGCTGCACGTTAGTTCTATGCGATACTCGAAATTTAAATTTTAATCTTCGAAACCAAGCAGTTAAGAGCGTTAACTCTTCCGAAAGTCTCAAAATGGCTAGTATGGGGGTACGATCGAACTGACACATCGCTTGTTTTCAAGCAAAAATATATATTTTTTATATTTTATTCTGATGAACTTTAGGCTTCTGAACATTTCATGTATAGAGACTTTTTTGATAAAATTAAACACTACTGAGTTATAAGTGATTGAATTTCAATACTTGTCGCCATTTTGCAAAAAATTGACAAATTGGATTTTGCTAACAAACATACACAGGATGCTTAAGAATTCTATACTGTCACAAAAATTGAAATTCAAATATGTATAAATAAGCTCACACTGACCTTAACTATATTGAAAATCTTATGAGCGTATGTATGGTGGGTCGATCGACTCATCACACTAAACGTGTTTTGAAAAAAAAATACTTTTATTTTTTAATTTTTAATTTTTTTTTATAGTATCGTAAGTATAGTCGGAAGCTCTATTTTGTTTAAAAAATTCAAGTCGATTTCTTAAATAGAAACCTCATACGAGCGTTAACTATATGCAGCGTCGCATAAAAGCTCGTTCGAGGTCTCGGTCAATATATGGTAAGACTCGGTTTTTATTAAAAAAAAAATAATTAAAAATTGCTTTTATATGCAAATTAAAATTCTAAACACTTTTTGCATACGACATTTTTTAGTAGGATTTCATTTAGCAAAGTTATGACACTTTGAATTTTTACGATAGCCGCCATTTTAAAAAAAAATTTTATATATTTTTTTTAAACATAACGTATAGGGGCTGCACGTTAGTTCTATGCGATACTCGAAATTTAAATTTTAATCTTCGAAACCAAGCAGTTAAGAGCGTTAACTCTTCCGAAAGTCTCAAAATGGCTAGTATGGGGGTACGATCGAACTGACACATCGCTTGTTTTCAAGCAAAAATATATATTTTTTATATTTTATTCTGATGAACTTTAGGCTTCTGAACATTTCATGTATAGAGACTTTTTTGATAAAATTAAACACTACTGAGTTATAAGTGATTGAATTTCAATACTTGTCGCCATTTTGCAAAAAATTGACAAATTGGATTTTGCTAACAAACATACACAGGATGCTTAAGAATTCTATACTGTCACAAAAATTGAAATTCAAATATGTATAAATAAGCTCACACTGACCTTAACTATATTAAAAATCTTATGAGCGTATGTATGGTGGGTCGATCGACTCATCACACTAAACGTGTTTTGAAAAAAAAATACTTTTATTTTTTAATTTTTAATTTTTTTTTATAGTATCGTAAGTATAGTCGGAAGCTCTATTTTGTTTAAAAAATTCAAGTCGATTTCTTAAATAGAAACCTCATACGAGCGTTAACTATATGCAGCGTCGCATAAAAGCTCGTTCGAGGTCTCGGTCAATATATGGTAAGACTCGGTTTTTATTAAAAAAAAAATAATTAAAAATTGCTTTTATATGCAAATTAAAATTCTAAACACTTTTTGCATACGACATTTTTTAGTAGGATTTCATTTAGCAAAGTTATGACACTTTGAATTTTTACGATAGCCGCCATTTTAAAAAAAAATTTTATATATTTTTTTTAAACATAACGTATAGGGGCTGCACGTTAGTTCTATGCGATACTCGAAATTTAAATTTTAATCTTCGAAACCAAGCAGTTAAGAGCGTTAACTCTTCCGAAAGTCTCAAAATGGCTAGTATGGGGGTACGATCGAACTGACACATCGCTTGTTTTCAAGCAAAAATATATATTTTTTATATTTTATTCTGATGAACTTTAGGCTTCTTAACATTTCATATATAGAGACTTTTTTGATAAAATTAAACACCACTGAGTTATAAGTGATTGAATTTCAATACTTGTCGCCATTTTGCAAAAAATTGACAAATTGGATTTTGCTAACAAACATACACAGGATGCTTAAGAATTCTATACTGTCACAAAAATTGAAATTCAAATATGTATAAATAAGCTTACACTGACCTTAACTATATTGAAAATCTTATGAGCGTATGTATGGTGGGTCGATCGACTCATCACACTAAACGTGTTTTGAAAAAAAAATACTTTTATTTTTTAATTTTTAATTTTTTTTTATAGTATCGTAAGTATAGTCGGAAGCTCTATTTTGTTTAAAAAATTCAAGTCGATTTCTTAAATAGAAACCTCATACGAGCGTTAACTATATGCAGCGTCGCATAAAAGCTCGTTCGAGGTCTCGGTCAATATATGGTAAGACTCGGTTTTTATTAAAAAAAAAATAATTAAAAATTGCTTTTATATGCAAATTAAAATTCAAACACTTTTTGCATACGACATTTTTTAGTAGAATTTTATTTAGCAAAGTTATGACACTTTGAATTTTTACGATAGCCGCTATTTTGAAAAAAAATTTTATATATTTTTTTTAAACATAACGTATAGGGGCTGCACGTTAGTTCTATGCGATACTCGAAATTTAAATTTTAATCTTCGAAACCAAGCAGTTAAGAGCGTTAACTCTTCCGAAAGTCTCAAAATGGCTAGTATGGGGGTACGATCGAACTGACACATCGCTTGTTTTCAAGCAAAAATATATATTTTTTATATTTTATTCTGATGAACTTTAGGCTTCTGAACATTTCATGTATAGAGACTTTTTTGATAAAATTAAACACTACTGAGTTATAAGTGATTGAATTTCAATACTTGTCGCCATTTTGCAAAAAATTGACAAATTGGATTTTGCTAACAAACATACACAGGATGCTTAAGAATTCTATACTGTTACAAAAATTGAAATTCAAATATGTATAAATAAGCTCACACTGACCTTAACTATATTGAAAATCTTATGAGCGTATGTATGGTGGGTCGATCGACTCATCACACTAAACGTGTTTTGAAAAAAAAATACTTTTATTTTTTAATTTTTAATTTTTTTTTATAGTATCGTAAGTATAGTCGGAAGCTCTATTTTGTTTAAAAAATTCAAGTCGATTTCCTAAATAGAAACCTCATACGAGCGTTAACTATATGCAGCGTCGCATAAAAGCTCGTTCGAGGTCTCGGTCAATATATGGTAAGACTCGGTTTTTATTAAAAAAAAAATAATTAAAAATTGCTTTTATATGCAAATTAAAATTCTAAACACTTTTTGCATACGACATTTTTTAGTAGGATTTCATTTAGCAAAGTTATGACACTTTGAATTTTTACGATAGCCGCTATTTTGAAAAAAAATTTTATATATTTTTTTTAAACATAACGTATAGGGGCTGCACGTTAGTTCTATGCGATACTCGAAATTTAAATTTTAATCTTCGAAACCAAGCAGTTAAGAGCGTTAACTCTTCCGAAAGTCTCAAAATGGCTAGTATGGGGGTACGATCGAACTGACACATCGCTTGTTTTCAAGCAAAAATATATATTTTTTATATTTTATTCTGATGAACTTTAGGCTTCTGAACATTTCATGTATAGAGACTTTTTTGATAAAATTAAACACTACTGAGTTATAAGTGATTGAATTTCAATACTTGTCGCCATTTTGCAAAAAATTGACAAATTGGATTTTGCTAACAAACATACACAGGATGCTTAAGAATTCTATACTGTCACAAAAATTGAAATTCAAATATGTATAAATAAGCTCACACTGACCTTAACTATATTGAAAATCTTATGAGCGTATGTATGGTGGGTCGATCGACTCATCACACTAAACGTGTTTTGAAAAAAAAAATCTTTTATTTTTTAATTTTTAATTTTTTTTTATAGTATCGTAAGTATAGTCGGAAGCTCTATTTTGTTTAAAAAATTCAAGTCGATTTCTTAAATAGAAACCTCATACGAGCGTTAACTATATGCAGCGTCGCATAAAAGCTCGTTCGAGGTCTCGGTCAATATATGGTAAGACTCGGTTTTTATTAAAAAAAAAATAATTAAAAATTGCTTTTATATGCAAATTAAAATTCTAAACACTTTTTGCATACGACATTTTTTAGTAGGATTTCATTTAGCAAAGTTATGACACTTTGAATTTTTACGATAGCCGCCATTTTGAAAAAAAAATTTATATATTTTTTTTAAACATAACGTATAGGGGCTGCACGTTAGTTCTATGCGATACTCGAAATTTAAATTTTAATCTTCAAAACCAAGCAGTTAAGAGCGTTAACTCTTCCGAAAGTCTCAAAATGGCTAGTATGGGGGTACGATCGAACTGACACATCGCTTGTTTTCAAGCAAAAATATATATTTTTTATATTTTATTCTGATGAACTTTAGGCTTCTGAACACTTCATTTATAGAGACTTTTTTGATAAAATTAAACACTACTGAGTTATAAGTGATTGAATTTCAATACTTGTCGCCATTTTGCAAAAAATTGACAAATTGGATTTTGCTAACAAACATACACAGGATGCTTAAGAATTCTATTCTGTCACAAAAATTGAAGTTCAAATATGTATAAATAAGCTCACACTGACCTTAACTATATTGAAAATCTTATGAGCGTATGTATGGTGGGTCGATCGACTCATCACACTAAACGTGTTTTGAAAAAAAAATACTTTTATTTTTTAATTTTTAATTTTTTTTTATAGTATCGTAAGTATAGTCGGAAGCTCTATTTTGTTTAAAAAATTCAAGTCGATTTCTTAAATAGAAACCTCATACGAGCGTTAACTATATGCAGCGTCGCATAAAAGCTCGTTCGAGGTCTCGGTCAATATATGGTAAGACTCGGTTTTTATTAAAAAAAAAATAATTAAAAATTGCTTTTATATGCAAATTAAAATTCTAAACACTTTTTGCATACGACATTTTTTAGTAGGATTTCATTTAGCAAAGTTATGACACTTTGAATTTTTACGATAGCCGCTATTTTGAAAAAAAATTTTATATATTTTTTTTAAACATAACGTATAGGGGCTGCACGTTAGTTCTATGCGATACTCGAAATTTAAATTTTAATCTTCGAAACCAAGCAGTTAAGAGCGTTAACTCTTCCGAAAGTCTCAAAATGGCTAGTATGGGGGTACGATCGAACTGACACATCGCTTGTTTTCAAGCAAAAATATATATTTTTTATATTTTATTCTGATGAACTTTAGGCTTCTGAACATTTCATGTATAGAGACTTTTTTGATAAAATTAAACACTACTGAGTTATAAGTGATTGAATTTCAATACTTGTCGCCATTTTGCAAAAAATTGACAAATTGGATTTTGCTAACAAACATACACAGGATGCTTAAGAATTCTATACTGTTACAAAAATTGAAATTCAAATATGTATAAATAAGCTCACACTGACCTTAACTATATTGAAAATCTTATGAGCGTATGTATGGTGGGTCGATCGACTCATCACACTAAACGTGTTTTGAAAAAAAAATACTTTTATTTTTTAATTTTTTTTTATAGTATCGTAAGTATAGTCGGAAGCTCTATTTTGTTTAAAAAATTCAAGTCGATTTCCTAAATAGAAACCTCATACGAGCGTTAACTATATGCAGCGTCGCATAAAAGCTCGTTCGAGGTCTCGGTCAATATATGGTAAGACTCGGTTTTTATTAAAAAAAAAATAATTAAAAATTGCTTTTATATGCAAATTAAAATTCTAAACACTTTTTGCATACGACATTTTTTAGTAGGATTTTATTTAGCAAAGTTATGACACTTTGAATTTTTACGATAGCCGCCATTTTAAAAAAAAATTTTATATATTTTTTTTAAACATAACGTATAGGGGCTGCACGTTAGTTCTATGCGATACTCGAAATTTAAATTTTAATCTTCGAAACCAAGCAGTTAAGAGCGTTAACTCTTCCGAAAGTCTCAAAATGTCTAGTATGGGGGTACGATCGAACTGACACATCGCTTGTTTTCAAGCAAAAATATATATTTTTTATATTTTATTCTGATGAATTTTAGGCTTCTGAACATTTCATGTATAGAAACTTTTTTGATAAAATTAAACACTACTGAGTTATAAGTGATTGAATTTCAATACTTGTCGCCATTTTGCAAAAAATTGACAAATTGGATTTTGCTAACAAACATACACAGGATGCTTAAGAATTCTATACTGTCACAAAAATTGAAATTCAAATATGTATAAATAAGCTCACACTGACCTTAACTATATTGAAAATCTTATGAGCGTATGTATGGTGGGTCGATCGACTCATCACACTAAACGTGTTTTGAAAAAAAAATACTTTTATTTTTTAATTTTTAATTTTTTTTTATAGTATCGTAAGTATAGTCGGAAGCTCTATTTTGTTTAAAAAATTCAAGTCGATTTCTTAAATAGAAACCTCATACGAGCGTTAACTATATGCAGCGTCGCATAAAAGCTCGTTCGAGGTCTCGGTCAATATATAATAAGTCTCGGTTTTTATTAAAAAAAAATAATTAAAAATTGCTTTTATATGCAAATTAAAATTCTAAACACTTTTTGCATACGACATTTTTTAGTAGGATTTCATTTAGCAAAGTTATGACACTTTGAATTTTTACGATAGCCGCTATTTTGAAAAAAAATTTTATATATTTTTTTTAAACATAACGTATAGGGGCTGCACGTTAGTTCTATGCGATACTCGAAATTTAAATTTTAATCTTCGAAACCAAGCAGTTAAGAGCGTTAACTCTTCCGAAAGTCTCAAAATGGCTAGTATGGGGGTACGATCGAACTGACACATCGCTTGTTTTCAAGCAAAAATATATATTTTTTATATTTTATTCTGATGAACTTTAGGCTTCTGAACATTTTATGTATAGAGACTTTTTTGATAAAATTAAACACTACTGAGTTATAAGTGATTGAATTTCAATACTTGTCGCCATTTTGCAAAAAATTGACAAATTGGATTTTGCTAACAAACATACACAGGATGCTTAAGAATTCTATACTGTCACAAAAATTGAAATTCAAATATGTATAAATAAGCTCACACTGACCTTAACTATATTGAAAATCTTATGAGCGTATGTATGGTGGGTCGATCGACTCATCACACTAAACGTGTTTTGAAAAAAAAAAATCTTTTATTTTTTAATTTTTAATTTTTTTTTATAGTATCGTAAGTATAGTCGGAAGCTCTATTTTGTTTAAAAAATTCAAGTCGATTTCTTAAATAGAAACCTCATACGAGCGTTAACTATATGCAGCGTCGCATAAAAGCTCGTTCGAGGTCTCGGTCAATATATGGTAAGACTCGGTTTTTATTAAAAAAAAAATAATTAAAAATTGCTTTTATATGCAAATTAAAATTCTAAACACTTTTTGCATACGACATTTTTTAGTAGTATTTTATTTAGCAAAGTTATGACACTTTGAATTTTTACGATAGCCGCCATTTTGAAAAAAAATTTTATATATTTTTTTTAAACATAACGTATAGGGGCTGCACGTTAGTTCTATGCGATACTCGAAATTTAAATTTTAATCTTAAAAACCAAGCAGTTAAGAGCGTTAACTCTTCCGAAAGTCTCAAAATGGCTAGTATGGGGGTACGATCGAACTGACACATCGCTTGTTTTCAAGCAAAAATATATATTTTTTATATTTTATTCTGATGAACTTTAGGCTTCTGAACACTTCATTTATAGAGACTTTTTTGATAAAATTAAACACTACTGAGTTATAAGTGATTGAATTTCAATACTTGTCGCCATTTTGCAAAAAATTGACAAATTGGATTTTGCTAACAAACATACACAGGATGCTTAAGAATTCTATACTGTCACAAAAATTGAAGTTCAAATATGAATAAATAAGCTCACACTGACCTTAACTATATTGAAAATCTTATGAGCGTATGTATGGTGGGTCGATCGACTCATCACACTAAACGTGTTTTGAAAAAAAAATACTTTTATTTTTTAATTTTTAATTTTTTTTTATAGTATCGTAAGTATAGTCGGAAGCTCTATTTTGTTTAAAAAATTCAAGTCGATTTCTTAAATAGAAACCTCATACGAGCGTTAACTATATGCAGCGTAGCATAAAAGCTCGTTCGAGGTCTCGGTCAATATATGGTAAGACTCGGTTTTTATTAAAAAAAAAATAATTAAAAATTGCTTTTATATGCAAATTAAAATTCTAAACACTTTTTGCATACGACATTTTTTAGTAGGATTTTATTTAGCAAAGTTATGACACTTTGAATTTTTACGATAGCCGCCATTTTGAAAAAAAATTTTATATATTTTTTTTAAACATAACGTATAGGGGCTGCACGTTAGTTCTATGCGATACTCGAAATTTAAATTTTAATTTTCGAAACCAAGCAGTTAAGAGCGTTAACTCTTCCGAAAGTCTCAAAATGGCTAGTATGGGGGTACGATCGAACTGACACATCGCTTGTTTTCAAGCAAAAATATATATTTTTTATATTTTATTCTGATGAATTTTAGGCTTTTGAACATTTCATGTATAGAAACTTTTTTGATAAAATTAAACACTACTGAGTTATAAGTGATTGAATTTCAATACTTGTCGCCATTTTGCAAAAAATTGACAAATTGGATTTTGCTAACAAACATACACAGGATGCTTAAGAATTCTATACTGTCACAAAAATTGAAATTCAAATATGTATAAATAAGCTCACACTGACCTTAACTATATTGAAAATCTTATGAGCGTATGTATGGTGGGTCGATCGACTCATCACACTAAACGTGTTTTGAAAAAAAAATACTTTTATTTTTTAATTTTTAATTTTTTTTTATAGTATCGTAAGTATAGTCGGAAGCTCTATTTTGTTTAAAAAATTCAAGTCGATTTCCTAAATAGAAACCTCATACGAGCGTTAACTATATGCAGCGTCGCATAAAAGCTCGTTCGAGGTCTCGGTCAATATATGGTAAGACTCGGTTTTTATTAAAAAAAAAATAATTAAAAATTGCTTTTATATGCAAATTAAAATTCTAAACACTTTTTGCATACGACATTTTTTAGTAGGATTTTATTTAGCAAAGTTATGACACTTTGAATTTTTACGATAGCCGCCATTTTAAAAAAAAATTTTATATATTTTTTTTAAACATAACGTATAGGGGCTGCACGTTAGTTCTATGCGATACTCGAAATTTAAATTTTAATCTTCGAAACCAAGCAGTTAAGAGCGTTAACTCTTCCAAAAGTCTCAAAATGTCTAGTATGGGGGTACGATCGAACTGACACTTCGCTTGTTTTCAAGCAAAAATATATATTTTTTATATTTTATTCTGATGAATTTTAGGCTTCTGAACATTTCATGAATAGAAACTTTTTTGATAAAATTAAACACTACTGAGTTATAAGTGATTGAATTTCAATACTTGTCGCCATTTTGCAAAAAATTGACAAATTGGATTTTGCTAACAAACATACACAGGATGCTTAAGAATTCTATACTGTCACAAAAATTGAAATTCAAATATGTATAAATAAGCTCACACTGACCTTAACTATATTGAAAATCTTATGAGCGTATGTATGGTGGGTCGATCGACTCATCACACTAAACGTGTTTTGAAAAAAAAATACTTTTATTTTTTAATTTTTAATTTTTTTTTATAGTATCGTAAGTATAGTCGGAAGCTCTATTTTGTTTAAAAAATTCAAGTCGATTTCTTAAATAGAAACCTCATACGAGCGTTAACTATATGCAGCGTCGCATAAAAGCTCGTTCGAGGTCTCGGTCAATATATAATAAGTCTCGGTTTTTATTAAAAAAAAATAATTAAAAATTGCTTTTATATGCAAATTAAAATTCTAAACACTTTTTGCATACGACATTTTTTAGTAGGATTTTATTTAGCAAAGTTATGACACTTTGAATTTTTACGATAGCCGCTATTTTGAAAAAAAATTTTATATATTTTTTTTAAACATAACGTATAGGGGCTGCACGTTAGTTCTATGCGATACTCGAAATTTAAATTTTATTCTTCGAAACCAAGCAGTTAAGAGCGTTAACTCTTCCGAAAGTCTCAAAATGGCTAGTATGGGGGTACGATCGAACTGACACATCGCTTGTTTTCAAGCAAAAATATATATTTTTTATATTTTATTCTGATGAACTTTAGGCTTCTGAACATTTCATGTATAGAGACTTTTTTGATAAAATTAAACACTACTGAGTTATAAGTGATTGAATTTCAATACTTGTCGCCATTTTGCAAAAAATTGACAAATTGGATTTTGCTAACAAACATACACAGGATGCTTAAGAATTCTATACTGTCACAAAAATTGAAATTCAAATATGTATAAATAAGCTCACACTGACCTTAACTATATTGAAAATCTTATGAGCGTATGTATGGTGGGTCGATCGACTCATCACACTAAACGTGTTTTGAAAAAAAAATACTTTTATTTTTTAATTTTTAATTTTTTTTTATAGTATCGTAAGTATAGTCGGAAGCTCTATTTTGTTTAAAAAATTCAAGTCGATTTCTTAAATAGAAACCTCATACGAGCGTTAACTATATGCAGCGTCGCATAAAAGCTCGTTCGAGGTCTCGGTCAATATATGGTAAGACTCGGTTTTTAATAAAAAAAAATAATAAAAAATTGCTTTTATATGCAAATTAAAATTCTAAACACTTTTTGCATACGACATTTTTTAGTAGGATTTCATTTAGCAAAGTTATGACACTTTGAATTTTTACGATAGCCGCCATTTTAAAAAAACATTTTATATATTTTTTTTAAACATAACGTATAGGGGCTGCACGTTAGTTCTATGCGATACTCGAAATTTAAATTTTAATCTTCGAAACCAAGCAGTTAAGAGCGTTAACTCTTCCGAAAGTCTCAAAATGGCTAGTATGATGGTACGATCGAACTGACACATCGCTTGTTTTCAAGCAAAAATATATATTTTTTATATTTTATTCTGATGAACTTTAGGCTTCTGAACATTTCATGTATAGAGACTTTTTTGATAAAATTAAACACTACTGAGTTATAAGTGATTGAATTTCAATACTTGTCGCCATTTTGCAAAAAATTGACAAATTGGATTTTGCTAACAAACATACACAGGATGCTTAAGAATTCTATACTGTCACAAAAATTGAAATTCAAATATGTATAAATAAGCTCACACTGACCTTAACTATATTGAAAATCTTATGAGCGTATGTATGGTGGGTCGATCGACTCATCACACTAAACGTGTTTTGAAAAAAAAAAATCTTTTATTTTTTAATTTTTAATTTTTTTTTATAGTATCGTAAGTATAGTCGGAAGCTCTATTTTGTTTAAAAAATTCAAGTCGATTTCTTAAATAGAAACCTCATACGAGCGTTAACTATATGCAGCGTCGCATAAAAGCTCGTTCGAGGTCTCGGTCAATATATGGTAAGACTCGGTTTTTATTAAAAAAAAAATAATTAAAAATTGCTTTTATATGCAAATTAAAATTCTAAACACTTTTTGCATACGACATTTTTTAGTAGGAGTTTATTTAGCAAAGTTATGACACTTTGAATTTTTACGATAGCCGCGATTTTAAAAAAATTTTATATATTTTTTTTAAACATAACGTATAGGGGCTGCACGTTAGTTCTATGCGATACTCGAAATTTAAATTTTAATCTTCGAAACCAAGCAGTTAAGAGCGTTAACTCTTCCGAAAGTCTCAAAATGGCTAGTATGGGGGTACGATCGAACTGACACATCGCTTGTTTTCAAGCAAAAATATATATTTTTTATATTTTATTCTGATGAACTTTAGGCTTCTGAACATTTTATGTATAGAGACTTTTTTGATAAAATTAAACACTACTGAGTTATAAGTGATTGAATTTCAATACTTGTCGCCATTTTGCAAAAAATTGACAAATTGGATTTTGCTAACAAACATACACAGGATGCTTAAGAATTCTATACTGTCACAAAAATTAAAATTCAAATATGTATAAATAAGCTCACACTGACCTTAACTATATTGAAAATCTTATGAGCGTATGTATGGTGGGTCGATCGACTCATCACACTAAACGTGTTTTGAAAAAAAATACTTTTATTTTTTAATTTTTAATTTTTTTTTATAGTATCGTAAGTATAGTCGGAAGCTCTATTTTGTTTAAAAAATTCAAGTCGATTTCTTAAATAGAAACCTCATACGAGCGTTAACTATATGCAGCGTCGCATAAAAGCTCGTTCGAGGTCTCGGTCAATAAATGGTAAGACTCGGTTTTTATTAAAAAAAAAATAATTAAAAATTGCTTTTATATGCAAATTAAAATTCTAAACACTTTTTGCATACGACATTTTTTAGTAGGATTTCATTTAGCAAAGTTATGACACTTTGAATTTTTACGATAGCCGCCATTTTGAAAAAAAATTTTATATATTTTTTTTAAACATAACGTATAGGGGCTGCACGTTAGTTCTATGCGATACTTGAAATTTAAATTTTAATCTTCGAAACCAAGCAGTTAAGAGCGTTAACTCTTCCGAAAGTCTCAAAATGGCTAGTATGGGGGTACGATCGAACTGACACATCGCTTGTTTTCAAGCAAAAATATATATTTTTTATATTTTATTCTGATGAACTTAAGGCTTCTGAACATTTCATGTATAGAGACTTTTTTGATAAAATTAAACACTACTGAGTTATAAGTGATTGAATTTCAATACTTGTCGCCATTTTGCAAAAAATTAACAAATTGGATTTTGCTAACAAACATACACAGGATGCTTAAGAATTCTATACTGTCACAAAAATTGAAATTCAAATATGTATAAATAAGCTCACACTGACCTTAACTATATTGAAAATCTTATGAGCGTATGTATGGTGGGTCGATCGACTCATCACACTAAACGTGTTTTGAAAAAAAATACTTTTATTTTTTATTTTTAATTTTTTTTTATAGTATCGTAAGTATAGTCGGAAGCTCTATTTTGTTTAAAAAATTCAAGTCGATTTCTTAAATAGAAACCTCATACGAGCGTTAACTATATGCAGCGTCGCATAAAAGCTCGTTCGAGGTCTCGGTCAATAAATGGTAAGACTCGGTTTTTATTAAAATAAAAATAATTAAAAATTGCTTTTATATGCAAATTAAAATTCTAAACACTTTTTGCATACGACATTTTTTAGTAGGATTTCATTTAGCAAAGTTATGACACTTTGAATTTTTACGATAGCCGCCATTTTGAAAAAAAATTTTATATATTTTTTTTAAACATAACGTATAGGGGCTGCACGTTAGTTCTATGCGATACTCGAAATTTAAATTTTAATCTTCGAAACCAAGCAGTTAAGAGCGTTAACTCTTCCGAAAGTCTCAAAATGGCTAGTATGGGGGTACGATCGAACTGACACATCGCTTGTTTTCAAGCAAAAATATATATTTTTATATTTTATTCTGATGAACTTAAGGCTTCTGAACATTTCATGTATAGAGACTTTTTTAATAAAATTAAACACTACTGAGTTATAAGTGATTGAATTTCAATACTTGTCGCCATTTTGCAAAAAATTGACAAATTGGATTTTGCTAACAAACATACACAGGATGCTTAAGAATTCTATACTGTCACAAAAATTGAAATTCAAATATGTATAAATAAGCTCACACTGACCTTAACTATATTGAAAATCTTATGAGCGTATGTATGGTGGGTCGATCGACTCATCACACTAAACGTGTTTTGAAAAAAAAGTACTTTTATTTTTTAATTTTTAATTTTTTTTTATAGTATCGTAAGTATAGTCGGAAGCTCTATTTTGTTTAAAAAATTCAAGTCGATTTCTTAAATAGAAACCTCATACGAGCGTTAACTATATGCAGCGTCGCATAAAAGCTCGTTCGAGGTCTCGGTCAATATATGGTAAGACTCGGTTTTTATTTAAAAAAATAATTAAAAATTGCTTTTATATGCAAATTAAAATTCTAAACACTTTTTGCATACGACATTTTTTAGTAGGATTTCATTTAGCAAAGTTATGACACTTTGAATTTTTACGATAGCCGCCATTTTGAAAAAAAAATTTATATATTTTTTTTAAACATAACGTATAGGGGCTGCACGTTAGTTCTATGCGATACTCTAAATTTAAATTTTAATCTTCGAAACCAAGCAGTTAAGAGCGTTAACTCTTCCGAAAGTCTAAAAATGGCTAGTATGGGGGTACGATCGAACTGACACATCGCTTGTTTTCAAGCAAAAATATATATTTTTTATATTTTATTCTGATGAACTTTAGGCTTCTGAACATTTCATGTATAGAGACCTTTTTGATAAAATTCAACACTACTGAGTTATAAGTGATTGAATTTCAATACTTGTCGCCATTTTGCAAAAAATTGACAAATTGGATTTTGCTAACAAACATACACAGGATGCTTAAGAATTCTATACTGTCACAAAAATTGAAATTTAAATATGTATAAATAAGCTCACACTGACCTTAACTATATTGAAAATCTTATGAGCGTATGTATGGTGGGTCGATCGACTCATCACACTAAACGTGTTTTGAAAAAAAAATACTTTTATTTTTTAATTTTTAATTTTTTTTTATAGTATCGTAAGTATAGTCGGAAGCTCTATTTTGTTTAAAAAATTCAAGTCGATTTCTTAAATAGAAACCTCATACGAGCGTTAACTATATGCAGCGTCGCATAAAAGCTCGTTCGAGGTCTCGGTCAATATATGGTAAGACCCGGTTTTTATTAAAAAAAAAATAATTAAAAATTGCTTTTATATGCAAATTAAAATTCTAAACACTTTTTGGATACGACATTTTTTAGTAGGATTTCATTTAGCAAAGTTATGACACTTTGAATTTTTACGATAGCCGCCATTTTGAAAAAAAATTTTATATATTTTTTTTAAACATAACGTATAGGGGCTGCACGTTAGTTCTATGCGATACTCGAAATTTAAATTTTAATCTTCGAAACCAAGCAGTTAAGAGCGTTAACTCTTCCGAAAGTCTCAAAATGGCTAGTATGGGGGTACGATCGAACTGACACATCGCTTGTTTTCAAGCAAAAATATATATTTTTTATATTTTATTCTGATGAACTTTAGGCTTCTGAACATTTCATGTATAGAGACTTTTTTGATAAAATTAAACACTACTGAGTTATAAGTGATTGAATTTCAATACTTGTCGCCATTTTGCAAAAAATTGACAAATTGGATTTTGCTAACAAACATACACAGGATGCTTAAGAATTCTATACTGTCACAAAAATTGAAATTCAAATATGTATAAATAAGCTCACACTGACCTTAACTATATTGAAAATCTTATGAGCGTATGTATGGTGGGTCGATCGACTCATCACACTAAACGTGTTTTGAAAAAAAAAATTCTTTTATTTTTTAATTTTTAATTTTTTTTTATAGTATCGTAAGTATAGTCGGAAGCTCTATTTTGTTTAAAAAATTCAAGTCGATTTCTTAAATAGAAACCTCATACGAGCGTTAACTATATGCAGCGTCGCATAAAAGCTCGTTCGAGGTCTCGGTCAATATATAATAAGACTCGGTTTTTAATAAAAAAAAAATAATTAAAATTTGCTTTTATATGCAAATTAAAATTCTAAACACTTGTTGCATACGACATTTTTTAGAAGGATTTCATTTAGCAAAGTTATGACACTTTGAATTTTTACAATAGCCGCCATTTTGAAAAAAAATTTTATATATTTTTTTTAAACATAACGTATAGGGGCTGCACGTTAGTTCTATGCGATACTCAAAATTTAAATTTTAATCTTCGAAACCAAGCAGTTAAGAGCGTTAACTCTTCCGAAAGTCTCAAAATGGCTAGTATGGGGGTACGATCGAACTGACACTTCGCTTGTTTTCAAGCAAAAATATATATTTTTTATATTTTATTCTGATGAACTTTAGGCTTCTGAACATTTCATGTATAGAGACTTTTTTGATAAAATTAAACACTACTGAGTTATAAGTGATTGAATTTCAATACTTGTCGCCATTTTGCAAAAAATTGACAAATTGGATTTTGCTAACAAACATACACAGGATGCTTAAGAATTCTATACTGTCACAAAAATTGAAATTTAAATATGTATAAATAAGCTCACACTGACCTTAACTATATTGAAAATCTTATGAGCGTATGTATGGTGGGTCGATCGACTCATCACACTAAACGTGTTTTGAAAAAAAAATACTTTTATTTTTTAATTTTTAATTTTTTTTTATAGTATCGTAAGTATAGTCGGAAGCTCTATTTTGTTTAAAAAATTCAAGCTGATTTCTTAAATAGAAACCTCATACGAGCGTTAACTATATGCAGCGTCGCATAAAAGCTCGTTCGAGGTCTCGGTCAATATATGGTAAGACTCGGTTTTTATTAAAAAAAAAATAATTAAAAATTGCTTTTATATGCAAATTAAAATTCTAAACACTTTTTGCATACGACATTTTTTAGTAGGATTTCATTTAGCAAAGTTATGACACTTTGAATTTTTACGATAGCCGCCATTTTGAAAAAAAAATTTATATATTTTTTTTAAACATAACGTATAGGGGCTGCACGTTAGTTCTATGCGATACTCTGAATTTAAATTTTAATCTTCGAAACCAAGCAGTTAAGAGCGTTAACTCTTCCGAAAGTCTCAAAATGGCTAGTATGGGGGTACGATCGAACTGACACATCGCTTGTTTTCAAGCAAAAATATATATTTTTTATATTTTATTCTGATGAACTTTAGGCTTCTGAACATTTCATGTATAGAGACTTTTTTGATAAAATTAAACACTACTGAGTTATAGGTGATTGAATTTCAATACTTGTCGCCATTTTGCAAAAAATTGACAAATTGGATTTTGCTAACAAACATACACAGGATGCTTAAGAATTCTATACTGTCACAAAAATTGAAATTCAAATATGTATAAATAAGCTCACACTGACCTTAACTATATTGAAAATCTTATGAGCGTATGTATGGTGGGTCGATCGACTCATCACACTAAACGTGTTTTGAAAAAAAATACTTTTATTTTTTAATTTTTAATTTTTTTTTATAGTATCGTAAGTATAGTCGGAAGCTCTATTTTGTTTAAAAAATTCAAGTCGATTTCTCAAATAGAAACCTCATACGAGCGTTAACTATATGCAGCGTCGCATAAAAGCTCGTTCGAGGTCTCGGTCAATAAATGGTAAGACTCGGTTTTTATTAAAATAAAAATAATTAAAAATTGCTTTTATATGCAAATTAAAATTCTAAACACTTTTTGCATACGACATTTTTTAGTAGGATTTCATTTAGCAAAGTTATGACACTTTGAATTTTTACGATAGCCGCCATTTTGAAAAAAAAATTTATATATTTTTTTTAAACATAACGTATAGGGGCTGCACGTTAGTTCTATGCGATACTCGAAATTTAAATTTTAATCTTCGAAACCAAGCAGTTAAGAGCGTTAACTCTTCCGAAAGTCTCAAAATGGCTAGTATGGGGGTACGATCGAACTGACACATCGCTTGTTTTCAAGCAAAAATATATATTTTTTATATTTTATTCTGATGAACTTAAGGCTTCTGAACATTTCATGTATAGAGACTTTTTTGATAAAATTAAACACTACTGAGTTATAAGTGATTGAATTTCAATACTTGTCGCCATTTTGCAAAAAATTAACAAATTGGATTTTGCTAACAAACATACACAGGATGCTTAAGAATTCTATACTGTCACAAAAATTGAAATTCAAATATGTATAAATAAGCTCACACTGACCTTTACTATATTGAAAATCTTATGAGCGTATGTATGGTGGGTCGATCGACTCATCACACTAAACGTGTTTTGAAAAAAAAATACTTTTATTTTTTAATTTTTAATTTTTTTTTATAGTATCGTAAGTATAGTCGGAAGCTCTATTTTGTTTAAAAAATTCAAGTCGATTTCTTAAATAGAAACCTCATACGAGCGTTAACTATATGCAGCGTCGCATAAAAGCTCGTTCGAGGTCTCGGTCAATATATGGTAAGACTCGGTTTTTATTAAAAAAAAAATAATTAAAAATTGCTTTTATATGCAAATTAAAATTCTAAACACTTTTTGCATACGACATTTTTTAGTAGGATTTTATTTAGCAAAGTTATGACACTTTGAATTTTTACGATAGCCGCCATTTTGAAAAAAAAATTTATATAT
This sequence comes from Plectrocnemia conspersa, assembly GCF_051122295.1. NCBI lineage: Eukaryota > Metazoa > Arthropoda > Insecta > Trichoptera > Polycentropodidae > Plectrocnemia > Plectrocnemia conspersa. The sequence continues at coordinate 33,831,994 of NW_028277165.1, forward strand.
TTTTTTTAAACATAACGTATAGGGGCTGCACGTTAGTTCTATGCGATACTCGAAATTTAAATTTTAATCTTCGAAACCAAGCAGTTAAGAGCGTTAACTCTTCCGAAAGTCTCAAAATGGCTAGTATGGGGGTACGATCGAACTGACACATCGCTTGTTTTCAAGCAAAAATATATATTTTTTATATTTTATTCTGATGAACTTTAGGCTTCTGAACATTTTATGTATAGAGACTTTTTTGATAAAATTAAACACTACTGAGTTATAAGTGATTGAATTTCAATACTTGTCGCCATTTTGCAAAAAATTGACAAATTGGATTTTGCTAACAAACATACACAGGATGCTTAAGAATTCTATACTGTCACAAAAATTGAAATTCAAATATGTATAAATAAGCTTACACTGACCTTAACTATATTGAAAATCTTATGAGCGTATGTATGGTGGGTCGATCGACTCATCACACTAAACGTGTTTTGAAAAAAAAATACTTTTATTTTTTAATTTTTAATTTTTTTTTATAGTATCGTAAGTATAGTCGGAAGCTCTATTTTGTTTAAAAAATTCAAGTCGATTTCTTAAATAGAAACCTCATACGAGCGTTAACTATATGCAGCGTCGCATAAAAGCTCGTTCGAGGTCTCGGTCAATATATGGTAAGACTCGGTTTTTAAAAAAAAAAAAATAATTAAAAATTGCTTTTATATGCAAATTAAAATTCCAAACACTTTTTGCATACGACATTTTTTAGTAGGATTTTATTTAGCAAAGTTATGACACTTTGAATTTTTACGATAGCCGCCATTTTTGAAAAAAATTTTATATATTTTTTTTAAACATAACGTATAGGGGCTGCACGTTAGTTCTATGCGATACTCGAAATTTAAATTTTAATCTTCGAAACCAAGCAGTTAAGAGCGTTAACTCTTCCGAAAGTCTCAAAATGGCTAGTATGGGGGTACGATCGAACTGACACATCGCTTGTTTTCAAGCAAAAATATATATTTTTTATATTTTATTCTGATGAACTTTAGGCTTCTGAACATTTCATCTATAGAGACCTTTTTGATAAAATTCAACACTACTGAGTTATAAGTGATTGAATTTCAATACTTGTCGCCATTTTGCAAAAAATTGACAAATTGGATTTTGCTAACAAACATACACAGGATGCTTAAGAATTCTATACTGTCACAAAAATTGAAATTCAAATATGTATAAATAAGCTCACACTGACCTTAACTATATTGAAAATCTTATGAGCGTATGTATGGTGGGTCGATCGACTCATCACACTAAACGTGTTTTGAAAAAAAAATACTTTTATTTTTTAATTTTTAATTTTTTTTTATAGTATCGTAAGTATAGTCGGAAGCTCTATTTTGTTTAAAAAATTCAAGTCGATTTCTTAAATAGAAACCTCATACGAGCGTTAACTATATGCAGCGTCGCATAAAAGCTCGTTCGAGGTCTCGGTCAATATATGGTAAGACTCGGTTTTTATTAAAAAAAAAATAATTAAAAATTGCTTTTATATGCAAATTAAAATTCTAAACACTTTTTGCATACAACATTTTTTAGTAGGATTTCATTTAGCAAAGTTATGACACTTTTAATTTTTACGATAGCCGCCATTTTAAAAAAAAATTTTATATATTTTTTTTAAACATAACGTATAGGGGCTGCACTTTAGTTCTATGCGATACTCGAAATTTAAATTTTAATCTTCAAAACCAAGCAGTTAAGAGCGTTAACTCTTCCGAAAGTCTCAAAATGGCTAGTATGGGGGTACGATCGAACTGACACTTCGCTTGTTTTCAAGCAAAAATATATATTTTTTATATTTTATTCTGATCAACTTTAGGCTTCTGAACATTTCATGTATAGAGACTTTTTTGATAAAATTAAACACTACTGAGTTATAAGTGATTGAATTTCAATACTTGTCGCCATTTTGCAAAAAATTGACAAATTGGATTTTGCTAACAAACATACACAGGATGCTTAAGAATTCTATACTGTCACAAAAATTGAAATTTAAATATGTATAAATAAGCTCACACTGACCTTAACTATATTGAAAATCTTATGAGCGTATGTATGGTGGGTCGATCGACTCATCACACTAAACGTGTTTTGAAAAAAAAATACTTTTATTTTTTAATTTTTAATTTTTTTTTATAGTATCGTAAGTATAGTCGGAAGCTCTATTTTGTTTAAAAAATTCAAGTCGATTTCTTAAATAGAAACCTCATACGAGCGTTAACTATATGCAGCGTCGCATAAAAGCTCGTTCGAGGTCTCGGTCAATATATGGTAAGACTCGGTTTTTATTAAAAAAAAAATAATTAAAAATTGCTTTTATATGCAAATTAAAATTCTAAACACTTTTTGCATACGACATTTTTTAGTAGGATTTCATTTAGCAAAGTTATGACACTTTGAATTTTTACGATAGCCGCCATTTTGAAAAAAAAATTTATATATTTTTTTTAAACATAACGTATAGGGGCTGCACGTTAGTTCTATGCGATACTCGAAATTTTAATTTTAATCTTCTAAACAAAGCAGTTAAGAGCGTTAACTCTTCCGAAAGTCTCAAAATGGCTAGTATGGGGGTACGATCGAACTGACACATCGCTTGTTTTCAAGCAAAAATATATATTTTTTATATTTTATTCTGATGAACTTTAGGCTTCTGAACATTTCATGTATAGAGACTTTTTTGATAAAATTAAACACTACTGAGTTATAAGTGATTGAATTTCAATACTTGTCGCCATTTTGCAAAAAATTGACAAATTGAATTTTGCTAACAAACATACACAGGATGCTTAAGAATTCTATACTGTCACAAAAATTGAAATTCAAATATGTATAAATAAGCTCACACTGACCTTAACTATATTGAAAATCTTATGAGCGTATGTATGGTGGGTCGATCGACTCATCACACTAAACGTGTTTTGAAAAAAAAATACTTTTATTTTTTAATTTTTAATTTTTTTTTATAGTATCGTAAGTATAGTCGGAAGCTCTATTTTGTTTAAAAAATTCAAGTCGATTTCTCAAATAGAAACCTCATACGAGCGTTAACTATATGCAGCGTCGCATAAAAGCTCGTTCGAGGTCTCGGTCAATATATGGTAAGACTCGGTTTTTATTAAAAAAAAAATAATTAAAAATTGCTTTTATATGCAAATTAAAATTCTAAACACTTTTTGCATACGACATTTTTTAGTAGGATTTCATTTAGCAAAGTTATGACATTTTGAATTTTTACGATAGCCGCCATTTTGAAAAAAAATTTTATATATTTTTTTTAAACATAACGTATAGAAGCTGCACGTTAGTTCTATGCGATACTCGAAATTTAAAGTTTAATCTTTGAAACCAAGCTGTTAAGAGCGTTAACTCTTCCGAAAGTCTCAAAATGGCTAGTATGGGGGTACGATCGAACTGACACATCGCTTGTTTTCAAGCAAAAATATATATTTTTTATATTTTATTCTGATGAACTTTAGGCTTCTGAACATTTCATGTATAGAGACTTTTTTGATAAAATTAAACACTACTGAGTTATAAGTGATTGAATTTCAATACTTGTCGCTATTTTGCAAAAAATTGACAAATTGAATTTTGCTAACAAACATACACAGGATGCTTAAGAATTCTATACTGTCACAAAAATTGAAATTCAAATATGTATAAATAAGCTCACACTGACCTTAACTATATTGAAAATCTTATGAGCGTATGTATGGTGGGTCGATCGACTCATCACACTAAACGTGTTTTGAAAAAAAAAATTCTTTTATTTTTTAATTTTTAATTTTTTTTTATAGTATCGTAAGTATAGTCGGAAGCTCTATTTTGTTTAAAAAATTCGAGTCGATTTCTTAAATAGAAACCTCATACGAGCGTTAACTATATGCAGCGTCGCATAAAAGCTCGTTCGAGGTCTCGGTCAATATATAGTAAGACTCGGTTTTTAATAAAAAAAAAATAATTAAAAATTGCTTTTATATGCAAATTAAAATTCTAAACACTTTTTGCATACGACATTTTTTAGTAGGATTTCATTTAGCAAAGTTATGACACTTTGAATTTTTACGATAGCCGCCATTTTGAAAAAAAAATTTATATATTTTTTTTAAACATAACGTATAGGGGCTGCACGTTAGTTCTATGCGATACTCGAAATTTAAATTTTAATCTTCGAAACCAAGCAGTTAAGAGCGTTAACTCTTCCGAAAGTCTCAAAATGGCTAGTATGGGGGTACGATCGAACTGACACATCGCTTGTTTTCAAGCAAAAATATATATTTTTTATATTTTATTCTGATGAACTTTAGGCTTCTGAACATTTCATCTATAGAGACCTTTTTGATAAAATTCAACACTACTGAGTTATAAGTGATTGAATTTCAATACTTGTCGCCATTTTGCAAAAAATTGACAAATTGGATTTTGCTAACAAACATACACAGGATGCTTAAGAATTCTATACTGTCACAAAAATTGAAATTCAAATATGTATAAATAAGCTCACACTGACCTTAACTATATTGAAAATCTTATGAGCGTATGTATGGTGGGTCGATCGACTCATCACACTAAACGTGTTTTGAAAAAAAAATACTTTTATTTTTTAATTTTTAATTTTTTTTTATAGTATCGTAAGTATAGTCGGAAGCTCTATTTTGTTTAAAAAATTCAAGTCGATTTCTTAAATAGAAACCTCATACGAGCGTTAACTATATGCAGCGTCGCATAAAAGCTCGTTCGAGGTCTCGGTCAATATATGGTAAGACTCGGTTTTTATTAAAAAAAAAATAATTAAAAATTGCTTTTATATGCAAATTAAAATTCTAAACACTTTTTGCATACAACATTTTTTAGTAGGATTTCATTTAGCAAAGTTATGACACTTTTAATTTTTACGATAGCCGCCATTTTAAAAAAAAATTTTATATATTTTTTTTAAACATAACGTATAGGGGCTGCACTTTAGTTCTATGCGATACTCGAAATTTAAATTTTAATCTTCAAAACCAAGCAGTTAAGAGCGTTAACTCTTCCGAAAGTCTCAAAATGGCTAGTATGGGGGTACGATCGAACTGACACTTCGCTTGTTTTCAAGCAAAAATATATATTTTTTATATTTTATTCTGATCAACTTTAGGCTTCTGAACATTTCATGTATAGAGACTTTTTTGATAAAATTAAACACTACTGAGTTATAAGTGATTGAATTTCAATACTTGTCGCCATTTTGCAAAAAATTGACAAATTGGATTTTGCTAACAAACATACACAGGATGCTTAAGAATTCTATACTGTCACAAAAATTGAAATTTAAATATGTATAAATAAGCTCACACTGACCTTAACTATATTGAAAATCTTATGAGCGTATGTATGGTGGGTCGATCGACTCATCACACTAAACGTGTTTTGAAAAAAAAATACTTTTATTTTTTAATTTTTAATTTTTTTTTATAGTATCGTAAGTATAGTCGGAAGCTCTATTTTGTTTAAAAAATTCAAGTCGATTTCTTAAATAGAAACCTCATACGAGCGTTAACTATATGCAGCGTCGCATAAAAGCTCGTTCGAGGTCTCGGTCAATATATGGTAAGACTCGGTTTTTATTAAAAAAAAAATAATTAAAAATTGCTTTTATATGCAAATTAAAATTCTAAACACTTTTTGCATACGACATTTTTTAGTAGGATTTCATTTAGCAAAGTTATGACACTTTGAATTTTTACGATAGCCGCCATTTTGAAAAAAAAATTTATATATTTTTTTTAAACATAACGTATAGGGGCTGCACGTTAGTTCTATGCGATACTCGAAATTTTAATTTTAATCTTCTAAACAAAGCAGTTAAGAGCGTTAACTCTTCCGAAAGTCTCAAAATGGCTAGTATGGGGGTACGATCGAACTGACACATCGCTTGTTTTCAAGCAAAAATATATATTTTTTATATTTTATTCTGATGAACTTTAGGCTTCTGAACATTTCATGTATAGAGACTTTTTTGATAAAATTAAACACTACTGAGTTATAAGTGATTGAATTTCAATACTTGTCGCCATTTTGCAAAAAATTGACAAATTGAATTTTGCTAACAAACATACACAGGATGCTTAAGAATTCTATACTGTCACAAAAATTGAAATTCAAATATGTATAAATAAGCTCACACTGACCTTAACTATATTGAAAATCTTATGAGCGTATGTATGGTGGGTCGATCGACTCATCACACTAAACGTGTTTTGAAAAAAAAATACTTTTATTTTTTAATTTTTAATTTTTTTTTATAGTATCGTAAGTATAGTCGGAAGCTCTATTTTGTTTAAAAAATTCAAGTCGATTTCTCAAATAGAAACCTCATACGAGCGTTAACTATATGCAGCGTCGCATAAAAGCTCGTTCGAGGTCTCGGTCAATATATGGTAAGACTCGGTTTTTATTAAAAAAAAAATAATTAAAAATTGCTTTTATATGCAAATTAAAATTCTAAACACTTTTTGCATACGACATTTTTTAGTAGGATTTCATTTAGCAAAGTTATGACATTTTGAATTTTTACGATAGCCGCCATTTTGAAAAAAAATTTTATATATTTTTTTTAAACATAACGTATAGAAGCTGCACGTTAGTTCTATGCGATACTCGAAATTTAAAGTTTAATCTTTGAAACCAAGCTGTTAAGAGCGTTAACTCTTCTGAAAGTCTCAAAATGGCTAGTATGGGGGTACGATCGAACTGACACATCGCTTGTTTTCAAGCAAAAATATATATTTTTTATATTTTATTCTGATGAACTTTAGGCTTCTGAACATTTCATGTATAGAGACTTTTTTGATAAAATTAAACACTACTGAGTTATAAGTGATTGAATTTCAATACTTGTCGCTATTTTGCAAAAAATTGACAAATTGAATTTTGCTAACAAACATACACAGGATGCTTAAGAATTCTATACTGTCACAAAAATTGAAATTCAAATATGTATAAATAAGCTCACACTGACCTTAACTATATTGAAAATCTTATGAGCGTATGTATGGTGGGTCGATCGACTCATCACACTAAACGTGTTTTGAAAAAAAAAATTCTTTTATTTTTTAATTTTTAATTTTTTTTTATAGTATCGTAAGTATAGTCGGAAGCTCTATTTTGTTTAAAAAATTCGAGTCGATTTCTTAAATAGAAACCTCATACGAGCGTTAACTATATGCAGCGTCGCATAAAAGCTCGTTCGAGGTCTCGGTCAATATATAGTAAGACTCGGTTTTTAATAAAAAAAAAATAATTAAAAATTGCTTTTATATGCAAATTAAAATTCTAAACACTTTTTGCATACGACATTTTTTAGTAGGATTTCATTTAGCAAAGTTATGACACTTTGAATTTTTACGATAGCCGCCATTTTGAAAAAAAAATTTATATATTTTTTTTAAACATAACGTATAGGGGCTGCACGTTAGTTCTATGCGATACTCGAAATTTAAATTTTAATCTTCGAAACCAAGCAGTTAAGAGCGTTAACTCTTCCGAAAGTCTCAAAATGGCTAGTATGGGGGTACGATCGAACTGACACATCGCTTGTTTTCAAGCAAAAATATATATTTTTTATATTTTATTCTGATGAACTTTAGGCTTCTGAACATTTCATGTATAGAGACTTTTTTGATAAAATTAAACACTACTGAGTTATAAGTGATTGAATTTCAATACTTGTCGCCATTTTGCAAAAAATTGACAAATTGAATTTTGCTAACAAACATACACAGGATGCTTAAGAATTCTATACTGTCACAAAAATTGAAATTCAAATATGTATAAATAAGCTCACACTGACCTTAACTATATTGAAAATCTTATGAGCGTATGTATGGTGGGTCGATCGACTCATCACACTAAACGTGTTTTGAAAAAAAAAATTCTTTTATTTTTTAATTTTTAATTTTTTTTTATAGTATCGTAAGTATAGTCGGAAGCTCTATTTTGTTTAAAAAATTCAAGTCGATTTCTTAAATAGAAACCTCATACGAGCGTTAACTATATGCAGCGTCGCATAAAAGCTCGTTCGAGGTCTCGGTCAATATATAATAAGACTCGGTTTTTAATAAAAAAAAAATAATTAAAAATTGCTTTTATATGCAAATTAAAATTCTAAACACTTTTTGCATACGACATTTTTTAGTAGGATTTCATTTAGCAAAGTTATGACACTTTGAATTTTTACGATAGCCGCCATTTTGAAAAAAAAATTTATATATTTTTTTTAAACATAACGTATAGGGGCTGCACGTTAGTTCTATGCGATACTCGAAATTTTAATTTTAATCTTCTAAACAAAGCAGTTAAGAGCGTTAACTCTTCCGAAAGTCTCAAAATGGCTAGTATGGGGGTACGATCGAACTGACACATCGCTTGTTTTCAAGCAAAAATATATATTTTTTATATTTTATTCTGATGAACTTTAGGCTTCTGAACATTTCATGTATAGAGACTTTTTTGATAAAATTAAACACTACTGAGTTATAAGTGATTGAATTTCAATACTTGTCGCCATTTTGCAAAAAATTGACAAATTGAATTTTGCTAACAAACATACACAGGATGCTTAAGAATTCTATACTGTCACAAAAATTGAAATTCAAATATGTATAAATAAGCTCACACTGACCTTAACTATATTGAAAATCTTATGAGCGTATGTATGGTGGGTCGATCGACTCATCACACTAAACGTGTTTTGAAAAAAAAATACTTTTATTTTTTAATTTTAAATTTTTTTTTATAGTATCGTAAGTATAGTCGGAAGCTCTATTTTGTTTAAAAAATTCAAGTCGATTTCTCAAATAGAAACCTCATACGAGCGTTAACTATATGCAGCGTCGCATAAAAGCTCGTTCGAGGTCTCGGTCAATATATGGTAAGACTCGGTTTTTATTAAAAAAAAAATAATTAAAAATTGCTTTTATATGCAAATTAAAATTCTAAACACTTTTTGCATACGACATTTTTTAGTAGGATTTCATTTAGCAAAGTTATGACATTTTGAATTTTTACGATAGCCGCCATTTTGAAAAAAAATTTTATATATTTTTTTTAAACATAACGTATAGAAGCTGCACGTTAGTTCTATGCGATACTCGAAATTTAAAGTTTAATCTTTGAAACCAAGCTGTTAAGAGCGTTAACTCTTCCGAAAGTCTCAAAATGGCTAGTATGGGGGTACGTTCGAACTGACACATCGCTTGTTTTCAAGCAAAAATATATATTTTTTATATTTTATTCTGATGAACTTTAGGCTTCTGAACATTTCATGTATAGAGACTTTTTTGATAAAATTAAACACTACTGAGTTATAAGTGATTGAATTTCAATACTTGTCGCTATTTTGCAAAAAATTGACAAATTGAATTTTGCTAACAAACATACACAGGATGCTTAAGAATTCTATACTGTCACAAAAATTGAAATTCAAATATGTATAAATAAGCTCACACTGACCTTAACTATATTGAAAATCTTATGAGCGTATGTATGGTGGGTCGATCGACTCATCACACTAAACGTGTTTTGAAAAAAAAAATTCTTTTATTTTTTAATTTTTAATTTTTTTTTATAGTATCGTAAGTATAGTCGGAAGCTCTATTTTGTTTAAAAAATTCGAGTCGATTTCTTAAATAGAAACCTCATACGAGCGTTAACTATATGCAGCGTCGCATAAAAGCTCGTTCGAGGTCTCGGTCAATATATAGTAAGACTCGGTTTTTAATAAAAAAAAAATAATTAAAAATTGCTTTTATATGCAAATTAAAATTCTAAACACTTTTTGCATACGACATTTTTTAGTAGGATTTCATTTAGCAAAGTTATGACACTTTGAATTTTTACGATAGCCGCCATTTTGAAAAAAAAATTTATATATTTTTTTTAAACATAACGTATAGGGGCTGCACGTTAGTTCTATGCGATACTCGAAATTTAAATTTTAATCTTCGAAACCAAGCAGTTAAGAGCGTTAACTCTTCCGAAAGTCTCAAAATGGCTAGTATGGGGGTACGATCGAACTGACACATCGCTTGTTTTCAAGCAAAAATATATATTTTTTATATTTTATTCTGATGAACTTTAGGCTTCTGAACATTTCATGTATAGAGACTTTTTTGATAAAATTAAACACTACTGAGTTATAAGTGATTGAATTTCAATACTTGTCGCCATTTTGCAAAAAATTGACAAATTGAATTTTGCTAACAAACATACACAGGATGCTTAAGAATTCTATACTGTCACAAAAATTGAAATTCAAATATGTATAAATAAGCTCACACTGACCTTAACTATATTGAAAATCTTATGAGCGTATGTATGGTGGGTCGATCGACTCATCACACTAAACGTGTTTTGAAAAAAAAAATTCTTTTATTTTTTAATTTTTAATTTTTTTTTATAGTATCGTAAGTATAGTCGGAAGCTCTATTTTGTTTAAAAAATTCAAGTCGATTTCTTAAATAGAAACCTCATACGAGCGTTAACTATATGCAGCGTCGCATAAAAGCTCGTTCGAGGTCTCGGTCAATATATAATAAGACTCGGTTTTTAATAAAAAAAAAATAATTAAAAATTGCTTTTATATGCAAATTAAAATTCTAAACACTTTTTGCATACGACATTTTTTAGTAGGATTTCATTTAGCAAAGTTATGACACTTTGAATTTTTACGATAGCCGCCATTTTGAAAAAAAATTTTATATATTTTTTTTAAACATAACGTATAGGGGCTGCACGTTAGTTCTATGCGATACTCGAAATTTAAATTTTAATCTTCGAAACCAAGCAGTTAAGAGCGTTAACTCTTCCGAAAGTCTCAAAATGGCTAGTATGGGGGTACGATCGAACTGACACATCGCTTGTTTTCAAGCAAAAATATATATTTTTTATATTTTATTCTGATGAACTTTAGGCTTCTGAACATTTCATGTATAGAGACTTTTTTGATTAAATTATACACTACTGAGTTATAAGTGATTGAATTTCAATACTTGTCGCCATTTTGCAAAAAATTGACAAATTGGATTTTGCTAACAAACATACACAGGATGCTTAAGAATTCTATACTGTCACAAAAATTGAAATTTAAATATGTATAAATAAGCTCACACTGACCTTAACTATATTGAAAATCTTATAAGCGTATGTATGGTGGGTCGATCGACTCATCACACTAAACGTGTTTTGAAAAAAAAATACTTTTATTTTTTAATTTTTAATTTTTTTTTATACTATCGTAAGTATAGTCGGAAGCTCTATTTTGTTGAAAAAATTTAAGTCGATTTCGTAAATAGAAACCTCATACGAGCGTTAACTATATGCAGCGTCGCATAAAAGCTCGTTCGAGGTCTCGGTCAATATATGGTAAGACTCGGTTTTTATTAAAAAAAAAATAATTAAAAATTGCTTTTATATGCAAATTAAAATTCTAAACACTTTTTGCATACGACATTTTTTAGTAGGATTTCATATAGCAAAGTTATGACACTTTGAATTTTTACGATAGCCGCCATTTTGAAAAAAAATTTTATATATTTTTTTTAAACATAACGTATAGAAGCTGCACGTTAGTTCTATGCGATACTCGAAATTTAAAGTTTAATCTTTGAAACCAAGCTGTTAAGAGCGTTAACTCTTCCGAAAGTCTCAAAATGGCTAGTATGGGGGTACGATCGAACTGACACATCGCTTGTTTTCAAGCAAAAATATATATTTTTTATATTTTATTCTGATGAACTTTAGGCTTCTGAACATTTCATGTATAGAGACTTTTTTGATAAAATTAAACACTACTGAGTTATAAGTGATTGAATTTTAATACTTGTCGCAATTTTGCAAAAAATTGACAAATTGAATTTTGCTAACAAACATACACAGGATGCTTAAGAATTCTATACTGTCACAAAAATTGAAATTCAAATATGTATAAATAAGCTCACACTGACCTTAACTATATTGAAAATCTTATGAGCGTATGTATGGTGGGTCGATCGACTCATCACACTAAACGTGTTTTGAAAAAAAAAATTCTTTTATTTTTTAATTTTTAATTTTTTTTTATAGTATCGTAAGTATAGTCGGAAGCTCTATTTTGTTTAAAAAATTCGAGTCGATTTCTTAAATAGAAACCTCATACGAGCGTTAACTATATGCAGCGTCGCATAAAAGCTCGTTCGAGGTCTCGGTCAATATATAGTAAGACTCGGTTTTTAATAAAAAAAAAATAATTAAAAATTGCTTTTATATGCAAATTAAAATTCTAAACACTTTTTGCATACGACATTTTTTAGTAGGATTTCATTTAGCAAAGTTATGACACTTTGAATTTTTACGATAGCCGCCATTTTGAAAAAAAATTTTATATATTTTTTTTAAACATAACGTATAAGGGCTGCACGTTAGTTCTATGCGATACTCAAAATTTAAATTTTAATCTTCGAAACCAAGCAGTTAAGAGCGTTAACTCTACCGAAAGTCTCAAAATGGCTAGTATGGGGGTACGATCGAACTGACACATCGCTTGTTTTCAAGCAAAAATATATATTTTTTATATTTTATTCTGATGAACTTTAGGCTTCTGAACATTTCATGTATAGAGACTTTTTTGATAAAATTAAACACTACTGAGTTATAAGTGATTGAATTTCAATACTTGTCGCCATTTTGCAAAAAATTGACAAATTGGATTTTGCTAACAAACATACACAGGATGCTTAAGAATTCTATACTGTCACAAAAATTGAAATTCAAATATGTATAAATAAGCTCACACTGACCTTAACTATATTGAAAATCTTATGAGCGTATGTATGGTGGGTCGATCGACTCATCACACTAAACGTGTTTTGAAAAAAAAATACTTTTATTTTTTAATTTTTAATTTTTTTTTATAGTATCGTAAGTATAGTCGGAAGCTCTATTTTGTTTAAAAAATTCAAGTCGATTTCTTAAATAGAAACCTCATACGAGCGTTAACTATATGCAGCGTCGCATAAAAGCTCGTTCGAGGTCTCGGTCAATATATGGTAAGACTCGGTTTTTATTAAAAAAAAAATAATTAAAAATTGCTTTTATATGAAAATTAAAATTCTAAACACTTTTTGCATACGACATTTTTTAGTAGGATTTCATTTAGCAAAGTTATGACACTTTGAATTTTTACGATAGCCGCCATTTTGAAAAAAAATTTTATATATTTTTTTTAAACATAACGTATAGGGGCTGCACGTTAGTGCTATGCGATACTCGAAATTTAAATTTTAATCTTCGAAACCAAGCAGTTAAGAGCGTTAACTCTTCCGAAAGTCTCAAAATGGCTAGTATGGGGGTACGATCGAACTGACACATCGCTTGTTTTCAAGCAAAAATATATATTTTTTATATTTTATTCTGATGAACTTTAGGCTTCTGAACATTTCATGTATAGAGACTTTTTTGATAAAATTAAACACTACTGAGTTATAAGTGATTGAATTTCAATACTTGTCGCCATTTTGCAAAAAATTGACAAATTGGATTTTGCTAACAAACATACACAGGATGCTTAAGAATTCTATACTGTCACAAAAATTGAAATTCAAATATGTATAAATAAGCTCACACTGACCTTAACTATATTGAAAATCTTATGAGCGTATGTATGGTGGGTCGATCGACTCATCACACTAAACGTGTTTTGAAAAAAAAATACTTTTATTTTTTAATTTTTAATTTTTTTTTATAGTATCGTAAGTATAGTCGGAAGCTCTATTTTGTTTAAAAAATTCAAGTCGATTTCTTAAATAGAAACCTCATACGAGCGTTAACTATATGCAGCGTCGCATAAAAGCTCGTTCGAGGTCTCGGTCAATATATGGTAAGACTCGGTTTTTATTAAAAAAAAAATAATTAAAAATTGCTTTTATATGCAAATTAAAATTCTAAACACTTTTTGCATACGACATTTTTTAGTAGGATTTCATTTAGCAAAGTTATGACACTTTGAATTTTTACGATAGCCGCCATTTTGAAAAAAAATTTTATATATTTTTTTTAAACATAACGTATAGGGGCTGCACGTTAGTTCTATGCGATACTCGAAATTTAAATTTTAATCTTCGAAACCAAGCAGTTAAGAGCGTTAACTCTTCCGAAAGTCTCAAAATGGCTAGTATGGGGGTACGATCGAACTGACACATCGCTTGTTTTCAAGCAAAAATATATATTTTTTATATTTTATTCTGATGAACTTTAGGCTTTTGAACATTTCATGTATTGAGACTTTTTTGATAAAATTATACACTACTGAGTTATAAGTGATTGAATTTCAATACTTGTCGCCATTTTGCAAAAAATTGACAAATTGGATTTTGCTAACAAACATACACAGGATGCTTAAGAATTCTATACTGTCACAAAAATTGAAATTCAAATATGTATAAATAAGCTCACACTGACCTTAACTATATTGAAAATCTTATGAGCGTATGTATGGTGGGTCGATCGACTCATCACACTAAACGTGTTTTGAAAAAAAAATACTTTTATTTTTTAATTTTTAATTTTTTTTTATAGTATCGTAAGTATAGTCGGAAGCTCTATTTTGTTTAAAAAATTCAAGTCGATTTCTTAAATAGAAACCTCATACGAGCGTTAACTATATGCAGCGTCGCATAAAAGCTCGTTCGAGGTCTCGGTCAATATATGGTAAGACTCGGTTTTTATTAAAAAAAAAATAATTAAAAATTGCTTTTATATGAAAATTAAAATTCTAAACACTTTTTGCATACGACATTTTTTAGTAGGATTTCATTTAGCAAAGTTATGACACTTTGAATTTTTACGATAGCCGCCATTTTGAAAAAAAATTTTATATATTTTTTTTAAACATAACGTATAGGGGCTGCACGTTAGTGCTATGCGATACTCGAAATTTAAATTTTAATCTTCGAAACCAAGCAGTTAAGAGCGTTAACTCTTCCGAAAGTCTCAAAATGGCTAGTATGGGGGTACGATCGAACTGACACATCGCTTGTTTTCAAGCAAAAATATATATTTTTTATATTTTATTCTGATGAACTTTAGGCTTCTGAACATTTCATGTATAGAGACTTTTTTGATAAAATTAAACACTACTGAGTTATAAGTGATTGAATTTCAATACTTGTCGCCATTTTGCAAAAAATTGACAAATTGGATTTTGCTAACAAACATACACAGGATGCTTAAGAATTCTATACTGTCACAAAAATTGAAATTCAAATATGTATAAATAAGCTCACACTGACCTTAACTATATTGAAAATCTTATGAGCGTATGTATGGTGGGTCGATCGACTCATCACACTAAACGTGTTTTGAAAAAAAAATACTTTTATTTTTTAATTTTTAATTTTTTTTTATAGTATCGTAAGTATAGTCGGAAGCTCTATTTTGTTTAAAAAATTCAAGTCGATTTCTTAAATAGAAACCTCATACGAGCGTTAACTATATGCAGCGTCGCATAAAAGCTCGTTCGAGGTCTCGGTCAATATATGGTAAGACTCGGTTTTTATTAAAAAAAAAATAATTAAAAATTGCTTTTATATGCAAATTAAAATTCTAAACACTTTTTGCATACGACATTTTTTAGTAGGATTTCATTTAGCAAAGTTATGACACTTTGAATTTTTACGATAGCCGCCATTTTGAAAAAAAATTTTATATATTTTTTTTAAACATAACGTATAGGGGCTGCACGTTAGTTCTATGCGATACTCGAAATTTAAATTTTAATCTTCGAAACCAAGCAGTTAAGAGCGTTAACTCTTCCGAAAGTCTCAAAATGGCTAGTATGGGGGTACGATCGAACTGACACATCGCTTGTTTTCAAGCAAAAATATATATTTTTTATATTTTATTCTGATGAACTTTAGGCTTTTGAACATTTCATGTATTGAGACTTTTTTGATAAAATTATACACTACTGAGTTATAAGTGATTGAATTTCAATACTTGTCGCCATTTTGCAAAAAATTGACAAATTGGATTTTGCTAACAAACATACACAGGATGCTTAAGAATTCTATACTGTCACAAAAATTGAAATTCAAATATGTATAAATAAGCTCACACTGACCTTAACTATATTGAAAATCTTATGAGCGTATGTATGGTGGGTCGATCGACTCATCACACTAAACGTGTTTTGAAAAAAAAATACTTTTATTTTTTAATTTTTAATTTTTTTTTATAGTATCGTAAGTATAGTCGGAAGATCTATTTTGTTTAAAAAATTCAAGTCGATTTCTTAAATAGAAACCTCATACGAGCGTTAACTATATGCAGCGTCGCATAAAAGCTCGTTCGAGGTCTCGGTCAATATATGGTAAGACTCGGTTTTTATTAAAAAAAAAATAATTAAAAATTGCTTTTATATGCAAATTGAAATTCTAAACACTTTTTGCATACGACATTTTTTAGTAGGATTTCATTTAGCAAAGTTATGACACTTTGAATTTTTACGATAGCCGCTATTTTGAAAAAAAATTTTATATATTTTTTTTAAACATAACGTATAGGGGCTGCACGTTAGTTCTATGCGATAATTAAAATTAAAATTTTAATCTTCGAAACCAAGCAGTTAAGAGCGTTAACTCTTCCGAAAGTCTCAAAATGGCTAGTATGGGGGTACGATCGAACTGACACATCGCTTGTTTTCAAGCAAAAATATATATTTTTTATATTTTATTCTGATGAACTTTAGGCTTCTGAACATTTCATGTATAGAGACTTTTTTGATAAAATTAAACACTACTGAGTTATAAGTGATTGAATTTCAATACTTGTCGCCATTTTGCAAAAAATTGACAAATTGGATTTTGCTAACAAACATACACAGGATGCTTAAGAATTCTATACTGTCACAAAAATTGAAATTTAAATATGTATAAATAAGCTCACACTGACCTTAACTATATTGAAAATCTTATGAGCGTATGTATGGTGGGTCGATCGACTCATCACACTAAACGTGTTTTGAAAAAAAAATACTTTTATTTTTTAATTTTTAATTTTTTTTTATAGTATCGTAAGTATAGTCGGAAGCTCTATTTTGTTTAAAAAATTCAAGTCGATTTCTTAAATAGAAACCTCATACGAGCGTTAACTATATGCAGCGTCGCATAAAAGCTCGTTCGAGGTCTCGGTCAATATATGGTAAGACTCGGTTTTTATTAAAAAAAAAAAAATTAAAAATTGCTTTTATATGCAAATTAAAATTCTAAACACTTTTTGCATACGACATTTTTTAGTAGGATTTTATTTAGCAAAGTTATGACACTTTGAATTTTTACGATAGCCGCCATTTTGAAAAAAAATTTTATATATTTTTTTTAAACATAACGTATAGGGGCTGCACGTTAGTTTTATGCGATACTCGAAATTTAAATTTTAATCTTCGAAACCAAGCAGTTAAGAGCGTTAACTCTTCCGAAAGTCTCAAAATGGCTAGTATGGGGGTACGATCGAACTGACACATCGCTTGTTTTCAAGCAAAAATATATATTTTTTATATTTTATTCTGATGAACTTTAGGCTTCTGAACATTTCATGTATAGAGACTTTTTTGATAAAATTATACACTACTGAGTTATAAGTGATTGAATTTCAATACTTGTCGCCATTTTGCAAAAAATTGACAAATTGGATTTTGCTAACAAACATACACAGGATGCTTAAGAATTCTATACTGTCACAAAAATTGAAATTCAAATATGTATAAATAAGCTCACACTGACCTTAACTATATTGAAAATCTTATGAGCGTATGTATGGTGGGTCGATCGACTCATCACACTAAACGTGTTTTGAAAAAAAAATACTTTTATTTTTTAATTTTTAATTTTTTTTTATAGTATCGTAAGTATAGTCGGAAGCTCTATTTTGTTTAAAAAATTCAAGTCGATTTTTTAAATAGAAACCTCATACGAGCGTTAACTATATGCAGCGTCGCATAAAAGCTCGTTCGAGGTCTCGGTCAATATATGGTAAGACTCGGTTTTTATTAAAAAAAAAATAATTAAAAATTGCTTTTATATGCAAATTAAAATTCCAAACACTTTTTGCATACGACATTTTTTAGTAGGATTTCATTTAGCAAAGTTATGACACTTTCAATTTTTACGATAGCCGCCATTTTTGAAAAAAATTTTATATATTTTTTTTAAACATAACGTATAGGGGCTGCACGTTAGTTCTATGCGATACTCGAAATTTAAATTTTAATCTTCGAAACCAAGCAGTTAAGAGCGTTAACTCTTCCGAAAGTCTCAAAATGGCTAGTATGGGGGTACGATCGAACTGACACATCGCTTGTTTTCAAGCAAAAATATATATTTTTTATATTTTATTCTGATGAACTTTAGGCTTCTGAACATTTCATGTATAGAGACTTTTTTGATAAAATTAAACACTACTGAGTTATAAGTGATTGAATTTCAATACTTGTCGCCATTTTGCAAAAAATTGACAAATTGGATTTTGCTAACAAACATACACAGGATGCTTAAGAATTCTTTACTGTCACATAAATTGAAGTTCAAATATGTATAAATAAGCTCACACTGACCTTAACTATATTGAAAATCTTATGAGCGTATGTATGGTGGGTCGATCGACTCATCACACTAAACGTGTTTTGAAAAAAAAATACTTTTATTTTTTAATTTTTAATTTTTTTTTATAGTATCGTAAGTATAGTCGGAAGCTCTATTTTGTTTAAAAAATTCAAGTCGATTTCTTAAATAGAAACCTCATACGAGCGTTAACTATATGCAGCGTCGCATAAAAGCTCGTTCGAGGTCTCGGTCAATATATGGTAAGACTCGGTTTTTATTAAAAAAAAAATAATTAAAAATTTCTTTTATATGCAAATTAAAATTCTAAACACTTTTTGCATACGACATTTTTTAGTAGGATTTTATTTAGCAAAGTTATGACACTTTGAATTTTTACGATAGCCGCCATTTTGAAAAAAAAATTTATATATTTTTTTTAAACATAACGTATAGGGGCTGCACGTTAGTTCTATGCGATACTCGAAATTTAAATTTTAATCTTCGAAACCAAGCAGTTAAGAGCGTTAACTCTTCCGAAAGTCTCAAAATGGCTAGTATGGGGGTACGATCGAACTGACACATCGCTTGTTTTCAAGCAAAAATATATATTTTTTATATTTTATTCTGATGAACTTTAGGCTTCTGAACATTTCATGTATAGAGACTTTTTTGATAAAATTAAACACTACTGAGTTATAAGTGATTGAATTTCAATACTTGTCGCCATTTTGCAAAAAATTGACAAATTGGATTTTGCTAACAAACATACACAGGATGCTTAAGAATTCTATACTGTCACAAAAATTGAAATTCAAATATGTATAAATAAGCTCACACTGACCTTAACTATATTGAAAATCTTATGAGCGTATGTATGGTGGGTCGATCGACTCATCACACTAAACGTGTTTTGAAAAAAAAGTACTTTTATTTTTTAATTTTTAATTTTTTTTTATAGTATCGTAAGTATAGTCGGAAGCTCTATTTTGTTTAAAAAATTCAAGTCGATTTCTTAAATAGAAACCTCATACGAGCGTTAACTATATGCAGCGTCGCATAAAAGCTCGTTCGAGGTCTCGGTCAATATATGGTAAGACTCGGTTTTTATTAAAAAAAAAATAATTAAAAATTGCTTTTATATGCAAATTAAAATTCCAAACACTTTTTGCATACGACATTTTTTAGTAGGATTTCATTTTGCAAAGTTATGACACTTTGAATTTTTACGATAGCCGCAATTTTTGAAAAAAATTTTATATATTTTTTTTAAACATAACGTATAGGGGCTGCACGTTAGTTCTATGCGATACTCGAAATTTAAATTTTAATCTTCGAAACCAAGCAGTTAAGAGCGTTAACTCTTACGAAAGTCTCAAAATGGCTAGTATGGGGGTACGATCGAACTGACACATCGCTTGTTTTCAAGCAAAAATATATATATTTTATA
Source organism: Plectrocnemia conspersa (assembly GCF_051122295.1). Lineage (NCBI taxonomy): Eukaryota > Metazoa > Arthropoda > Insecta > Trichoptera > Polycentropodidae > Plectrocnemia > Plectrocnemia conspersa. Next base: position 33,852,106 of record NW_028277165.1, read on the forward strand.
TTTTATTCTGATGAACTTTAGGCTTCTGAACATTTCATGTATAGAGACCTTTTTGATAAAATTCAACACTACTGAGTTATAAGTGATTGAATTTCAATACTTGTCGCCATTTTGCAAAAAATTGACAAATTGGATTTTGCTAACAAACATACACAGGATGCTTAAGAATTCTATACTGTCACAAAAATTGAAATTCAAATATGTATAAATAAGCTCACACTGACCTTAACTATATTGAAAATCTTATGAGCGTATGTATGGTGGGTCGATCGACTCATCACACTAAACGTGTTTTGAAAAAAAAATACTTTTATTTTTTAATTTTTAATTTTTTTTTATAGTATCGTAAGTATAGTCTGAAGCTCTATTTTGTTTAAAAAATTCAAGTCGATTTCTTAAATAGAAACCTCATTTGAGCGTTAACTATATGCAGCGTCGCATAAAAGCTCGTTCGAGGTCTCGGTCAATATATGGTAAGACTCGGTTTTTATTAAAAAAAAAATAATTAAAAATTGCTTTTATATGCAAATTAAAATTCCAAACACTTTTTGCTTACGACATTTTTTAGTAGGATTTCATTTAGCAAAGTTATGACACTTTGAATTTTTACGATAGCCGCCATTTTTGAAAAAAATTTTATATATTTTTTTTAAACATAACGTATAGGGGCTGCACGTTAGTTCTATGCGATACTCGAAATTTAAATTTTAATCTTCGAAACCAAGCAGTTAAGAGCGTTAACTCTTCCGAAAGTCTCAAAATGGCTAGTATGGGGGTACGATCGAACTGACACATCGCTTGTTTTCAAGCAAAAATATATATTTTTTATATTTTATTCTGATGAACTTTAGGCTTCTGAACATTTCATGTATAGAGACCTTTTTGATAAAATTCAACACTACTGAGTTATAAGTGATTGAATTTCAATACTTGTCGCCATTTTGCAAAAAATTGACAAATTGGATTTTGCTAACAAACATACACAGGATGCTTAAGAATTCTATACTGTCACAAAAATTGAAATTCAAATATGTATAAATAAGCTCACACTGACCTTAACTATATTGAAAATCTTATGAGCGTATGTATGGTGGGTCGATCGACTCATCACACTAAACGTGTTTTGAAAAAAAAATACTTTTATTTTTTAATTTTTAATTTTTTTTTATAGTATCGTAAGTATAGTCGGAAGCTCTATTTTGTTTAAAAAATTCAAGTCGATTTCTTAAATAGAAACCTCATACGAGCGTTAACTATATGCAGCGTCGCATAAAAGCTCGTTCGAGGTCTCGGTCAATATATGGTAAGACTCGGTTTTTATTAAAAAAAAAATAATTAAAAATTGCTTTTATATGCAAATTAAAATTCCAAACACTTTTTGCATACGACATTTTTTAGTAGGATTTTATTTAGCAAAGTTATGACACTTTAAATTTTTACGATAGCCGCCATTTTGAAAAAAATTTTTATATATTTTTTTTAAACATAACGTATAGGGGCTGCACGTTAGTTCTATGCGATACTCGAAATTTAAATTTTAATCTTCAAAACCAAGCAGTTAAGAGCGTTAACTCTTCCGAAAGTCTCAAAATGGCTAGTATGGGGGTACGATCGAACTGACACATCGCTTGTTTTCAAGCAAAAATATATATTTTTTATATTTTATTCTGATAACATTTAGGCTTCTGAACATTTCATGTATAGAGACCTTTTTGATAAAATTCAACACTACTGAGTTATAAGTGATTGAATTTCAATACTTGTCGCCATTTTGCAAAAAATTGACAAATTGGATTTTGCTAACAAACATACACAGGATGCTTAAGAATTCTATACTGTCACAAAAATTGAAATTCAAATATGTATAAATAAGCTCACACTGACCTTAACTATATTAAAAATCTTATGAGCGTATGTATGGTGGGTCGATCGACTCATCACACTAAACGTGTTTTGAAAAAAAAATACTTTTATTTTTTAATTTTTAATTTTTTTTTATAGTATCGTAAGTATAGTCTGAAGCTCTATTTTGTTTCAAAAATTCAAGTCGATTTCTTAAATAGAAACCTCATACGAGCGTTAACTATATGCAGCGTCGCATAAAAGCTCGTTCGAGGTCTCGGTCAATATATGGTAAGACTCGGTTTTTATTAAAAAAAAAATAATTAAAAATTGCTTTTATATGCAAATTAAAATTCCAAACACTTTTTGCATACGACATTTTTTAGTAGGATTTCATTTAGCAAAGTTATGACACTTTGAATTTTTACGATAGCCGCCATTTTTGAAAAAAATTTTATATATTTTTTTTAAACATAACGTATAGGGGCTGCACGTTAGTTCTATGCGATACTCGAAATTTAAATTTAAATCTTCGAAACCAAGCAGTTAAGAGCGTTAACTCTTCCGAAAGTCTCAAAATGGCTAGTATGGGGGTACGATCGAACTGACACATCGCTTGTTTTCAAGCAAAAATATATATTTTTTATATTTTATTCTGATGAACTTTAGGCTTCTGAACATTTCATGTATAGAGACTTTTTTGATAAAATTAAACACTACTGAGTTATAAGTGATTGAATTTCAATACTTGTCGCCATTTTGCAAAAAATTATCAAATTGGATTTTGCTAACAAACATACACAGGATGCTTAAGAATTCTATACTGTCACAAAAATTGAAGTTCAAATATGTATAAATAAGCTCACACTGACCTTAACTATATTGAAAATTTTATGAGCGTATGTATGGTGGGTCGATCGACTCATCACACTAAACGTGTTTTGAAAAAAAAATACTTTTATTTTTTAATTTTTAATTTTTTTTTATAGTATCGTAAGTATAGTCGGAAGCTCTATTTTGTTTAAAAAATTCAAGTCGATTTCTTAAATAGAAACCTCATACGAGCGTTAACTATATGCAGCGTCGCATAAAAGTTCGTTCGAGGTCTCGGTCAATATATGGTAAGACTCGGTTTTTATTAAAAAAAAAATAATTAAAAATTGCTTTTATATGCAAATTAAAATTCTAAACACTTTTTGCATACGACATTTTTTAGTAGGATTTTATTTAGCAAAGTTATGACACTTAGAATTTTTACGATAGCCGCCATTTTGAAAAAAAAATTTATATATTTTTTTTAAACATAACGTATAGGGGCTGCACGTTAGTTCTATGCGATACTCGAAATTTAAATTTTAATCTTCGAAACCAAGCAGTTAAGAGCGTTAACTCTTCCGAAAGTCTCAAAATGGCTAGTATGGGGGTACGATCGAACTGACACATCGCTTGTTTTCAAGCAAAAATATATATTTTTTATATTTTATTCTGATGAACTTTAGGCTTCTGAACATTTCATGTATAGAGACTTTTTTGATAAAATTAAACACTACTGAGTTATAAGTGATTGAATTTCAATACTTGTCGCCATTTTGCAAAAAATTGACAAATTGGATTTTGCTAACAAACATACACAGGATGCTTAAGAATTCTATACTGTCACAAAAATTGAAATTCAAATATGTATAAATAAGCTCACACTGACCTTAACTATATTGAAAATCTTATGAGCGTATGTATGGTGGGTCGATCGACTCATCACACTAAACGTGTTTTGAAAAAAAAATACTTTTATTTTTTAATTTTTAATTTTTTTTTATAGTATCGTAAGTATAGTCGGAAGCTCTATTTTGTTTAAAAAATTCAAGTCGATTTTTTAAATAGAAACCTCATACGAGCGTTAACTATATGCAGCGTCGCATAAAAGCTCGTTCGAGGTCTCGGTCAATATATGGTAAGACTCGGTTTTTATTAAAAAAAAAATAATTAAAAATTGCTTTTATATGCAAATTAAAATTCCAAACACTTTTTGCATACGACATTTTTTAGTAGGATTTCATTTAGCAAAGTTATGACACTTTGAATTTTTACGATAGCCGCCATTTTTGAAAAAAATTTTATATATTTTTTATAAACATAACGTATAGGGGCTGCACGTTAGTTCTATGCGATACTCGAAATTTAAATTTTAATCTTCAAAACCAAGCAGTTAAGAGCGTTAACTCTTCCGAAAGTCTCAAAATGGCTAGTATGGGGGTACGATCGAACTGACACATCGCTTGTTTTCAAGCAAAAATATATATTTTTTATATTTTATTCTGATGAACTTTAGGCTTCTGAACATTTCATGTATAGAGACCTTTTTGATAAAATTCAACACTACTGAGTTATAAGTGATTGAATTTCAATACTTGTCGCCATTTTGCAAAAAATTGACAAATTGGATTTTGCTAACAAACATACACAGGATGCTTAAGAATTCTATACTGTCACAAAAATTGAAATTCAAATATGTATAAATAAGCTCACACTGACCTTAACTATATTGAAAATCTTATGAGCGTATGTATGGTGGGTCGATCGACTCATCACACTAAACGTGTTTTGAAAAAAAAATACTTTTATTTTTTAATTTTTAATTTTTTTTTATAGTATCGTAAGTATAGTCTGAAGCACTATTTTGTTTAAAAAATTCAAGTCGATTTCTTAAATAGAAACCTCATACGAGCGTTAACTATATGCAGCGTCGCATAAAAGCTCGTTCGAGGTCTCGGTCAATATATGGTAAGACTCGGTTTTTATTAAAAAAAAAATAATTAAAAATTGCTTTTATATGCAAATTAAAATTCTAAACACTTTTTGCATACGACATTTTTTAGTAGGATTTCATTTAGCAAAGTTATGACACTTTGAATTTTTACGATAGCCGCCATTTTTGAAAAAAATTTTATATATTTTTTTTAAACATAACGTATAGGGGCTGCACGTTAGTTCTATGCGATACTCGAAATTTAAATTTTAATCTTCGAAACCAAGCAGTTAAGAGCGTTAACTCTTCCGAAAGTCTCAAAATGGCTAGTATGGGGGTACGATCGAACTGACACATCGCTTGTTTTCAAGCAAAAATATATATTTTTTATATTTTATTCTGATGAACTTTAGGCTTCTGAACATTTCATGTATAGAGACCTTTTTGATAAAATTCAACACTACTGAGTTATAAGTGATTGAATTTCAATACTTGTCGCCATTTTGCAAAAAATTGACAAATTGGATTTTGCTAACAAACATACACAGGATGCTTAAGAATTCTATACTGTCACAAAAATTGAAATTCAAATATGTATAAATAAGCTCACACTGACCTTAACTATATTGAAAATCTTATGAGCGTATGTATGGTGGGTCGATCGACTCATCACACTAAACGTGTTTTGAAAAAAAAATACTTTTATTTTTTAATTTTTAATTTTTTTTTTATAGTATCGTAAGTATAGTCGGAAGCTCTATTTTGTTTAAAAAATTCAAGTCGATTTCTTAAATAGAAACCTGATACGAGCGTTAACTATATGCAGCGTCGCATAAAAGCTCGTTCGAGGTCTCGGTCAATATATAGTAAGACTCGGTTTTTATTAAAAAAAAAATAATTAAAAATTGCTTTTATATGCAAATTAAAATTCCAAACACTTTTTGCATACGACATTTTTTAGTAGGATTTTATTTAGCAAAGTTATGACACTTTGAATTTTTACGATAGCCGCCATTTTGAAAAAAAATTTTATATATTTTTTTTAAACATAACGTATAGGGGCTGCACGTTAGTTCTATGCGATACTCAAAATTTAAATTTTAATCTTTAAAACCAAGCAGTTAAGAGCGTTAACTCTTCCGAAAGTCTCAAAATGGCTAGTATGGGGGTACGATCGAACTGACACATCGCTTGTTTTCAAGCAAAAATATATATTTTTTATATTTTATTCTGATAACATTTAGGCTTCTGAACATTTCATGTATAGAGACCTTTTTGATAAAATTCAACACTACTGAGTTATAAGTGATTGAATTTCAATACTTGTCGCCATTTTGCAAAAAATTGACAAATTGGATTTTGCTAACAAACATACACAGGATGCTTAAGAATTCTATACTGTCACAAAAATTGAAATTCAAATATGTATAAATAAGCTCACACTGACCTTAACTATATTAAAAATCTTATGAGCGTATGTATGGTGGGTCGATCGACTCATCACACTAAACGTGTTTTGAAAAAAAAATACTTTTATTTTTTAATTTTTAATTTTTTTTTATAGTATCGTAAGTATAGTCTGAAGCTCTATTTTGTTTAAAAAATTCAAGTCGATTTCTTAAATAGAAACCTCATACGAGCGTTAACTATATGCAGCGTCGCATAAAAGCTCGTTCGAGGTCTCGGTCAATATATGGTAAGACTCGGTTTTTATTAAAAAAAAAATAATTAAAAATTGCTTTTATATGCAAATTAAAATTCCAAACACTTTTTGCATACGACATTTTTTAGTAGGATTTCATTTAGCAAAGTTATGACACTTTGAATTTTTACGATAGCCGCCATTTTTGAAAAAAATTTTATATATTTTTTTTAAACATAACGTATAGGGGCTGCACGTTAGTTCTATGCGATACTCGAAATTTAAATTTTAATCTTCGAAACCAAGCAGTTAAGAGCGTTAACTCTTCCGAAAGTCTCAAAATGGCTAGTATGGGGGTACGATCGAACTGACACATCGCTTGTTTTCAAGCAAAAATATATATTTTTTATATTTTATTCTGATGAACTTTAGGCTTCTGAACATTTCATGTATAGAGACCTTTTTGATTATATTCAACACTACTGAATTATAAGTGATTGAATTTCAATACTTGTCGCCATTTTGCAAAAAATTGACAAATTGGATTTTGCTAACAAACATACACAGGATGCTTAAGAATTCTATACTGTCACAAAAATTGAAATTCAAATATGTATAAATAAGCTCACACTGACCTTAACTATATTGAAAATCTTATGAGCGTATGTATGGTGGGTCGATCGACTCATCACACTAAACGTGTTTTGAAAAAAAAATACTTTTATTTTTTAATTTTTAATTTTTTTTTATAGTATCGTAAGTATAGTCGGAAGCTCTATTTTGTTTAAAAAATTCAAGTCGATTTCTTAAATAGAAACCTCATACGAGCGTTAACTATATGCAGCGTCGCATAAAAGCTCGTTCGAGGTCTCGGTCAATATATGGTAAGACTCGGTTTTTATTAAAAAAAAAATAATTAAAAATTGCTTTTATATGCAAATTAAAATTCCAAACAGTTTTTGGATACGACATTTTTTAGTAGGATTTTATTTAGCAAAGTTATGACACTTTGAATTTTTACGATAGCCGCCATTTTTGAAAAAAATTTTATATATTTTTTTTAAACATAACGTATAGGGGCTGCACGTTAGTTCTATGCGATACTCGAAATTTAAATTTTAATCTTTGAAACCAAGCAGTTAAGAGCGTTAACTCTTCCGAAAGTCTCAAAATGGCTAGTATGGGGGTACGATCGAACTGACACATCGCTTGTTTTCAAGCAAAAATATATATTTTTTATATTTTATTCTGATGAACTTTAGGCTTCTGAACATTTCATGTATAGAGACCTTTATGATAAAATTCAACAATACTGAGTTATAAGTGATTGAATTTCAATACTTGTCGCCATTTTGCAAAAAATTGACAAATTGGATTTTGCTAACAAACATACACAGGTTGCTTAAGAATTCTATACTGTCACAAAAATTGAAATTCAAATATGTATAAATAAGCTCACACTGACCTTAACTATATTGAAAATCTTATGAGCGTATGTATGGTGGGTCGATCGACTCATCACACTAAACGTGTTTTGAAAAAAAAATACTTTTATTTTTTAATTTTTAATTTTTTTTTATAGTATCGTAAGTATAGTCGGAAGCTCTATTTTGTTTAAAAAATTCAAGTCGATTTCTTAAATAGAAACCTCATACGAGCGTTAACTATATGCAGCGTCGCATAAAAGCTCGTTCGAGGTCTCGGTCAATATATGGTAAGACTCGGTTTTTATTAAAAAAAAAATAATTAAAAATTGCTTTTATATGCAAATTAAAATTCCAAACACTTTTTGCATACGACATTTTTTGGTAGGATTTAATTTAGCAAAGTTATGACACTTTGAATTTTTACGATAGCCGCCATTTTGAAAAAAAATTTTATATATTTTTTTTAAACATAACGTATAGGGGCTGCACGTTAGTTCTATGCGATACTCGAAATTTAAATTTTAATCTTTGAAACCAAGCAGTTAAGAGCGTTAACTCTTCCGAAAGTCTCAAAATGGCTAGTATGGGGGTACGATCGAACTGACACATCGCTTGTTTTCAAGCAAAAATATATATTTTTTATATTTTATTCTGATGAACTTTAGGCTTCTGAACATTTCATGTATAAAGACCTTTTTGATAAAATTCAACACTACTGAGTTATAAGTGATTGAATTTCAATACTTGTCGCCATTTTGCAAAAAATTGACAAATTGGATTTTGCTAACAAACATACACAGGATGCTTAAGAATTCTATACTGTCACAAAAATTGAAATTCAAATATGTATAAATAAGCTCACACTGACCTTAACTATATTTAAAATCTTATGAGCGTATGTATGGTGGGTCGATCGACTCATCACACTAAACGTGTTTTGAAAAAAAAATACTTTTATTTTTTAATTTTTAATTTTTTTTTATAGTATCGTAAGTATAGTCGGAAGCTCTATTTTGTTTAAAAAATTCAAGTCGATTTCTTAAATAGAAACCTCATACGAGCGTTAACTATATGCAGCGTCGCATAAAAGCTCGTTCGAGGTCTCGGTCAATATATGGTAAGACTCGGTTTTTATTAAAAAAAAAATAATTAAAAATTGCTTTTATATGCAAATTAAAATTCTAAACACTTTTTGCATACGACATTTTTTAGTAGGATTTTATTTAGCAAAGTTATGACACTTAGAATTTTTACGATAGCCGCCATTTTGAAAAAAAAATTTATATATTTTTTTTTAACATAACGTATAGGGGCTGCACGTTAGTTCTATGCGATACTCGAAATTTAAATTTTAATCTTCGAAACCAAGCAGTTAAGAGCGTTAACTCTTCCGAAAGTCTCAAAATGGCTAGTATGGGGGTACGATCGAACTGACACATCGCTTGTTTTCAAGCAAAAATATATATTTTTTATATTTTATTCTGATGAACTTTAGGCTTCTGAACATTTCATGTATAGAGACTTTTTTGATAAAATTAAACACTACTGAGTTATAAGTGATTGAATTTCAATACTTGTCGCCATTTTGCAAAAAATTGACAAATTGGATTTTGCTAACAAACATACACAGGATGCTTAAGAATTCTATACTGTCACAAAAATTGAAATTCAAATATGTATAAATAAGCTCACACTGACCTTAACTATATTGAAAATCTTATGAGCGTATGTATGGTGGGTCGATCGACTCATCACACTAAACGTGTTTTGAAAAAAAAATACTTTTATTTTTTAATTTTTAATTTTTTTTTATAGTATCGTAAGTATAGTCTGAAGCTCTATTTTGTTTAAAAAATTCAAGTCGATTTCTTAAATAGAAACCTCATACGAGCGTTAACTATATGCAGCGTCGCATAAAAGCTCGTTCGAGGTCTCGGTCAATATATGGTAAGACTCGGTTTTTATTAAAAAAAAAATAATTAAAAATTGCTTTTATATGCAAATTAAAATTCTAAACACTTTTTGCATACGACATTTTTTAGTAGGATTTCATTTAGCAAAGTTATGACACTTTGAATTTTTACGATAGCCGCCATTTTTGAAAAAAATTTTATATATATTTTTTAAACATAACGTATAGGGGCTGCACGTTAGTTCTATGCGATACTCGAAATTTAAATTTTAATCTTCGAAACCAAGCAGTTAAGAGCGTTAACTCTTCCGAAAGTCTCAAAATGGCTAGTATGGGGGTACGATCGAACTGACACATCGCTTGTTTTCAAGCAAAAATATATATTTTTTATATTTTATTCTGATGAACTTTAGGCTTCTGAACATTTCATGTATAGAGACCTTTTTGATAAAATTCAACACTACTGAGTTATAAGTGATTGAATTTCAATACTTGTCGCCATTTTGCAAAAAATTGACAAATTGGATTTTGCTAACAAACATACACAGGATGCTTAAGAATTCTATACTGTCACAAAAATTGAAATTCAAATATGTATAAATAAGCTCACACTGACCTTAACTATATTGAAAATCTTATGAGCGTATGTATGGTGGGTCGATCGACTCATCACACTAAACGTGTTTTGAAAAAAAAATACTTTTATTTTTTAATTTTTAATTTTTTTTTATAGTATCGTAAGTATAGTCGGAAGCTCTATTTTGTTTAAAAAATTCAAGTCGATTTCTTAAATAGAAACCTCATACGAGCGTTAACTATATGCAGCGTCGCATAAAAGCTCGTTCGAGGTCTCGGTCAATATATAGTAAGACTCGGTTTTTATTAAAAAAAAAATAATTAAAAATTGCTTTTATATGCAAATTAAAATTCCAAACACTTTTTGCATACGACATTTTTTAGTAGGATTTTATTTAGCAAAGTTATGACACTTTGAATTTTTACGATAGCCGCCATTTTGAAAAAAAATTTTATATATTTTTTTTAAACATAACGTATAGGGGCTGCACGTTAGTTCTATGCGATACTCGAAATTTAAATTTTAATCTTCAAAACCAAGCAGTTAAGAGCGTTAACTCTTCCGAAAGTCTCAAAATGGCTAGTATGGGGGTACGATCGAACTGACACATCGCTTGTTTTCAAGCAAAAATATATATTTTTTATATTTTATTCTGATGAACTTTAGGCTTCTGAACATTTCATGTATAGAGACCTTTATGATAAAATTCAACAATACTGAGTTATAAGTGATTGAATTTCAATACTTGTCGCCATTTTGCAAAAAATTGACAAATTGGATTTTGCTAACAAACATACACAGGATGCTTAAGAATTCTATACTGTCACAAAAATTGAAATTCAAATATGTATAAATAAGCTCACACTGACCTTAACTATATTGAAAATCTTATGAGCGTATGTATGGTGGGTCGATCGACTCATCACACTAAACGTGTTTTGAAAAAAAAATACTTTTATTTTTTAATTTTTAATTTTTTTTTATAGTATCGTAAGTATAGTCGGAAGCTCTATTTTGTTTAAAAAATTCAAGTCGATTTCTTAAATAGAAACCTCATACGAGCGTTAACTATATGCAGCGTCGCATAAAAGCTCGTTCGAGGTCTCGGTCAATATATGGTAAGACTCGGTTTTATTAAAAAAAAAATAATTAAAAATTGCTTTTATATGCAAATTAAAATTATAAACACTTTTTGCATACGACATTTTTTAGTAGGATTTCATTTAGCAAAGTTATGACACTTTGAATTTTTACGATAGCCGCCATTTTGAAAAAAAATTTTATATATTTTTTTTAAACATAACGTATAGGGGCTGCACGTTAGTTCTATGCGATACTTGAAATTTAAATTTTAATCTTCGAAACCAAGCAGTTAAGAGCGTTAACTCTTCCGAAAGTCTCAAAATGGCTAGTATGGGGGTACGATCGAACTGACACATCGCTTGTTTTCAAGCAAAAATATATATTTTTTATATTTTATTCTGATGAACTTTAGGCTTCTAAACATTTCATGTATAGAGACTTTTTTGATAAAATTAAACACTACTGAGTTATAAGTGATTGAATTTCAATACTTGTCGCCATTTTGCAAAAAATTGACAAATTGGATTTTGCTAACAAACATACACAGGATGCTTAAGAATTCTATACTGTCACAAAAATTGAAATTCAAATATGTATAAATAAGCTCACACTGACCTTAACTATATTGAAAATCTTATGAGCGTATGTATGGTGGGTCGATCGACTCATCACACTAAACGTGTTTTGAAAAAAAAATACTTTTATTTTTTAATTTTTAATTTTTTTTTATAGTATCGTAAGTATAGTCGGAAGCTCTATTTTGTTTAAAAAATTCAAGTCGATTTTTTAAATAGAAACCTCATACGAGCGTTAACTATATGCAGCGTCGCATAAAAGCTCGTTCGAGGTCTCGGTCAATATATGGTAAGACTCGGTTTTTATTAAAAAAAAAATAATTAAAAATTGCTTTTATATGCAAATTAAAATTCCAAACACTTTTTGCATACGACATTTTTTAGTAGGATTTCATTTAGCAAAGTTATGACACTTTCAATTTTTACGATAGCCGCCATTTTTGAAAAAAATTTTATATATTTTTTTTAAACATAACGTATAGGGGCTGCACGTTAGTTCTATGCGATACTCGAAATTTAAATTTTAATCTTCGAAACCAAGCAGTTAAGAGCGTTAACTCTTCCGAAAGTCTCAAAATGGCTAGTATGGGGGTACGATCGAACTGACACATCGCTTGTTTTCAAGCAAAAATATATATTTTTTATATTTTATTCTGATGAACTTTAGGCTTCTGAACATTTCATGTATAGAGACCTTTTTGATAAAATTCAACACTACTGAGTTATAAGTGATTGAATTTCAATACTTGTCGCCATTTTGCAAAAAATTGACAAATTGGATTTTGCTAACAAACATACACAGGATGCTTAAGAATTCTATACTGTCACAAAAATTGAAATTCAAATATGTATAAATAAGCTCACACTGACCTTAACTATATTGAAAATCTTATGAGCGTATGTATGGTGGGTCGATCGACTCATCACACTAAACGTGTTTTGAAAAAAAAATACTTTTATTTTTTAATTTTTAATTTTTTTTTATAGTATCGTAAGTATAGTCTGAAGCTCTATTTTGTTTAAAAAATTCAAGTCGATTTCTTAAATAGAAACCTCATACGAGCGTTAACTATATGCAGCGTCGCATAAAAGCTCGTTCGAGGTCTCGGTCAATATATGGTAAGACTCGGTTTTTATTAAAAAAAAAATAATTAAAAATTGCTTTTATATGCAAATTAAAATTCTAAACACTTTTTGCATACGACATTTTTTAGTAGGATTTCATTTAGCAAAGTTATGACACTTTGAATTTTTACGATAGCCGCCATTTTTGAAAAAAATTTTATATATTTTTTTTAAACATAACGTATAGGGGCTGCACGTTAGTTCTATGCGATACTCGAAATTTAAATTTTAATCTTCGAAACCAAGCAGTTAAGAGCGTTAACTCTTCCGAAAGTCTCAAAATGGCTAGTATGGGGGTACGATCGAACTGACACATCGCTTGTTTTCAAGCAAAAATATATATTTTTTATATTTTATTCTGATGAACTTTAGGCTTCTGAACATTTCATGTATAGAGACCTTTTTGATAAAATTCAACACTACTGAGTTATAAGTGATTGAATTTCAATACTTGTCGCCATTTTGCAAAAAATTGACAAATTGGATTTTGCTAACAAACATACACAGGATGCTTAAGAATTCTATACTGTCACAAAAATTGAAATTCAAATATGTATAAATAAGCTCACACTGACCTTAACTATATTGAAAATCTTATGAGCGTATGTATGGTGGGTCGATCGACTCATCACACTAAACGTGTTTTGAAAAAAAAATACTTTTATTTTTTAATTTTTAATTTTTTTTTATAGTATCGTAAGTATAGTCGGAAGCTCTATTTTGTTTAAAAAATTCAAGTCGATTTCTTAAATAGAAACCTCATACGAGCGTTAACTATATGCAGCGTCGCATAAAAGCTCGTTCGAGGTCTCGGTCAATATATAGTAAGACTCGGTTTTTATTAAAAAAAAAATAATTAAAAATTGCTTTTATATGCAAATTAAAATTCCAAACACTTTTTGCATACGACATTTTTTAGTAGGATTTTATTTAGCAAAGTTATGACACTTTGAATTTTTACGATAGCCGCCATTTTGAAAAAAAATTTTATATATTTTTTTTAAACATAACGTATAGGGGCTGCACGTTAGTTCTATGCGATACTCGAAATTTAAATTTTAATCTTCAAAACCAAGCAGTTAAGAGCGTTAACTCTTCCGAAAGTCTCAAAATGGCTAGTATGGGGGTACGATCGAACTGACACATCGCTTGTTTTCAAGCAAAAATATATATTTTTTATATTTTATTCTGATGAACTTTAGGCTTCTGAACATTTCATGTATAGAGACCTTTATGATAAAATTCAACAATACTGAGTTATAAGTGATTGAATTTCAATACTTGTCGCCATTTTGCAAAAAATTGACAAATTGGATTTTGCTAACAAACATACACAGGATGCTTAAGAATTCTATACTGTCACAAAAATTGAAATTCAAATATGTATAAATAAGCTCACACTGACCTTAACTATATTGAAAATCTTATGAGCGTATGTATGGTGGGTCGATCGACTCATCACACTAAACGTGTTTTGAAAAAAAAATACTTTTATTTTTTAATTTTTAATTTTTTTTTATAGTATCGTAAGTATAGTCGGAAGCTCTATTTTGTTTAAAAAATTCAAGTCGATTTCTTAAATAGAAACCTCATACGAGCGTTAACTATATGCAGCGTCGCATAAAAGCTCGTTCGAGGTCTCGGTCAATATATGGTAAGACTCGGTTTTATTAAAAAAAAAATAATTAAAAATTGCTTTTATATGCAAATTAAAATTATAAACACTTTTTGCATACGACATTTTTTAGTAGGATTTCATTTAGCAAAGTTATGACACTTTGAATTTTTACGATAGCCGCCATTTTGAAAAAAAATTTTATATATTTTTTTTAAACATAACGTATAGGGGCTGCACGTTAGTTCTATGCGATACTTGAAATTTAAATTTTAATCTTCGAAACCAAGCAGTTAAGAGCGTTAACTCTTCCGAAAGTCTCAAAATGGCTAGTATGGGGGTACGATCGAACTGACACATCGCTTGTTTTCAAGCAAAAATATATATTTTTTATATTTTATTCTGATGAACTTTAGGCTTCTAAACATTTCATGTATAGAGACTTTTTTGATAAAATTAAACACTACTGAGTTATAAGTGATTGAATTTCAATACTTGTCGCCATTTTGCAAAAAATTGACAAATTGGATTTTGCTAACAAACATACACAGGATGCTTAAGAATTCTATACTGTCACAAAAATTGAAATTCAAATATGTATAAATAAGCTCACACTGACCTTAACTATATTGAAAATCTTATGAGCGTATGTATGGTGGGTCGATCGACTCATCACACTAAACGTGTTTTGAAAAAAAAATACTTTTATTTTTTAATTTTTAATTTTTTTTTATAGTATCGTAAGTATAGTCGGAAGCTCTATTTTGTTTAAAAAATTCAAGTCGATTTTTTAAATAGAAACCTCATACGAGCGTTAACTATATGCAGCGTCGCATAAAAGCTCGTTCGAGGTCTCGGTCAATATATGGTAAGACTCGGTTTTTATTAAAAAAAAAATAATTAAAAATTGCTTTTATATGCAAATTAAAATTCCAAACACTTTTTGCATACGACATTTTTTAGTAGGATTTCATTTAGCAAAGTTATGACACTTTCAATTTTTACGATAGCCGCCATTTTTGAAAAAAATTTTATATATTTTTTTTAAACATAACGTATAGGGGCTGCACGTTAGTTCTATGCGATACTCGAAATTTAAATTTTAATCTTCGAAACCAAGCAGTTAAGAGCGTTAACTCTTCCGAAAGTCTCAAAATGGCTAGTATGGGGGTACGATCGAACTGACACATCGCTTGTTTTCAAGCAAAAATATATATTTTTTATATTTTATTCTGATGAACTTTAGGCTTCTGAACATTTCATGTATAGAGACCTTTTTGATAAAATTCAACACTACTGAGTTATAAGTGATTGAATTTCAATACTTGTCGCCATTTTGCAAAAAATTGACAAATTGGATTTTGCTAACAAACATACACAGGATGCTTAAGAATTCTATACTGTCACAAAAATTGAAATTCAAATATGTATAAATAAGCTCACACTGACCTTAACTATATTGAAAATCTTATGAGCGTATGTATGGTGGGTCGATCGACTCATCACACTAAACGTGTTTTGAAAAAAAAATACTTTTATTTTTTAATTTTTAATTTTTTTTTATAGTATCGTAAGTATAGTCTGAAGCTCTATTTTGTTTAAAAAATTCAAGTCGATTTCTTAAATAGAAACCTCATACGAGCGTTAACTATATGCAGCGTCGCATAAAAGCTCGTTCGAGGTCTCGGTCAATATATGGCAAGACTCGGTTTTTATTAAAAAAAAAATAATTAAAAATTGCTTTTATATGCAAATTAAAATTCTAAACACTTTTTGCATACGACATTTTTTAGTAGGATTTCATTTAGCAAAGTTATGACACTTTGAATTTTTACGATAGCCGCCATTTTTGAAAAAAATTTTATATATTTTTTTTAAACATAACGTATAGGGGCTGCACGTTAGTTCTATGCGATACTCGAAATTTAAATTTTAATCTTCGAAACCAAGCAGTTAAGAGCGTTAACTCTTCCGAAAGTCTCAAAATGGCTAGTATGGGGGTACGATCGAACTGACACATCGCTTGTTTTCAAGCAAAAATATATATTTTTTATATTTTATTCTGATGAACTTTAGGCTTCTGAACATTTCATGTATAGAGACCTTTTTGATAAAATTCAACACTACTGAGTTATAAGTGATTGAATTTCAATACTTGTCGCCATTTTGCAAAAAATTGACAAATTGGATTTTGCTAACAAACATACACAGGATGCTTAAGAATTCTATACTGTCACAAAAATTGAAATTCAAATATGTATAAATAAGCTCACACTGACCTTAACTATATTGAAAATCTTATGAGCGTATGTATGGTGGGTCGATCGACTCATCACACTAAACGTGTTTTGAAAAAAAAATACTTTTATTTTTTAATTTTTAATTTTTTTTTATAGTATCGTAAGTATAGTCGGAAGCTCTATTTTGTTTAAAAAATTCAAGTCGATTTCTTAAATAGAAACCTCATACGAGCGTTAACTATATGCAGCGTCGCATAAAAGCTCGTTCGAGGTCTCGGTCAATATATAGTAAGACTCGGTTTTTATTAAAAAAAAAATAATTAAAAATTGCTTTTATATGCAAATTAAAATTCCAAACACTTTTTGCATACGACATTTTTTAGTAGGATTTTATTTAGCAAAGTTATGACACTTTGAATTTTTACGATAGCCGCCATTTTGAAAAAAAATTTTATATATTTTTTTTAAACATAACGTATAGGGGCTGCACGTTAGTTCTATGCGATACTCGAAATTGAAATTTTAATCTTCAAAACCAAGCAGTTAAGAGCGTTAACTCTTCCGAAAGTCTCAAAATGGCTAGTATGGGGGTACGATCGAACTGACACATCGCTTGTTTTCAAGCAAAAATATATATTTTTTATATTTTATTCTGATGAACTTTAGGCTTCTGAACATTTCATGTATAGAGACCTTTATGATAAAATTCAACAATACTGAGTTATAAGTGATTGAATTTCAATACTTGTCGCCATTTTGCAAAAAATTGACAAATTGGATTTTGCTAACAAACATACACAGGATGCTTAAGAATTCTATACTGTCACAAAAATTAAAATTCAAATATGTATAAATAAGCTCACACTGACCTTAACTATATTAAAAATCTTATGAGCGTATGTATGGTGGGTCGATCGACTCATCACACTAAACGTGTTTTGAAAAAAAAATACTTTTATTTTTTAATTTTTAATTTTTTTTTATAGTATCGTAAGTATAGTCTGAAGCTCTATTTTGTTTAAAAAATTCAAGTCGATTTCTTAAATAGAAACCTTATACGAGCGTTAACTATATGCAGCGTCGCATAAAAGCTCGTTCGAGGTCTCGGTCAATATATGGTAAGACTCGGTTTTTATTAAAAAAAAAATAATTAAAAATTGCTTTTATATGCAAATTAAAATTCCAAACACTTTTTGCATACGACATTTTTTAGTAGGATTTCATTTAGCAAAGTTATGACACTTTCAATTTTTACGATAGCCGCCATTTTTGAAAAAAATTTTATATATTTTTTTTAAACATAACGTATAGGGGCTGCACGTTAGTTCTATGCGATACTCGAAATTTAAATTTAAATCTTCGAAACCAAGCAGTTAAGAGCGTTAACTCTTCCGAAAGTCTCAAAATGGCTAGTATGGGGGTACGATCGAACTGACACATCGCTTGTTTTCAAGCAAAAATATATATTTTTTATATTTTATTCTGATGAACTTTAGGCTTCTGAACATTTCATGTATAGAGACTTTTTTGATAAAATTAAACACTACTGAGTTATAAGTGATTGAATTTCAATACTTGTCGCCATTTTGCAAAAAATTGACAAATTGGATTTTGCTAACAAACATACACAGGATGCTTAAGAATTCTATACTGTCACAAAAATTGAAGTTCAAATATGTATAAATAAGCTCACACTGACCTTAACTATATTGAAAATCTTATGAGCGTATGTATGGTGGGTCGATCGACTCATCACACTAAACGTGTTTTGAAAAAAAAATACTTTTATTTTTTAATTTTTAATTTTTTTTTATAGTATCGTAAGTATAGTCGGAAGCTCTATTTTGTTTAAAAAATTCAAGTCGATTTCTTAAATAGAAACCTCATACGAGCGTTAACTATATGCAGCGTCGCATAAAAGCTCGTTCGAGGTCTCGGTCAATATATGGTAAGACTCGGTTTTTATTAAAAAAAAAATAATTAAAAATTGCTTTTATATGCAAATTAAAATTCTAAACACTTTTTGCATACGACATTTTTTAGTAGGATTTTATTTAGCAAAGTTATGACACTTAGAATTTTTACGATAGCCGCCATTTTGAAAAAAAAATTTATATATTTTTTTTAAACATAACGTATAGGGGCTGCACGTTAGTTCTATGCGATACTCGAAATTTAAATTTTAATCTTCGAAACCAAGCAGTTAAGAGCGTTAACTCTTCCGAAAGTCTCAAAATGGCTAGTATGGGGGTACGATCGAACTGACACATCGCTTGTTTTCAAGCAAAAATATATATTTTTTATATTTTATTCTGATGAACTTTAGGCTTCTGAACATTTCATGTATAGAGACTTTTTTGATAAAATTAAACACTACTGAGTTATAAGTGATTGAATTTCAATACTTGTCGCCATTTTGCAAAAAATTGACAAATTGGATTTTGCTAACAAACATACACAGGATGCTTAAGAATTCTATACTGTCACAAAAATTGAAATTCAAATATGTATAAATAAGCTCACACTGACCTTAACTATATTGAAAATCTTATGAGCGTATGTATGGTGGGTCGATCGACTCATCACACTAAACGTGTTTTGAAAAAAAAATACTTTTATTTTTTAATTTTTAATTTTTTTTTATAGTATCGTAAGTATAGTCGGAAGCTCTATTTTGTTTAAAAAATTCAAGTCGATTTTTTAAATAGAAACCTCATACGAGCGTTAACTATATGCAGCGTCGCATAAAAGCTCGTTCGAGGTCTCGGTCAATATATGGTAAGACTCGGTTTTTATTAAAAAAAAAATAATTAAAAATTGCTTTTATATGCAAATTAAAATTTCAAACACTTTTTGCATACGACATTTTTTAGTAGGATTTCATTTAGCAAAGTTATGACACTTTGAATTTTTACGATATTAGCCATTTTTGAAAAAAATTTTATATATTTTTTTTAAACATAACGTATAGGGGCTGCACGTTAGTTCTATGCGATACTCGAAATTTAAATTTTAATCTTCGAAACCAAGCAGTTAAGAGCGTTAACTCTTCCGAAAGTCTCAAAATGGCTAGTATGGGGGTACGATCGAACTGACACATCGCTTGTTTTCAAGCAAAAATATATATTTTTTATATTTTATTCTGATGAACTTTAGGCTTCTGAACATTTCATGTATAGAGACCTTTTTGATAAAATTCAACACTACTGAGTTATAAGTGATTGAATTTCAATACTTGTCGCCATTTTGCAAAAAATTGACAAATTGGATTTTGCTAACAAACATACACAGGATGCTTAAGAATTCTATACTGTCACAAAAATTGAAATTCAAATATGTATAAATAAGCTCACACTGACCTTAACTATATTGAAAATCTTATGAGCGTATGTATGGTGGGTCGATCGACTCATCACACTAAACGTGTTTTGAAAAAAAAATACTTTTATTTTTTAATTTTTAATTTTTTTTTATAGTATCGTAAGTATAGTCGGAAGCTCTATTTTGTT
Organism: Plectrocnemia conspersa; assembly: GCF_051122295.1. NCBI lineage: Eukaryota > Metazoa > Arthropoda > Insecta > Trichoptera > Polycentropodidae > Plectrocnemia > Plectrocnemia conspersa. Next base: position 33,872,399 of record NW_028277165.1, read on the forward strand.
TAAAAAATTCAAGTCGATTTCTTAAATAGAAACCTCATACGAGCGTTAACAATATGCAGCGTCGCATAAAAGCTCGTTCGAGGTCTCGGTCAATATATGGTAAGACTCGGTTTTTAGAAAAAAAAAAATAATTAAAAATTGCTTTTATATGCAAATTAAAATTCCAAACACTTTTTGCATACGACATTTTTTAGTAGGATTTCATTTAGCAAAGTTATGACACTTTGAATTTTTACGATAGCCGCCATTTTGAAAAAAAATTTTATATATTTTTTTTAAACATAACGTATAGGGGCTGCACGTTAGTTCTATGCGATACTAGAAATTTAAATTTTAATCTTCGAAACCAAGCAGTTAAGAGCGTTAACTCTTCCGAAAGTCTCAAAATGGCTAGTATGGGGGTACGATCGAACTGACACATCGCTTGTTTTCAAGCAAAAATATATATTTTTTATATTTTATTCTGATGAACTTTAGGCTTCTGAACATTTCATGTATAGAGACCTTTTTGATAAAATTCAACACTACTGAGTTATAAGTGATTGAATTTCAATACTTGTCGCCATTTTGCAAAAAATTGACAAATTGGATTTTGCTAACAAACATACACAGAATGCTTAAGAATTCTATACTTTCACAAAAATTGAAATTCAAATATGTATAAATAAGCTCACACTGACCTTAACTATATTGAAAATCTTATGAGCGTATGTATGGTGGGTCGATCGACTCATCACACTAAACGTGTTTTGAAAAAAAAATACTTTTATTTTTTAATTTTTAATTTTTTTTTATAGTATCGTAAGTATAGTCTGAAGCTCTATTTTGTTTAAAAAATTCAAGTCGATTTCTTAAATAGAAACCTCATACGAGCGTTAACTATATGCAGCGTCGCATAAAAGCTCGTTCGAGGTCTCGGTCAATATATGGTAAGACTCGGTTTTTATTTAAAAAAAAATAATTAAAAATTGCTTTTATATGCAAATTAAAATTCCAAACACTTTTTGCATACGACATTTTTTAGTAGGATTTTATTTAGCAAAGTTATGACACTTTGAATTTTTACGATAGCCGCCATTTTTGAAAAAAAATTTATATATTTTTTTTAAACATAACGTATAGGGGCTGCACGTTAGTTCTATGCGATACTCGAAATTTAAATTTTAATCTTTGAAACCAAGCAGTTAAGAGCGTTAACTCTTCCGAAAGTCTCAAAATGGCTAGTATGGGGGTACGATCGAACTGACACATCGCTTGTTTTCAAGCAAAAATATATATTTTTTATATTTTATTCTGATGAACTTTAGGCTTCTGAACATTTCATGTATAGAGACCTTTTTGATAAAATTCAACACTACTGAGTTATAAGTGATTGAATTTCAATACTTGTCGCCATTTTGCAAAAAATTGACAAATTGGATTTTGCTAACAAACATACACAGGATGCTTAAGAATTCTATACTGTTACAAAAATTGAAATTCAAATATGTATAAATAAGCTCACACTGACCTTAACTATATTGAAAATCTTATGAGCGTATGTATGGTGGGTCGATCGACTCATCACACTAAACGTGTTTTGAAAAAAAAATACTTTTATTTTTTAATTTTTAATTTTTTTTTATAGTATCGTAAGTATAGTCGGAAGCTCTATTTTGTTTAAAAAATTCAAGTCGATTTCTTAAATAGAAACCTCATACGAGCGTTAACTATATGCAGCGTCGCATAAAAGCTCGTTCGAGGTCTCGGTCAATATATGGTAAGACTCAGTTTTTATTAAAAAAAAAATAATTAAAAATTGCTTTTATATGCAAATTAAAATTCCAAACACTTTTTGCATACGACATTTTTTAGTAGGATTTCATTTAGCAAAGTTATGACACTTTGAATTTTTACGATAGCCGCCATTTTGAAAAAAAATTTTATATATTTTTTTTAAACATAACGTATAGGGGCTGCACGTTAGTTCTATGCGATACTAGAAATTTAAATTTTAATCTTCGAAACCAAGCAGTTAAGAGCGTTAACTCTTCCGAAAGTCTCAAAATGGCTAGTATGGGGGTACGATCGAACTGACACATCGCTTGTTTTCAAGCAAAAATATATATTTTTTATATTTTATTCTGATGAACTTTAGGCTTCTGAACATTTCATGTATAGAGACCTTTTTGATAAAATTCAACACTACTGAGTTATAAGTGATTGAATTTCAATACTTGTCGTTATTTTGCAAATAACTGACAAATTGGATTTTGCTAACAAACATACACAGGATGCTTAAGAATTCTATACTGTCACAAAAATTGAAATTTAAATATGTATAAATAAGCTCACACTGACCTTAACTATATTGAAAATCTTATGAGCGTATGTATGGTGGGTCGATCGACTCATCACACTAAACGTGTTTTGAAAAAAAAATACTTTTATTTTTTAATTTTTAATTTTTTTTTATAGTATCGTAAGTATAGTCGGAAGCTCTATTTTGTTTAAAAAATTCAAGTCGATTTCTTAAATAGAAACCTCATACGAGCGTTAACTATATGCAGCGTCGCATAAAAGCTCGTTCGAGGTCTCGGTCAATATATGGTAAGACTCAGTTTTTATTAAAAAAAAAATAATTAAAAATTGCTTTTATATGCAAATTAAAATTCCAAACACTTTTTGCATACGACATTTTTTAGTAGGATTTTATTTAGCAAAGTTATGACACTTTGAATTTTTACGATAGCCGCCATTTTTGAAAAAAAATTTATATATTTTTTTTAAACATAACGTATAGGGGCTGCACGTTAGTTCTATGCGATACTCGAAATTTAAATTTTAATCTTCGAAACCAAGCAGTTAAGAGCGTTAACTCTTCCGAAAGTCTCAAAATGGCTAGTATGGGGGTACGATCGAACTGACACATCGCTTGTTTTCAAGCAAAAATATATATTTTTTATATTTTATTCTGATGAACTTTAGGCTTCTGAACATTTCATGTATAGAGACCTTTTTGATAAAATTCAACACTACTGAGTTATAAGTGATTGAATTTCAATACTTGTCGGAATTTTGCAAAAAATTGACAAATTGGATTTTGCTAACAAACATACACAGGATGCTTAAGAATTCTATACTTTCACAAAAATTGAAATTCAAATATGTATAAATAAGCTCACACTGACCTTAACTATATTGAAAATCTTATGAGCGTATGTATGGTGGGTCGATCGACTCATCACACTAAACGTGTTTTGAAAAAAAAATACTTTTATTTTTTAATTTTTAATTTTTTTTTATAGTATCGTAAGTATAGTCGGAGGCTCTATTTTGTTTAAAAATTCGAAGTCGATTTCTTAAATAGAAACCTCATACGAGCGTTAACTATATGCAGCGTCGCATAAAAGCTCGTTCGAGGTCTCGGTCAATATATTGTAAGACTCTATTTTTATTAAAAAAAAAAATAATAATAAATTGCTTTTATATGCAAATTAAAATTCCAAACACTTTTTGCATACGACATTTTTTAGTAGGATTTCATTTAGCAAAGTTATGACATTTTGAATTTTTACGATAGCCGCTATTTTTGAAAAAAATTTTATATATTTTTTTTAAACATAACGTATAGGGGCTGCACGTTAGTTCTATGCGATACTCGAAATTTAAATTTTAATCTTCGAAACCAAGCAGTTAAGAGCGTTAACTCTTCCGAAAGTCTCAAAATGGCTAGTATGGGGGTACGATCGAACTGACACATCGCTTGTTTTCAAGCAAAAATATATATTTTTTATATTTTATTCTGATGAACTTTAGGCTTCTGAACATTTCATGTATAGAGACCTTTTTGATAAAATTCAACACTACTGAGTTATAAGTGATTGAATTTCAATACTTGTCGCCATTTTGCAAAAAATTGACAAATTGGATTTTGCTAACAAACATACACAGGATGCTTAAGAATTCTATACTGTCACAAAAATTGAAATTCAAATATGTATAAATAAGCTCACACTGACCTTAACTATATTGAAAATCTTATGAGCGTATGTATGGTGGGTCGATCGACTCATCACACTAAACGTGTTTTGAAAAAAAAATACTTTTATTTTTTAATTTTTAATTTTTTTTTATAGTATCGTAAGTATAGTCGGAAGCTCTATTTTGTTTAAAAAATTCAAGTCGATTACTTAAATAGAAACCTCATACGAGCGTTAACTATATGCAGCGTCGCATAAAAGCTCGTTCGAGGTCTCGGTCAATATATGGTAAGACTCGGTTTTTATTAAAAAAAAAATAATTAAAAATTGCTTTTATATGCAAATTAAAATTCCAAACACTTTTTGCATACGACATTTTTTAGTAGGATTTGATTTAGCAAAGTTATGACACTTTGAATTTTTACGATAGCCGCCATTTTTGAAAAAAATTTTATATATTTTTTTGAAACATAACGTATAGAGGCTGCACGTTAGTTCTATGCGATACTCGAAATTTAAATTTTAATCTTAAAAACCAAGCAGTTAAGAGCGTTAATTCTTCCGAAAGTCTCAAAATGGCTAGTATGGGGGTACGATCGAACTGACACATCGCTTGTTTTCAAGCAAAAATATATATTTTTTATATTTTATTCTGATGAACTTTAGGCTTCTGAACATTTCATGTATAGAGACCTTTTTGATAAAATTTAACACTACTGAGTTATAAGTGATTGAATTTCAATACTTGTCGCCATTTTGCAAAAAATTGACAAATTGGATTTTGCTAACAAACATACACAGGATGCCTAAGAATTCTATACTGTCACAAAAATTGAAATTCAAATATGTATAAATAAGCTCACACTGACCTTAACTATATTGAAAATCTTATGAGCGTATGTATGGTGGGTCAATCGACTCATCACACTAAACGTGTTTTGAAAAAAAAATACTTTTTTTTTTTAATTTTTAATTTTTTTTTATAGTATCGTGAGTATAGTCGGAAGCTCTATTTTGTTTAAAAAATTCAAGTCGATTTCTTAAATAGAAACCTCATACGAGCGTTAACTATATGCAGCGTCGCATAAAAGCTCGTTCGAGGTCTCGGTCAATATATGGTAAGACTCGGTTTTTATTAAAAAAAAAATAATTAAAAATTGCTTTTATATGCAAATTAAAATTCCAAACACTTTTTGCATACGACATTTTTTAGTAGGATTTCATTTAGCAAAGTTATGACACTTTGAATTTTTACGATAGCCGCCATTTTTGAAAAAAATTTTATATATTTTTTTTAAACATAACGTATAGGGGCTGCACGTTAGTTCTATGCGATACTCGAAATTTAAATTTTAATCTTTGAAACCAAGCAGTTAGGAGCGTTAACTCTTCCGAAAGTCTCAAAATGGCTAGTATGGGGGTACGATCGAACTGACACATCGCTTGTTTTCAAGCAAAAATATATATTTTTTATATTTTATTCTGATGAACTTTAGGCTTCTGAACATTTCATGTATAGAGACCTTTTTGATAAAATTCAACACTACTGAGTTATAAGTGATTGAATTTCAATACTTGTCGCCATTTTGCAAAAAATTGACAAATTGGATTTTGCTAACAAACATACACAGGATGCTTAAGAATTCTATACTGTCACAAAAATAGAAATTCAAATATGTATAAATAAGCTCACACTGACCTTAACTATATTGAAAATCTTATGAGCGTATGTATGGTGGGTCGATCGACTCATCACACTAAACGTGTTTTGAAAAAAAAATACTTTTATTTTTTAATTTTTAATTTTTTTTTATAGTATCGTAAGTATAGTCGGAAGCTCTATTTTGTTTAAAAAATTCAAGTCGATTACTTAAATAGAAACCTCATACGAGCGTTAACTATATGCAGCGTCGCATAAAAGCTCGTTCGAGGTCTCGGTCAATATATGGTAAGACTCGGTTTTTATTAAAAAAAAAATATTTAAAAATTGCTTTTATATGCAAATTAAAATTCCAAACACTTTTTGCATACGACATTTTTTAGTAGGATTTTATTTAGCAAAGTTATGACACTTTGAATTTTTACGATAGCCGCCATTTTTGAAAAAAATTTTATATATTTTTTTTAAACATAACGTATAGGGGCTACACGTTAGTTCTATGCGATACTCGAAATTTAAATTTTAATCTTCGAAACCAAGCAGTTAAGAGCGTTAACTCTTCCGAAAGTCTCAAAATGGCTAGTATGGGGGTACGATCGAACTGACACATCGCTTGTTTTCAAGCTAAAATATATATTTTTTATATTTTATTCTGATGAACTTTAGGCTTCTGAACATTTCATGTATAGAGACCTTTTTGATAAAATTCAACACTACTGAGTTATAAGTGATTGAATTTCAATACTTGTCGCTATTTTGCAAAAAATTGACAAATTGGATTTTGCTAACAAACATACACAGGATGCTTAAGAATTCTATACTGTCACAAAAATTGAAATTCAAATATGTATAAATAAGCTCACACTGACCTTAACTATATTGAAAATCTTATGAGCGTATGTATGGTGGGTCGATCGACTCATCACACTAAACGTGTTTTGAAAAAAAAGTACTTTTATTTTTTAATTTTTAATTTTTTTTTATAGTATCGTAAGTATAGTCGGAAGCTCTATTTTGTTTAAAAAATTCAAGTCGATTTCTTAAATAGAAACCTCATACGAGCGTTAACTATATGCAGCGTCGCATAAAAGCTCGTTCGAGGTCTCGGTCAATATATGGTAAGACTCGGTTTTTATTAAAAAAAAAATAATTAAAAATTGCTTTTATATGCAAATTAAAATTCCAAACACTTTTTGCATACGACATTTTTTAGTAGGATTTCATTTAGCAAAGTTATGACACTTTGAATTTTTACGATAGCCGCCATTTTTGAAAAAAATTTTATATATTTTTTTTAAACATAACGTATAGGGGCTGCACGTTAGTTCTATGCGATACTCGAAATTTAAATTTTAATCTTCGAAAGCAAGCAGTTAAGAGCGTTAACTCTTCCGAAAGTCTCAAAATGGCTAGTATGGGGGTACGATCGAACTGACACATCGCTTGTTTTCAAGCAAAAATATATATTTTTTATATTTTATTCTGATGAACTTTAGGCTTCTGAACATTTCATGTATAGAGACCTTTTTGATAAAATTCAACACTACTGAGTTATAAGTGATTGAATTTCAATACTTGTCGCCATTTTGCAAAAAATTGACAAATTGGATTTTGCTAACAAACATACACAGGATGCTTAAGAATTCTATACTGTTACAAAAATTGAAATTCAAATATGTATAAATAAGCTCACACTGACCTCAACTATATTGAAAATCTTATGAGCGTATGTATGGTGGGTCGATCGACTCATCACACTAAACGTGTTTTGAAAAAAAAATACTTTTATTTTTTAATTTTTAATTTTTTTTTATAGTATCGTAAGTATAGTCGGAAGCTCTATTCTGTTTAAAAAATTCAAGTCGATTTCTTAAATAGAAACCTCATACGAGCGTTAACTATATGCAGCGTCGCATAAAAGCTCGTTCGAGGTCTCGGTCAATATATGGTAAGACTCGGTTTTTATTAAAAAAAAATAATTAAAAATTGCTTTTATATGCAAATTAAAATTCCAAACACTTTTTGCATACGACATTTTTTAGTAGGATTTCATTTAGCAAAGTTATGACACTTTGAATTTTTACGATAGCCGCCATTTTGAAAAAAAATTTTATATATTTTTTTTAAACATAACGTATAGGGGCTGCACGTTAGTTCTATGCGATACTAGAAATTTAAATTTTAATCTTCGAAACCAAGCAGTTAAGAGCGTTAACTCTTCCGAAAGTCTCAAAATGGCTAGTATGGGGGTACGATCGAACTGACACATCGCTTGTTTTCAAGCAAAAATATATATTTTTTATATTTTATTCTGATGAACTTTAGGCTTCTGAACATTTCATGTATAGAGACCTTTTTGATAAAATTCAACACTACTGAGTTATAAGTGATTGAATTTCAATACTTGTCGGAATTTTGCAAAAAATTGACAAATTGGATTTTGCTAACAAACATACACAGGATGCTTAAGAATTCTATACTTTCACAAAAATTGAAATTCAAATATGTATAAATAAGCTCACACTGACCTTAACTATATTGAAAATCTTATGAGCGTATGTATGGTGGGTCGATCGACTCATCACACTAAACGTGTTTTGAAAAAAAAATACTTTTATTTTTTAATTTTTAATTTTTTTTTATAGTATCGTAAGTATAGTCGGAGGCTCTATTTTGTTTAAAAATTCGAAGTCGATTTCTTAAATAGAAACCTCATACGAGCGTTAACTATATGCAGCGTCGCATAAAAGCTCGTTCGAGGTCTCGGTCAATATATTGTAAGACTCTATTTTTATTAAAAAAAAAAATAATAAAAAATTGCTTTTATATGCAAATTAAAATTCCAAACACTTTTTGCATACGACATTTTTTAGTAGGATTTTATTTAGCAAAGTTATGACATTTTGAATTTTTACGATAGCCGCTATTTTTGAAAAAAATTTTATATATTTTTTTTAAACATAACGTATAGGGGCTGCACGTTAGTTCTATGCGATACTCGAAATTTAAATTTTAATCTTCGAAACCAAGCAGTTAAGAGCGTTAACTCTTCCGAAAGTCTCAAAATGGCTAGTATGGGGGTACGATCGAACTGACACATCGCTTGTTTTCAAGCAAAAATATATATTTTTTATATTTTATTCTGATGAACTTTAGGCTTCTGAACATTTCATGTATAGAGACCTTTTTAATAAAATTCAACACTACTGAGTTATAAGTGATTGAATTTCAATACTTGTCGCCATTTTGCAAAAAATTGACAAATTGGATTTTGCTAACAAACATACACAGGATGCTTAAGAATTCTATACTGTCACAAAAATTGAAATTCAAATATGTATAAATAAGCTCACACTGACCTTAACTATATTGAAAATCTTATGAGCGTATGTATGGTGGGTCGATCGACTCATCACACTAAACGTGTTTTGAAAAAAAAATACTTTTATTTTTTAATTTTTAATTTTTTTTTATAGTATCGTAAGTATAGTCGGAAGCTCTATTTTGTTTAAAAAATTCAAGTCGATTTCTTAAATAGAAACCTCAAACGAGCGTTAACTATATGCAGCGTCGCATAAAAGCTCGTTCGAGGTCTCGGTCAATATATGGTAAGACTCGGTTTTTATTAAAAAAAAAATTATTAAAAATTGCTTTTATATGCAAATTAAAATTCCAAACACTTTTTGCGTACGACATTTTTTAGTAGGATTTAATTTAGCAAAGTTATGACACTTTGAATTTTTACGATAGCCGCCATTTTTGAAAAAAATTTTATATATTTTTTTTAAACATAACGTATAGGGGCTGCACGTTAGTTCTATGCGATACTCGAAATTTAAATTTTAATCTTCGAAACCAAGCAGTTAAGAGCGTTAATTCTTCCGAAAGTCTCAAAATAGCTAGTATGGGGGTACGATCGAACTGACACATCGCTTGTTTTCAAGCAAAAATATATATTTTTTATATTTTATTCTGATGAACTTTAGGCTTCTGAACATTTCATGTATAGAGACCTTTTTGATAAAATTCAACACTACTGAGTTATAAGTGATTGAATTTCAATACTTGTCGCCATTTTGCAAAAAATTGACAAATTGGATTTTGCTAACAAACATACACAGGATGCTTAAGAATTCTATACTGTCACAAAAATTGAAATTCAAATATGTATAAATAAGCTCACACTGACCTTAACTATATTGAAAATCTTATGAGCGTATGTATGGTGGGTCGATCGACTCATCACACTAAACGTGTTTTGAAAAAAAAATACTTTTATTTTTTAATTTTTAATTTTTTTTTATAGTATCGTAAGTATAGTCGGAAGCTCTATTTTGTTTAAAAAATTCAAGTCGATTACTTAAATAGAAACCTCACACGAGCGTTAACTATATGCAGCGTCGCATAAAAGCTCGTTCGAGGTCTCGGTCAATATATGGTAAGACTCGGTTTTTATTAAAAAAAAAATAATTAAAAATTGCTTTTATATGCAAATTAAAATTCCAAACACTTTTTGCATACGACATTTTTTAGTAGGATTTGATTTAGCAAAGTTATGACACTTTGAATTTTTACGATAGCCGCCATTTTTGAAAAAAATTTTATATATTTTTTTGAAACATAACGTATAGAGGCTGCACGTTAGTTCTATGCGATACTCGAAATTTAAATTTTAATCTTAAAAACCAAGCAGTTAAGAGCGTTAATTCTTCCGAAAGTCTCAAAATGGCTAGTATGGGGGTACGATCGAACTGACACATCGCTTGTTTTCAAGCAAAAATATATATTTTTTATATTTTATTCTGATGAACTTTAGGCTTCTGAACATTTCATGTATAGAGACCTTTTTGATAAAATTTAACACTACTGAGTTATAAGTGATTGAATTTCAATACTTGTCGCCATTTTGCAAAAAATTGACAAATTGGATTTTGCTAACAAACATACACAGGATGCCTAAGAATTCTATACTGTCACAAAAATTGAAATTCAAATATGTATAAATAAGCTCACACTGACCTTAACTATATTGAAAATCTTATGAGCGTATGTATGGTGGGTCAATCGACTCATCACACTAAACGTGTTTTGAAAAAAAAATACTTTTTTTTTTTAATTTTTAATTTTTTTTTATAGTATCGTGAGTATAGTCGGAAGCTCTATTTTGTTTAAAAAATTCAAGTCGATTTCTTAAATAGAAACCTCATACGAGCGTTAACTATATGCAGCGTCGCATAAAAGCTCGTTCGAGGTCTCGGTCAATATATGGTAAGACTCGGTTTTTATTAAAAAAAAAATAATTAAAAATTGCTTTTATATGCAAATTAAAATTCCAAACACTTTTTGCATACGACATTTTTTAGTAGGATTTGATTTAGCAAAGTTATGACACTTTGAATTTTTACGATAGCCGCCATTTTTGAAAAAAATTTTATATATTTTTTTTAAACATAACGTATAGGGGCTGCACGTTAGTTCTATGCGATACTCGAAATTTAAATTTTAATCTTTGAAACCAAGCAGTTAGGAGCGTTAACTCTTCCGAAAGTCTCAAAATGGCTAGTATGGGGGTACGATCGAACTGACACATCGCTTGTTTTCAAGCAAAAATATATATTTTTTATATTTTATTCTGATGAACTTTAGGCTTCTGAACATTTCATGTATAGAGACCTTTTTGATAAAATTCAACACTACTGAGTTATAAGTGATTGAATTTCAATACTTGTCGCCATTTTGCAAAAAATTGACAAATTGGATTTTGCTAACAAACATACACAGGATGCTTAAGAATTCTATACTGTCACAAAAATAGAAATTCAAATATGTATAAATAAGCTCACACTGACCTTAACTATATTGAAAATCTTATGAGCGTATGTATGGTGGGTCGATCGACTCATCACACTAAACGTGTTTTGAAAAAAAAATACTTTTATTTTTTAATTTTTAATTTTTTTTTATAGTATCGTAAGTATAGTCGGAAGCTCTATTTTGTTTAAAAAACTCAAGTCGATTACTTAAATAGAAACCTCATACGAGCGTTAACTATATGCAGCGTCGCATAAAAGCTCGTTCGAGGTCTCGGTCAATATATGGTAAGACTCGGTTTTTATTAAAAAAAAAATATTTAAAAATTGCTTTTATATGCAAATTAAAATTCCAAACACTTTTTGCATACGACATTTTTTAGTAGGATTTTATTTAGCAAAGTTATGACACTTTGAATTTTTACGATAGCCGCCATTTTTGAAAAAAATTTTATATATTTTTTTTAAACATAACGTATAGGGGCTACACGTTAGTTCTATGCGATACTCGAAATTTAAATTTTAATCTTCGAAACCAAGCAGTTAAGAGCGTTAACTCTTCCGAAAGTCTCAAAATGGCTAGTATGGGGGTACGATCGAACTGACACATCGCTTGTTTTCAAGCTAAAATATATATTTTTTATATTTTATTCTGATGAACTTTAGGCTTCTGAACATTTCATGTATAGAGACCTTTTTGATAAAATTTAACACTACTGAGTTATAAGTGATTGAATTTCAATACTTGTCGCTATTTTGCAAAAAATTGACAAATTGGATTTTGCTAACAAACATACACAGGATGCTTAAGAATTCTATACTGTCACAAAAATTGAAATTCAAATATGTATAAATAAGCTCACACTGACCTTAACTATATTGAAAATCTTATGAGCGTATGTATGGTGGGTCGATCGACTCATCACACTAAACGTGTTTTGAAAAAAAAAGTACTTTTATTTTTTAATTTTTAATTTTTTTTTATAGTATCGTAAGTATAGTCGGAAGCTCTATTTTGTTTAAAAAATTCAAGTCGATTTCTTAAATAGAAACCTCATACGAGCGTTAACTATATGCAGCGTCGCATAAAAGCTCGTTCGAGGTCTCGGTCAATATATGGTAAGACTCGGTTTTTATTAAAAAAAAAATAATTAAAAATTGCTTTTATATGCAAATTAAAATTCCAAACACTTTTTGCATACGACATTTTTTAGTAGGATTTCATTTAGCAAAGTTATGACACTTTGAATTTTTACGATAGCCGCCATTTTTGAAAAAAATTTTATATATTTTTTTTAAACATAACGTATAGGGGCTGCACGTTAGTTCTATGCGATACTCGAAATTTAAATTTTAATCTTCGAAAGCAAGCAGTTAAGAGCGTTAACTCTTCCGAAAGTCTCAAAATGGCTAGTATGGGGGTACGATCGAACTGACACATCGCTTGTTTTCAAGCAAAAATATATATTTTTTATATTTTATTCTGATGAACTTTAGGCTTCTGAACATTTCATGTATAGAGACCTTTTTGATAAAATTTAATACTACTAAGTTATAAGTGATTGAATTTCAATACTTGTCGCCATTTTGCAAAAAATTGACAAATTGGATTTTGCTAACAAACATACACAGGATGCTTAAGAATTCTATACTGTCACAAAAATTGAAATTCAAATATGTATAAATAAGCTCACACTGACCTTAACTATATTGAAAATCTTATGAGCGTATGTATGGTGGGTCGATCGACTCATCACACTAAACGTGTTTTGAAAAAAAAATACTTTTATTTTTTAATTTTTAATTTTTTTTTATAGTATCGTAAGTATAGTCGGAAGCTCTATTTTGTTTAAAAAATTCAAGTCGATTTCTTAAATAGAAACCTCATACGAGCGTTAACTATATGCAGCGTCGCTTAAAAGCTCGTTCGAGGTCTCGGTCAATATATGGTAAGACTCGGTTTTTATTAAAAAAAAAATAATTAAAAATTGCTTTTATATGCAAATTAAAATTCTAAACACTTTTTGCATACGACATTTTTTAGTAGGATTTTATTTAGCAAAGTTATGACACTTAGAATTTTTACGATAGCCGCCATTTTGAAAAAAAAATTTATATATTTTTTTTTAACATAACGTATAGGGGCTGCACGTTAGTTCTATGCGATACTCGAAATTTAAATTTTAATCTTCGAAACCAAGCAGTTAAGAGCGTTAACTCTTCCGAAAGTCTCAAAATGGCTAGTATGGGGGTACGATCGAACTGACACATCGCTTGTTTTCAAGCAAAAATATATATTTTTTATATTTTATTCTGATGAACTTTAGGCTTCTGAACATTTCATGTATAGAGACCTTTTTGATAAAATTCAACACTACTGAGTTATAAGTGATTGAATTTCAATACTTGTCGTTATTTTGCAAATAACTGACAAATTGGATTTTGCTAACAAACATACACAGGATGCTTAAGAATTCTATACTGTCACAAAAATTGAAATTTAAATATGTATAAATAAGCTCACACTGACCTTAACTATATTGAAAATCTTATGAGCGTATGTATGGTGGGTCGATCGACTCATCACACTAAACGTGTTTTGAAAAAAAAATACTTTTATTTTTTAATTTTTAATTTTTTTTTATAGTATCGTAAGTATAGTCGGAAGCTCTATTTTGTTTGAAAAATTCAAGTCGATTTCTTAAATAGAAACCTCATACGAGCGTTAACTATATGCAGCGTCGCATAAAAGCTCGTTCGAGGTCTCGGTCAATATATGGTAAGACTCAGTTTTTATTAAAAAAAAAATAATTAAAAATTGCTTTTATATGCAAATTAAAATTCCAAACACTTTTTGCATACGACATTTTTTAGTAGGATTTTATTTAGCAAAGTTATGACACTTTGAATTTTTACGATAGCCGCCATTTTTGAAAAAAAATTTATATATTTTTTTTAAACATAACGTATAGGGGCTGCACGTTAGTTCTATGCGATACTCGAAATTTAAATTTTAATCTTCGAAACCAAGCAGTTAAGAGCGTTAACTCTTCCGAAAGTCTCAAAATGGCTAGTATGGGGGTACGATCGAACTGACACATCGCTTGTTTTCAAGCAAAAATATATATTTTTTATATTTTATTCTGATGAACTTTAGGCTTCTGAACATTTCATGTATAGAGACCTTTTTGATAAAATTCAACACTACTGAGTTATAAGTGATTGAATTTCAATACTTGTCGGAATTTTGCAAAAAATTGACAAATTGGATTTTGCTAACAAACATACACAGGATGCTTAAGAATTCTATACTTTCACAAAAATTGAAATTCAAATATGTATAAATAAGCTCACACTGACCTTAACTATATTGAAAATCTTATGAGCGTATGTATGGTGGGTCGATCGACTCATCACACTAAACGTGTTTTGAAAAAAAAATACTTTTATTTTTTAATTTTTAATTTTTTTTTATAGTATCGTAAGTATAGTCGGAGGCTCTATTTTGTTTAAAAATCTGAAGTCGATTTCTTAAATAGAAACCTCATACGAGCGTTAACTATATGCAGCGTCGCATAAAAGCTCGTTCGAGGTCTCGGTCAATATATTGTAAGACTCTATTTTTATTAAAAAAAAAAATAATAAAAAATTGCTTTTATATGCAAATTAAAATTCCAAACACTTTTTGCATACGACATTTTTTAGTAGGATTTCATTTAGCAAAGTTATGACATTTTGAATTTTTACGATAGCCGCCATTTTTGAAAAAAATTTTATATATTTTTTTTAAACATAACGTATAGGGGCTGCACGTTAGTTCTATGCGATACTCGAAATTTAAATTTTAATCTTAGAAACCAAGCAGTTAAGAGCGTTAACTCTTCCGAAAGTCTCAAAATGGCTAGTATGGGGGTACGATCGAACTGACACATCGCTTGTTTTCAAGCAAAAATATATATTTTTTATATTTTATTCTGATGAACTTTAGGCTTCTGAACATTTCATGTATAGAGACCTTTTTAATAAAATTCAACACTACTGAGTTATAAGTGATTGAATTTCAATACTTGTCGCCATTTTGCAAAAAATTGACAAATTGGATTTTGCTAACAAACATACACAGGATGCTTAAGAATTCTATACTGTCACAAAAATTGAAATTCAAATATGTATAAATAAGCTCACACTGACCTTAACTATATTGAAAATCTTATGAGCGTATGTATGGTGGGTCGATCGACTCATCACACTAAACGTGTTTTGAAAAAAAAATACTTTTATTTTTTAATTTTTAATTTTTTTTATAGTATCGTAAGTATAGTCGGAAGCTCTATTTTGTTTAAAAAATTCAAGTCGATTTCTTAAATAGAAACCTCAAACGAGCGTTAACTATATGCAGCGTCGCATAAAAGCTCGTTCGAGGTCTCGGTCAATATATGGTAAGACTCGGTTTTTATTAAAAAAAAAATTATTAAAAATTGCTTTTATATGCAAATTAAAATTTCAAACACTTTTTGCGTACGACATTTTTTAGTAGGATTTAATTTAGCAAAGTTATGACACTTTGAATTTTTACGATAGCCGCCATTTTTGAAAAAAATTTTATATATTTTTTTTAAACATAACGTATAGGGGCTGCACGTTAGTTCTATGCGATACTCGAAATTTAAATTTTAATCTTCGAAACCAAGCAGTTAAGAGCGTTAATTCTTCCGAAAGTCTCAAAATGGCTAGTATGGGGGTACGATCGAACTGACACATCGCTTGTTTTCAAGCAAAAATATATATTTTTTATATTTTATTCTGATGAACTTTAGGCTTCTGAACATTTCATGTATAGAGACCTTTTTGATAAAATTCAACACTACTGAGTTATAAGTGATTGAATTTCAATACTTGTCGCCATTTTGCAAAAAATTGACAAATTGGATTTTGCTAACAAACATACACAGGATGCTTAAGAATTCTATACTGTCACAAAAATTGAAATTCAAATATGTATAAATAAGCTCACACTGACCTTAACTATATTGAAAATCTTATGAGCGTATGTATGGTGGGTCGATCGACTCATCACACTAAACGTGTTTTGAAAAAAAAATACTTTTATTTTTTAATTTTTAATTTTTTTTTATAGTATCGTAAGTATAGTCGGAAGCTCTATTTTGTTTAAAAAATTCAAGTCGATTACTTAAATAGAAACCTCATACGAGCGTTAACTATATGCAGCGTCGCATAAAAGCTCGTTCGAGGTCTCGGTCAATATATGGTAAGACTCGGTTTTTATTAAAAAAAAAATAATTAAAAATTGCTTTTATATGCAAATTAAAATTCCAAACACTTTTTGCATACGACATTTTTTAGTAGGATTTGATTTAGCAAAGTTATGACACTTTGAATTTTTACGATAGCCGCCATTTTTGAAAAAAATTTTATATATTTTTTTGAAACATAACGTATAGAGGCTGCACGTTAGTTCTATGCGATACTCGAAATTTAAATTTTAATCTTAAAAACCAAGCAGTTAAGAGCGTTAATTCTTCCGAAAGTCTCAAAATGGCTAGTATGGGGGTACGATCGAACTGACACATCGCTTGTTTTCAAGCAAAAATATATATTTTTTATATTTTATTCTGATGAACTTTAGGCTTCTGAACATTTCATGTATAGAGACCTTTTTGATAAAATTTAACACTACTGAGTTATAAGTGATTGAATTTCAATACTTGTCGCCATTTTGCAAAAAATTGACAAATTGGATTTTGCTAACAAACATACACAGGATGCCTAAGAATTCTATACTGTCACAAAAATTGAAATTCAAATATGTATAAATAAGCTCACACTGACCTTAACTATATTGAAAATCTTATGAGCGTATGTATGGTGGGTCAATCGACTCATCACACTAAACGTGTTTTGAAAAAAAAATACTTTTTTTTTTTAATTTTTAATTTTTTTTTATAGTATCGTGAGTATAGTCGGAAGCTCTATTTTGTTTAAAAAATTCAAGTCGATTTCTTAAATAGAAACCTCATACGAGCGTTAACTATATGCAGCGTCGCATAAAAGCTCGTTCGAGGTCTCGGTCAATATATGGTAAGACTCGGTTTTTATTAAAAAAAAAATAATTAAAAATTGCTTTTATATGCAAATTAAAATTCCAAACACTTTTTGCATACGACATTTTTTAGTAGGATTTCATTTAGCAAAGTTATGACACTTTGAATTTTTACGATAGCCGCCATTTTTGAAAAAAATTTTATATATTTTTTTTAAACATAACGTATAGGGGCTGCACGTTAGTTCTATGCGATACTCGAAATTTAAATTTTAATCTTTGAAACCAAGCAGTTAAGAGCGTTAACTCTTCCGAAAGTCTCAAAATGGCTAGTATGGGGGTACGATCGAACTGACACATCGCTTGTTTTCAAGCAAAAATATATATTTTTTATATTTTATTCTGATGAACTTTAGGCTTCTGAACATTTCATGTATAGAGACCTTTTTGATAAAATTCAACACTACTGAGTTATAAGTGATTGAATTTCAATACTTGTCGCCATTTTGCAAAAAATTGACAAATTGGATTTTGCTAACAAACATACACAGGATGCTTAAGAATTCTATACTGTCACAAAAATAGAAATTCAAATATGTATAAATAAGCTCACACTGACCTTAACTATATTGAAAATCTTATGAGCGTATGTATGGTGGGTCGATCGACTCATCACACTAAACGTGTTTTGAAAAAAAAATACTTTTATTTTTTAATTTTTAATTTTTTTTTATAGTATCGTAAGTATAGTCGGAAGCTCTATTTTGTTTAAAAAATTCAAGTCGATTTCTTAAATAGAAACCTCATACAAGCGTTAACTATATGCAGCGTCGCATAAAAGCTCGTTCGAGGTCTCGGTCAATATATGGTAAGACTCGGTTTTTATTAAAAAAAAAATATTTAAAAATTGCTTTTATATGCAAATTAAAATTCCAAACACTTTTTGCATACGACATTTTTTAGTAGGATTTTATTTAGCAAAGTTATGACACTTTGAATTTTTACGATAGCCGCCATTTTTGAAAAAAATTTTATATATTTTTTTTAAACATAACGTATAGGGGCTACACGTTAGTTCTATGCGATACTCGAAATTTAAATTTTAATCTTCGAAACCAAGCAGTTAAGAGCGTTAACTCTTCCGAAAGTCTCAAAATGGCTAGTATGGGGGTACGATCGAACTGACACATCGCTTGTTTTCAAGCTAAAATATATATTTTTTATATTTTATTCTGATGAACTTTAGGCTTCTGAACATTTCATGTATAGAGACCTTTTTGATAAAATTCAACACTACTGAGTTATAAGTGATTGAATTTCAATACTTGTCGCTATTTTGCAAAAAATTGACAAATTGGATTTTGCTAACAAACATACACAGGATGCTTAAGAATTCTATACTGTCACAAAAATTGAAATTCAAATATGTATAAATAAGCTCACACTGACCTTAACTATATTGAAAATCTTATGAGCGTATGTATGGTGGGTCGATCGACTCATCACACTAAACGTGTTTTGAAAAAAAAGTACTTTTATTTTTTAATTTTTAATTTTTTTTTATAGTATCGTAAGTATAGTCGGAAGCTCTATTTTGTTTAAAAAATTCAAGTCGATTTCTTAAATAGAAACCTCATACGAGCGTTAACTATATGCAGCGTCGCATAAAAGCTCGTTCGAGGTCTCGGTCAATATATGGTAAGACTCGGTTTTTATTAAAAAAAAAATAATTAAAAATTGCTTTTATATGCAAATTAAAATTCCAAACACTTTTTGCATACGACATTTTTTAGTAGGATTTCATTTAGCAAAGTTATGACACTTTGAATTTTTACGATAGCCGCCATTTTTGAAAAAAATTTTATATATTTTTTTTAAACATAACGTATAGGGGCTGCACGTTAGTTCTATGCGATACTCGAAATTTAAATTTTAATCTTCGAAAGCAAGCAGTTAAGAGCGTTAACTCTTCCGAAAGTCTCAAAATGGCTAGTATGGGGGTACGATCGAACTGACACATCGCTTGTTTTCAAGCAAAAATATATATTTTTTATATTTTATTCTGATGAACTTTAGGCTTCTGAACATTTCATGTATAGAGACCTTTTTGATAAAATTCAATACTACTAAGTTATAAGTGATTGAATTTCAATACTTGTCGCCATTTTGCAAAAAATTGACAAATTGGATTTTGCTAACAAACATACACAGGATGCTTAAGAATTCTATACTGTCACAAAAATTGAAATTCAAATATGTATAAATAAGCTCACACTGACCTTAACTATATTGAAAATCTTATGAGCGTATGTATGGTGGGTCGATCGACTCATCACACTAAACGTGTTTTGAAAAAAAAATACTTTTATTTTTTAATTTTTAATTTTTTTTTATAGTATCGTAAGTATAGTCGGAAGCTCTATTTTGTTTAAAAAATTCAAGTCGATTTCTTAAATAGAAACCTCATACGAGCGTTAACTATATGCAGCGTCGCTTAAAAGCTCGTTCGAGGTCTCGGTCAATATATGGTAAGACTCGGTTTTTATTAAAAAAAAAATAATTAAAAATTGCTTTTATATGCAAATTAAAATTCTAAACACTTTTTGCATACGACATTTTTTAGTAGGATTTTATTTAGCAAAGTTATGACACTTAGAATTTTTACGATAGCCGCCATTTTGAAAAAAAAATTTATATATTTTTTTTTAACATAACGTATAGGGGCTGCACGTTAGTTCTATGCGATACTCGAAATTTAAATTTTAATCTTCGAAACCAAGCAGTTAAGAGCGTTAACTCTTCCGAAAGTCTCAAAATGGCTAGTATGGGGGTACGATCGAACTGACACATCGCTTGTTTTCAAGCAAAAATATATATTTTTTATATTTTATTCTGATGAACTTTAGGCTTCTGAACATTTCATGTATAGAGGTTTTTTTGATAAAATTAAACACTACTGAGTTATAAGTGATTGAATTTCAATACTTGTCGCCATTTTGCAAAAAATTGACAAATTGGATTTTGCTAACAAACATACACAGGATGCTTAAGAATTCTATACTGTCACAAAAATTGAAATTCAAATATGTATAAATAAGCTCACACTGACCTTAACTATATTGAAAATCTTATGAGCGTATGTATGGTGGGTCGATCGACTCATCACACTAAACGTGTTTTGAAAAAAAAATACTTTTATTTTTTAATTTTTAATTTTTTTTTATAGTATCGTAAGTATAGTCGGAAGCTCTATTTTGTTTAAAAAATTCAAGTCGATTTTTTAAATAGAAACCTCATACGAGCGTTAACTATATGCAGCGTCGCATAAAAGCTCGTTCGAGGTCTCGGTCAATATATGGTAAGACTCGGTTTTTATTAAAAAAAAAATAATTAAAAATTGCTTTTATATGCAAATTAAAATTCCAAACACTTTTTGCATACGACATTTTTTAGTAGGATTTCATTTAGCAAAGTTATGACACTTTCAATTTTTACGATAGCCGCCATTTTTGAAAAAAATTTTATATATTTTTTTTAAACATAACGTATAGGGGCTGCACGTTAGTTCTATGCGATACTCGAAATTTAAATTTAAATCTTCGAAACCAAGCAGTTAAGAGCGTTAACTCTTCCGAAAGTCTCAAAATGGCTAGTATGGGGGTACGATCGAACTGACACATCGCTTGTTTTCAAGCAAAAATATATATTTTTTATATTTTATTCTGATGAACTTTAGGCTTCTGAACATTTCATGTATAGAGACCTTTTTGATAAAATTCAACACTACTGAGTTATAAGTGATTGAATTTCAATACTTGTCGCCATTTTGCAAAAAATTGACAAATTGGATTTTGCTAACAAACATACACAGGATGCTTAAGAATTCTATACTGTCACAAAAATTGAAATTCAAATATGTATAAATAAGCTCACACTGACCTTAACTATATTGAAAATCTTATGAGCGTATGTATGGTGGGTCGATCGACTCATCACACTAAACGTGTTTTGAAAAAAAAATACTTTTATTTTTTAATTTTTAATTTTTTTTTATAGTATCGTAAGTATAGTCTGAAGCTCTATTTTGTTTAAAAAATTCAAGTCGATTTCTTAAATAGAAACCTCATACGAGCGTTAACTATATGCAGCGTCGCATAAAAGCTCGTTCGAGGTCTCGGTCAATATATGGTAAGACTCGGTTTTTAT
Source organism: Plectrocnemia conspersa (assembly GCF_051122295.1). Taxonomy (NCBI): domain Eukaryota; kingdom Metazoa; phylum Arthropoda; class Insecta; order Trichoptera; family Polycentropodidae; genus Plectrocnemia; species Plectrocnemia conspersa. The sequence goes on from NW_028277165.1 coordinate 33,894,098, forward strand.
TAAAAAAAAAATAATTAAAAATTGCTTTTATATGCAAATTAAAATTCTAAACACTTTTTGCATACGACATTTTTTAGTAGGATTTCATTTAGCAAAGTTATGACACTTTGAATTTTTACGATAGCCGCCATTTTTGAAAAAAATTTTATATATTTTTTTTAAACATAACGTATAGGGGCTGCACGTTAGTTCTATGCGATACTCGAAATTTAAATTTTAATCTTCGAAACCAAGCAGTTAAGAGCGTTAACTCTTCCGAAAGTCTCAAAATGGCTAGTATGGGGGTACGATCGAACTGACACATCGCTTGTTTTCAAGCAAAAATATATATTTTTTATATTTTATTCTGATGAACTTTAGGCTTCTGAACATTTCATGTATAGAGACCTTTTTGATAAAATTCAACACTACTGAGTTATAAGTGATTGAATTTCAATACTTGTCGCCATTTTGCAAAAAATTGACAAAATGGATTTTGCTAACAAACATACACAGGATGCTTAAGAATTCTATACTGTCACAAAAATTGAAATTCAAATATGTATAAATAAGCTCACACTGACCTTAACTATATTGAAAATCTTATGAGCGTATGTATGGTGGGTCGATCGACTCATCACACTAAACGTGTTTTGAAAAAAAAATACTTTTATTTTTTAATTTTTAATTTTTTTTTATAGTATCGTAAGTATAGTCGGAAGCTCTATTTTGTTTAAAAAATTCAAGTCGATTTCTTAAATAGAAACCTCATACGAGCGTTAACTATATGCAGCGTCGCATAAAAGCTCGTTCGAGGTCTCGGTCAATATATAGTAAGACTCGGTTTTTATTAAAAAAAAAATAATTAAAAATTGCTTTTATATGCAAATTAAAATTCCAAACACTTTTTGCATACGACATTTTTTAGTAGGATTTTATTTAGCAAAGTTATGACACTTTGAATTTTTACGATAGCCGCCATTTTGAAAAAAAATTTTATATATTTTTTTTAAACATAACGTATAGGGGCTGCACGTTAGTTCTATGCGATACTCGAAATTTAAATTTTAATCTTTAAAACCAAGCAGTTAAGAGCGTTAACTCTTCCGAAAGTCTCAAAATGGCTAGTATGGGGGTACGATCGAACTGACACATCGCTTGTTTTCAAGCAAAAATATATATTTTTTATATTTTATTCTGATGAACTTTAGGCTTCTGAACATTTCATGTATAGAGACCTTTATGATAAAATTCAACAATACTGAGTTATAAGTGATTGAATTTCAATACTTGTCGCCATTTTGCAAAAAATTGACAAATTGGATTTTGCTAACAAACATACACAGGATGCTTAAGAATTCTATACTGTCACAAAAATTAAAATTCAAATATGTATAAATAAGCTCACACTGACCTTAACTATATTAAAAATCTTATGAGCGTATGTATGGTGGGTCGATCGACTCATCACACTAAACGTGTTTTGAAAAAAAAATACTTTTATTTTTTAATTTTTAATTTTTTTTTATAGTATCGTAAGTATAGTCGGAAGCTCTATTTTGTTTAAAAAATTCAAGTCGATTTTTAATATAGAAACCTCATACGAGCGTTAACTATATGCAGCGTCGCATAAAAGCTCGTTCGAGGTCTCGGTCAATATATGGTAAGACTCGGTTTTTATTAAAAAAAAAATAATTAAAAATTGCTTTTATATGCAAATTAAAATTCCAAACACTTTTTGCATACGACATTTTTTAGTAGGATTTGATTTAGCAAAGTTATGACACTTTGAATTTTTACGATAGCCGCCATTTTGAAAAAAAATTTTATATATTTTTTTTAAACATAACGTATAGGGGCTGCACGTTAGTTCTATGCGATACTCGAAATTTCAATTTTAATCTTCGAAACCAAGCAGTTAAGAGCGTTAACTCTTCCGAAAGTCTCAAAATGGCTAGTATGGGGGTACGATCGAACTGACACATCGCTTGTTTTCAAGCAAAAATATATATTTTTTATATTTTATTTTGATGAACTTTAGGCTTCTGAACATTTCATGTATAGAGACTTTTTTGATAAAATTAAACACTACTGAGTTATAAGTGATTGAATTTCAATACTTGTCGCCATTTTGCAAAAAATTGACAAATTGGATTTTGCTAACAAACATTCACAGGATGCTTAAGAATTCTATACTGTCACAAAAATTGAAATTCAAATATGTATAAATAAGCTCACACTGACCTTAACTATATTGAAAATCTTATGAGCGTATGTATGGTGGGTCGATCGACTCATCACACTAAACGTGTTTTGAAAAAAAAATACTTTTATTTTTTAATTTTTAATTTTTTTTTATAGTATCGTAAGTATAGTCGGAAGCTCTATTTTGTTTAAAAAATTCAAGTCGATTTCTTAAATAGAAACCTCATACGAGCGTTAACTATATGCAGCGTCGCATAAAAGCTCGTTCGAGGTCTCGGTCAATATATGGTAAGACTCGGTTTTTATTAAAAAAAAAATAATTAAAAATTGCTTTTATATGCAAATTAAAATTCCAAACACTTTTTGCATACGACATTTTTTAGTAGGATTTCATTTAGCAAAGTTATGACACTTTGAATTTTTACGATAGCCGCCATTTTTGAAAAAAATTTTATATATTTTTTTTAAACATAACGTATAGGGGCTGCACGTTAGTTCTATGCGATACTCGAAATTTAAATTTTAATCTTCGAAAGCAAGCAGTTAAGAGCGTTAACTCTTCCGAAAGTCTCAAAATGGCTAGTATGGGGGTACGATCGAACTGACACATCGCTTGTTTTCAAGCAAAAATATATATTTTTTATATTTTATTCTGATGAACTTTAGGCTTCTGAACATTTCATGTATAGAGACCTTTTTGATAAAATTCAATACTACTAAGTTATAAGTGATTGAATTTCAATACTTGTCGCCATTTTGCAAAAAATTGACAAATTGGATTTTGCTAACAAACATACACAGGATGCTTAAGAATTCTATACTGTCACAAAAATTGAAATTCAAATATGTATAAATAAGCTCACACTGACCTTAACTATATTGAAAATCTTATGAGCGTATGTATGGTGGGTCGATCGACTCATCACACTAAACGTGTTTTGAAAAAAAAATACTTTTATTTTTTAATTTTTAATTTTTTTTTATAGTATCGTAAGTATAGTCGGAAGCTCTATTTTGTTTAAAAAATTCAAGTCGATTTCTTAAATAGAAACCTCATACGAGCGTTAACTATATGCAGCGTCGCTTAAAAGCTCGTTCGAGGTCTCGGTCAATATATGGTAAGACTCGGTTTTTATTAAAAAAAAAATAATTAAAAATTGCTTTTATATGCAAATTAAAATTCTAAACACTTTTTGCATACGACATTTTTTAGTAGGATTTTATTTAGCAAAGTTATGACACTTAGAATTTTTACGATAGCCGCCATTTTGAAAAAAAAATTTATATATTTTTTTTTAACATAACGTATAGGGGCTGCACGTTAGTTCTATGCGATACTCGAAATTTAAATTTTAATCTTCGAAACCAAGCAGTTAAGAGCGTTAACTCTTCCGAAAGTCTCAAAATGGCTAGTATGGGGGTACGATCGAACTGACACATCGCTTGTTTTCAAGCAAAAATATATATTTTTTATATTTTATTCTGATGAACTTTAGGCTTCTGAACATTTCATGTATAGAGGTTTTTTTGATAAAATTAAACACTACTGAGTTATAAGTGATTGAATTTCAATACTTGTCGCCATTTTGCAAAAAATTGACAAATTGGATTTTGCTAACAAACATACACAGGATGCTTAAGAATTCTATACTGTCACAAAAATTGAAATTCAAATATGTATAAATAAGCTCACACTGACCTTAACTATATTGAAAATCTTATGAGCGTATGTATGGTGGGTCGATCGACTCATCACACTAAACGTGTTTTGAAAAAAAAATACTTTTATTTTTTAATTTTTAATTTTTTTTTATAGTATCGTAAGTATAGTCGGAAGCTCTATTTTGTTTAAAAAATTCAAGTCGATTTTTTAAATAGAAACCTCATACGAGCGTTAACTATATGCAGCGTCGCATAAAAGCTCGTTCGAGGTCTCGGTCAATATATGGTAAGACTCGGTTTTTATTAAAAAAAAAATAATTAAAAATTGCTTTTATATGCAAATTAAAATTCCAAACACTTTTTGCATACGACATTTTTTAGTAGGATTTCATTTAGCAAAGTTATGACACTTTCAATTTTTACGATAGCCGCCATTTTTGAAAAAAATTTTATATATTTTTTTTAAACATAACGTATAGGGGCTGCACGTTAGTTCTATGCGATACTCGAAATTTAAATTTAAATCTTCGAAACCAAGCAGTTAAGAGCGTTAACTCTTCCGAAAGTCTCAAAATGGCTAGTATGGGGGTACGATCGAACTGACACATCGCTTGTTTTTAAGCAAAAATATATATTTTTTATATTTTATTCTGATGAACTTTAGGCTTCTGAACATTTCATGTATAGAGACCTTTTTGATAAAATTCAACACTACTGAGTTATAAGTGATTGAATTTCAATACTTGTCGCCATTTTGCAAAAAATTGACAAATTGGATTTTGCTAACAAACATACACAGGATGCTTAAGAATTCTATACTGTCACAAAAATTGAAATTCAAATATGTATAAATAAGCTCACACTGACCTTAACTATATTGAAAATCTTATGAGCGTATGTATGGTGGGTCGATCGACTCATCACACTAAACGTGTTTTGAAAAAAAAATACTTTTATTTTTTAATTTTTAATTTTTTTTTATAGTATCGTAAGTATAGTCTGAAGCTCTATTTTGTTTAAAAAATTCAAGTCGATTTCTTAAATAGAAACCTCATACGAGCGTTAACTATATGCAGCGTCGCATAAAAGCTCGTTCGAGGTCTCGGTCAATATATGGTAAGACTCGGTTTTTATTAAAAAAAAAATAATTAAAAATTGCTTTTATATGCAAATTAAAATTCTAAACACTTTTTGCATACGACATTTTTTAGTAGGATTTCATTTAGCAAAGTTATGACACTTTGAATTTTTACGATAGCCGCCATTTTTGAAAAAAATTTTATATATTTTTTTTAAACATAACGTATAGGGGCTGCACGTTAGTTCTATGCGATACTCGAAATTTAAATTTTAATCTTCGAAACCAAGCAGTTAAGAGCGTTAACTCTTCCGAAAGTCTCAAAATGGCTAGTATGGGGGTACGATCGAACTGACACATCGCTTGTTTTCAAGCAAAAATATATATTTTTTATATTTTATTCTGATGAACTTTAGGCTTCTGAACATTTCATGTATAGAGACCTTTTTGATAAAATTCAACACTACTGAGTTATAAGTGATTGAATTTCAATACTTGTCGCCATTTTGCAAAAAATTGACAAAATGGATTTTGCTAACAAACATACACAGGATGCTTAAGAATTCTATACTGTCACAAAAATTGAAATTCAAATATGTATAAATAAGCTCACACTGACCTTAACTATATTGAAAATCTTATGAGCGTATGTATGGTGGGTCGATCGACTCATCACACTAAACGTGTTTTGAAAAAAAAATACTTTTATTTTTTAATTTTTAATTTTTTTTTATAGTATCGTAAGTATAGTCGGAAGCTCTATTTTGTTTAAAAAATTCAAGTCGATTTCTTAAATAGAAACCTCATACGAGCGTTAACTATATGCAGCGTCGCATAAAAGCTCGTTCGAGGTCTCGGTCAATATATAGTAAGACTCGGTTTTTATTAAAAAAAAAATAATTAAAAATTGCTTTTATATGCAAATTAAAATTCCAAACACTTTTTGCATACGACATTTTTTAGTAGGATTTTATTTAGCAAAGTTATGACACTTTGAATTTTTACGATAGCCGCCATTTTGAAAAAAAATTTTATATATTTTTTTTAAACATAACGTATAGGGGCTGCACGTTAGTTCTATGCGATACTCGAAATTTAAATTTTAATCTTTAAAACCAAGCAGTTAAGAGCGTTAACTCTTCCGAAAGTCTCAAAATGGCTAGTATGGGGGTACGATCGAACTGACACATCGCTTGTTTTCAAGCAAAAATATATATTTTTTATATTTTATTCTGATGAACTTTAGGCTTCTGAACATTTCATGTATAGAGACCTTTATGATAAAATTCAACAATACTGAGTTATAAGTGATTGAATTTCAATACTTGTCGCCATTTTGCAAAAAATTGACAAATTGGATTTTGCTAACAAACATACACAGGATGCTTAAGAATTCTATACTGTCACAAAAATTAAAATTCAAATATGTATAAATAAGCTCACACTGACCTTAACTATATTAAAAATCTTATGAGCGTATGTATGGTGGGTCGATCGACTCATCACACTAAACGTGTTTTGAAAAAAAAATACTTTTATTTTTTAATTTTTAATTTTTTTTTATAGTATCGTAAGTATAGTCGGAAGCTCTATTTTGTTTAAAAAATTCAAGTCGATTTTTAATATAGAAACCTCATACGAGCGTTAACTATATGCAGCGTCGCATAAAAGCTCGTTCGAGGTCTCGGTCAATATATGGTAAGACTCGGTTTTTATTAAAAAAAAAATATTTAAAAATTGCTTTTATATGCAAATTAAAATTCCAAACACTTTTTGCATACGACATTTTTTAGTAGGATTTCATTTAGCAAAGTTATGACACTTTGAATTTTTACGATAGCCGCCATTTTTGAAAAAAATTTTATATATTTTTTTTAAACATAACGTATAGGGGCTGCACGTTAGTTCTATGCGATACTCGAAATTTAAATTTTAATCTTCGAAACCAAGCAGTTAAGAGCGTTAACTCTTCCGAAAGTCTCAAAATGGCTAGTATGGGGGTACGATCGAACTGACACATCGCTTGTTTTCAAGCAAAAATATGTATTTTTTATATTTTATTCTGATGAACTTTAGGCTTCTGAACATTTCATGTATAGAGACTTTTTTGATAAAATTAAACACTACTGAGTTATAAGTGATTGAATTTCAATACTTGTCGCCATTTTGCAAAAAATTGACAAATTGGATTTTGCTAACAAACATACACAGGATGCTTAAGAATTCTATACTGTCACAAAAATTGAAATTCAAATATGTATAAATAAGCTCACACTGACCTTAACTATATTGAAAATCTTATGAGCGTATGTATGGTGGGTCGATCGACTCATCACACTAAACGTGTTTTGAAAAAAAAATACTTTTATTTTTTAATTTTTAATTTTTTTTTATAGTATCGTAAGTATAGTCTGAAGCTCTATTTTGTTTAAAAAATTCAAGTCGATTTCTTAAATAGAAACCTCATACGAGCGTTAACTATATGCAGCGTCGCATAAAAGCTCGTTCGAGGTCTCGGTCAATATATGGTAAGACTCGGTTTTTATTAAAAAAAAAATAATTAAAAATTGCTTTTATATGCAAATTAAAATTCCAAACACTTTTTGCATACGACATTTTTTAGTAGGATTTCATTTAGCAAAGTTATGACACTTTGAATTTTTACGATAGCCGCCATTTTTGAAAAAAATTTTATATATTTTTTTTAAACATAACGTATAGGGGCTGCACGTTAGTTCTATGCGATACTCGAAATTTAAATTTTAATCTTCGAAACCAAGCAGTTAAGAGCGTTAACTCTTCCGAAAGTCTCAAAATGGCTAGTATGGGGGTACGATCGAACTGACACATCGCTTGTTTTCAAGCAAAAATATATATTTTTTATATTTTATTCTGATGAACTTTAGGCTTCTGAACATTTCATGTATAGAGACCTTTTTGATAAAATTCAACACTACTGAGTTATAAGTGATTGAATTTCAATACTTGTCGCCATTTTGCAAAAAATTGACAAATTGGATTTTGCTAACAAACATACACAGGATGCTTAAGAATTCTATACTGTCACAAAAATTGAAATTCAAATATGTATAAATAAGCTCACACTGACCTTAACTATATTAAAAATCTTATGAGCGTATGTATGGTGGGTCGATCGACTCATCACACTAAACGTGTTTTGAAAAAAAAATACTTTTATTTTTTAATTTTTAATTTTTTTTTATAGTATCGTAAGTATAGTCGGAAGCTCTATTTTGTTTAAAAAATTCAAGTCGATTTCTTAAATAGAAACCTCATACGAGCGTTAACAATATGCAGCGTCGCATAAAAGCTCGTTCGAGGTCTCGGTCAATATATGGTAAGACTCGGTTTTTAAAAAAAAAAAAATAATTAAAAATTGCTTTTATATGCAAATTAAAATTCCAAACACTTTTTGCATACGACATTTTTTAGTAGGATTTCATTTAGCAAAGTTATGACACTTTGAATTTTTACGATAGCCGCCATTTTTGAAAAAAATTTTATATATTTTTTTTAAACATAACGTATAGGGGCTGCACGTTAGTTCTATGCGATACTCGAAATTTAAATTTTAATCTTCGAAACCAAGCAGTTAAGAGCGTTAACTCTTCCGAAAGTCTCAAAATGGCTAGTATGGGGGTACGATCGAACTGACACATCGCTTGTTTTCAAGCAAAAATATATATTTTTTATATTTTATTCTGATGAACTTTAGGCTTCTGAACATTTCATGTATAGAGACCTTTTTGATAAAATTCAACACTACTGAGTTATAAGTGATTGAATTTCAATACTTGTCGCCATTTTGCAAAAAATTGACAAATTGGATTTTGCTAACAAACATACACAGGATGCTTAAGAATTCTATACTGTCACAAAAATTGAAATTCAAATATGTATAAATAAGCTCACACTGACCTTAACTATATTGAAAATCTTATGAGCGTATGTATGGTGGGTCGATCGACTCATCACACTAAACGTGTTTTGAAAAAAAATACTTTTATTTTTTAATTTTTAATTTTTTTTTATAGTATCGTAAGTATAGTCGGAAGCTCTATTTTGTTTAAAAAATTCAAGTCGATTTCTTAAATAGAAACCTCATACGAGCGTTAACAATATGCAGCGTCGCATAAAAGCTCGTTCGAGGTCTCGGTCAATATATGGTAAGACTCGGTTTTTAAAAAAAAAAAAATAATTAAAAATTGCTTTTATATGCAAATTAAAATTCCAAACACTTTTTGCATACGACATTTTTTAGTAGGATTTTATTAAGCAAAGTTATGACACTTTGAATTTTTACGATAGCCGCCATTTTTGAAAAAAATTTTATATATTTTTTTTAAACATAACGTATAGGGGCTGCACGTTAGTTCTATGCGATACTCGAAATTTAAATTTTAATCTTCGAAACCAAGCAGTTAAGAGCGTTAACTCTTCCGAAAGTCTCAAAATGGCTAGTATGGGGGTACGATCGAACTGACACATCGCTTGTTTTCAAGCAAAAATATATATTTTTTATATTTTATTCTGATGAACTTTAGGCTTCTGAACATTTCATGTATAGAGACCTTTTTGATAAAATTTAACACTACTGAGTTATAAGTGATTGAATTTCAATACTTGTCGCCATTTTGCAAAAAATTGACAAATTGGATTTTGCTAACAAACATACACAGGATGCTTAAGAATTCTATACTGTCACAAAAATTTAAATTTAAATATGTATAAATAAGCTCACACTGACCTTAACTATATTGAAAATCTTATGAGCGTATGTATGGTGGGTCGATCGACTCATCACACTAAACGTGTTTTGAAAAAAAAATACTTTTATTTTTTTATTTTTTATTTTTTTTTATAGTATCGTAAGTATAGTCTGAAGCTCTATTTTGTTTAAAAAATTCAAGTCGATTTTTTAAATAGAAACCTCATACGAGCGTTAACTATATGCAGCGTCGCATAAAAGCTCGTTCGAGGTCTCGGTCAATATATGGTAAGACTCGGTTTTTATTAAAAAAAAAATAATTAAAAATTGCTTTTATATGCAAATTAAAATTCCAAACACTTTTTGCATACGACATTTTTTAGTAGGATTTCATTTAGCAAAGTTATGACACTTTGAATTTTTACGATAGGCGCCATTTTTGAAAAAAATTTTATATATTTTTTTTAAACATAAAGTATAAAGGCTGCACGTTAGTTCTATGCGATACTCGAAATTTAAATTTTAATCTTCGAAACCAAGCAGTTAAGAGCGTTAACTCTTCCGAAAGTCTCAAAATGGCTAGTATGGGGGTACGATCGAACTGACACATCGCTTGTTTTCAAGCAAAAATATATATTTTTTATATTTTATTCTGATGAACTTTAGGCTTCTGAACATTTCATGTATAGAGACCTTTTTGATAAAATTCAACACTACTGAGTTATAAGTGATTGAATTTCAATACTTGTCGCCATTTTGCAAAAAATTGACAAATTGGATTTTGCTAACAAACATACACAGGATGCTTAAGAATTCTATACTGTCACAAAAATTAAAATTCAAATATGTATAAATAAGCTCACACTGACCTTAACTATATTGAAAATCTTATGAGCGTATGTATGGTGGGTCGATCGACTCATCACACTAAACGTGTTTTGAAAAAAAAATACTTTTATTTTTTAATTTTTAATTTTTTTTTATAGTATCGTAAGTATAGTCTGAAGCTCTATTTTGTTTAAAAAATTCAAGTCGATTTCTTAAATAGAAACCTCATACGAGCGTTAACTATATGCAGCGTCGCATAAAAGCTCGTTCGAGGTCTCGGTCAATATATGGTAAGACTCGGTTTTTATTAAAAAAAAAATAATTAAAAATTGCTTTTATATGCAAATTAAAATTCCAAACACTTTTTGCATACGACATTTTTTAGTAGGATTTCATTTAGCAAAGTTATGACACTTTGAATTTTTACGATAGCCGCCATTTTTGAAAAAAATTTTATATATTTTTTTTAAACATAACGTATAGGGGCTGCACGTTAGTTCTATGCGATACTCGAAATTTAAATTTTAATCTTCGAAACCAAGCAGTTAAGAGCGTTAACTCTTCCGAAAGTCTCAAAATGGCTAGTATGGGGGTACGATCGAACTGACACATCGCTTGTTTTCAAGCAAAAATATATATTTTTTATATTTTATTCTGATGAACTTTAGGCTTCTGAACATTTCATGTATAGAGACCTTTTTGATAAAATTCAACACTACTGAGTTATAAGTGATTGAATTTCAATACTTGTCGCAATTTTGCAAAAAATTGACAAATTGGATTTTGCTAACTAACATACACAGGATGCTTAAGAATTCTATACTGTCACAAAAATTGAAATTCAAATATGTATAAATAAGCTCACACTGACCTTAACTATATTGAAAATCTTATGAGCGTATGTATATGGGTCGATCGACTCATCACACTAAACGTGTTTTGAAAAAAAAATACTTTTATTTTTTAATTTTTAATTTTTTTTTATAGTATCGTAAGTATAGTCGGAAGCTCTATTTTGTTTAAAAAATTCAAGTCGATTTCTTAAATAGAAACCTCATACGAGCGTTAACTATATGCAGCGTCGCATAAAAGCTCGTTCGAGGTCTCGGTCAATATATGGTAAGACTCGGTTTTTATTAAAAAAAAAATAATTAAAAATTGCTTTTATATGCAAATTAAAATTCCAAACACTTTTTGCATACGACATTTTTTAGTAGGATTTCATTTAGCAAAGTTATGACACTTTGAATTTTTACGATAGCCGCCATTTTTGAAAAAAATTTTATATATTTTTTTTAAACATAACGTATAGGGGCTGCACGTTAGTTCTATGCGATACTCTAAATTTAAATTTTAATCTTAAAAACCAAGCAGTTAAGAGCGTTAATTCTTCCGAAAGTATCAAAATGGCTAGTATGGGGGTACGATCGAACTGACACATCGCTTGTTTTCAAGCAAAAATATATATTTTTTATATTTTATTCTAATGAACTTTAGGCTTCTGAACATTTCATGTATAGAGACCTTTTTGATAAAATTCAACACTACTGAGTTATAAGTGATTGAATTTCAATACTTGTCGCCATTTTGCAAAAAATTGACAAATTGGATTTTGCTAACAAACATACACAGGATGCTTAAGAATTCTATACTGTAACAAAAATTGAAATTCAATTATGTATAAATAAGCTCACACTGACTTTAACTATATTGAAAATCTTATGAGCGTATGTATGGTGGGTCGATCGACTCATCACACTAAACGTGTTTTGAAAAAAAAATACTTTTATTTTTTAATTTTTAATTTTTTTTTATAGTATCGTAAGTATAGTCGGAAGCTCTATTTTGTTTAAAAAATTCAAGTCGATTTCTTAAATAGAAACCTCATACGAGCGTTAACTATATGCAGCGTCGCATAAAAGCTCGTTCGAGGTCTCGGTCAATATATGGTAAGACTCGGTTTTTATTAAAAAAAAAATAATTAAAAATTGCTTTTATATGCAAATTAAAATTCTAAACACTTTTTGCTCACGACATTTTTTAGTAGGATTTCATTTAGCAAAGTTATGACACTTTGAATTTTTACGATAGCCGCCATTTTAAAAAAAAATTTTATATATTTTTTTTAAACATAACGTATAGGGGCTGCACGTTAGTTCTATGCGATACTCGAAATTTAAATTTTAATCTTCGAAACCAAGCAGTTAAGAGCGTTAACTCTTCCGAAAGTCTCAAAATGGCTAGTATGGGGGTACGATCGAACTGACACATCGCTTGTTTTCAAGCAAAAATATATATTTTTTATATTTTATTCTGATGAACTTTAGGCTTCTGAACATTTCATGTATAGAGACCTTTTTGATAAAATTCAACACTACTGAGTTATAAGTGATTGAATTTCAATACTTGTCGCCATTTTGCAAAAAATTGACAAATTGGATTTTGCTAACAAACATACACAGGATGCTTAAGAATTCTATACTGTCACAAAAATTGAAATTCAAATATGTATAAATAAGCTCACACTGACCTTAACTATATTGAAAATCTTATGAGCGTATGTATGGTGGGTCGATCGACTCATCACACTAAACGTGTTTTGAAAAAAAAATACTTTTATTTTTTAATTTTTAATTTTTTTTTATAGTATCGTAAGTATAGTCGGAAGCTCTATTTTGTTTAAAAAATTCAAGTCGATTTCTTAAATAGAAACCTCATACGAGCGTTAACTATATGCAGCGTCGCATAAAAGCTCGTTCGAGGTCTCGGTCAATATATGGTAAGACTCGGTTTTTATTAAAAAAAAAATAATTAAAAATTGCTTTTATATGCAAATTAAAATTCCAAACACTTTTTGCATACGACATTTTTTAGTAGGATTTCATTTAGCAAAGTTATGACACTTTGAATTTTTACGATAGCCGCCATTTTTGAAAAAAATTTAATATATTTTTTTTAAACATAACGTATAGGGGCTGCACGTTAGTTCTATGCGATACTCTAAATTTAAATTTTAATCTTAAAAACCAAGCAGTTAAGAGCGTTAATTCTTCCGAAAGTATCAAAATGGCTAGTATGGGGGTACGATCGAACTGACACATCGCTTGTTTTCAAGCAAAAATATATATTTTTTATATTTTATTCTGATGAACTTTAGGCTTCTGAACATTTCATGTATAGAGACCTTTTTGATAAAATTCAACACTACTGAGTTATAAGTGATTGAATTTCAATACTTGTCGCCATTTTGCAAAAAATTGACAAATTGGATTTTGCTAACAAACATACACAGGATGCCTAAGAATTCTATACTGTCACAAAAATTGAAATTCAAATATGTATTAATAAGCTCACACTGACCTTAACTATATTGAAAATCTTATGAGCGTATGTATGGTGGGTCGATCGACTCATCACACTAAACGTGTTTTGAAAAAAAAATACTTTTATTTTTTAATTTTTAATTTTTTTTTATAGTATCGTAAGTATAGTCGGAAGCTCTATTTTGTTTAAAAAATTCAAGTCGATTTCTTAAATAGAAACCTCATACGAGCGTTAACTATATGCAGCGTCGCATAAAAGCTCGTTCGAGGTCTCGGTCAATATATGGTAAGACTCGGTTTTTATTAAAAAAAAAATAATTAAAAATTGCTTTTATATGCAAATTAAAATTCCAAACACTTTTTGCATACGACATTTTTTAGTAGGATTTCATTTAGCAAAGTTATGACACTTTGAATTTTTACAATAGCCGCCATTTTTGAAAAAAATTTTATATATTTTTTTTAAACATAACGTATAGGGGCTGCACGTTAGTTCTATGCGATACTCGAAATTTAAATTTTAATCTTCGAAACCAAGCAGTTAAGAGCGTTAACTCTTCCGAAAGTCTCAAAATGGCTAGTATGGGGGTACGATCGAACTGACACATCGCTTGTTTTCAAGCAAAAATATATATTTTTTATATTTTATTCTGATGAACTTTAGGCTTCTGAACATTTCATGTATAGAGACCTTTTTGATAAAATTCAACACTACTGAGTTATAAGTGATTGAATTTCAATACTTGTCGCCATTTTGCAAAAAATTGACAAATTGGATTTTGCTAACAAACATACACAGGATGCTTAAGAATTCTATACTGTCACAAAAATTGAAATTCAAATATGTATAAATAAGCTCACACTGACCTTAACTATATTGAAAATCTTATGAGCGTATGTATGGTGGGTCGATCGACTCATCACACTAAACGTGTTTTGAAAAAAAAATACTTTTATTTTTTAATTTTTAATTTTTTTTTATAGTATCGTAAGTATAGTCGGAAGCTCTATTTTGTTTAAAAAATTCAAGTCGATTTTTTAAATAGAAACCTCATACGAGCGTTAACTATATGCAGCGTCGCATAAAAGCTCGTTCGAGGTCTCGGTCAATATATGGTAAGACTCGGTTTTTATTAAAAAAAAAATAATTAAAAATTGCTTTTATATGCAAATTAAAATTCCAAACACTTTTTGCATACGACATTATTTAGTAGGATTTTATTTAGCAAAGTTATGACACTTTGAATTTTTACGATAGCCGCCATTTTTGAAAAAAATTTTATATATTTATTTTAAACATAACGTATAGGGGCTGCACGTTAGTTCTATGCGATACTCGAAATTTAAATTTTAATCTTCGAAACCAAGCAGTTAAGAGCGTTAACTCTTCCGAAAGTCTCAAAATGGCTAGTATGGGGGTACGATCGAACTGACACATCGCTTGTTTTCAAGCAAAAATATATATTTTTTATATTTTATTCTGATGAACTTTAGGCTTCTGAACATTTCATGTATAGAGACTTTTTTGATAAAATTAAACACTACTGAGTTATAAGTGATTGAATTTCAATACTTGTCGCCATTTTGCAAAAAATTGACAAATTGGATTTTGCTAACAAACATACACAGGATGCTTAAGAATTCTATACTGTCACAAAAATTGAAATTCAAATATGTATAAATAAGCTCACACTGACCTTAACTATATTGAAAATCTTATGAGCGTATGTATGGTGGGTCGATCGACTCATCACACTAAACGTGTTTTGAAAAAAAAATACTTTTATTTTTTAATTTTTAATTTTTTTTTATAGTATCGTAAGTATAGTCGGAAGCTCTATTTTGTTTAAAAAATTCAAGTCGATTTCTTAAATAGAAACCTCATACGAGCGTTAACTATATGCAGCGTCGCATAAAAGCTCGTTCGAGGTCTCGGTCAATATATGGTAAGACTCAGTTTTTATTAAAAAAAAAATAATTAAAAATTGCTTTTATATGCAAATTAAAATTCCAAACACTTTTTGCATACGACATTTTTTAGTAGGATTTCATTTAGCAAAGTTATGACACTTTGAATTTTTACGATAGCCGCAATTTTTGAAAAAAAATTTATATATTTTTTTTAAACATAACGTATAGGGGCTGCACGTTAGTTCTATGCGATACTCGAAATTTAAATTTTAATCTTCGAAACCAAGCAGTTAAGAGCGTTAACTCTTCCGAAAGTCTCAAAATGGCTAGTATGGGGGTACGATCGAACTGACACATCGCTTGTTTTCAAGCAAAAATATATATTTTTTATATTTTATTCTGATGAACTTTAGGCTTCTGAACATTTCATGTATAGAGACCTTTTTGATAAAATTCAACACTACTGAGTTATAAGTGATTGAATTTCAATACTTGTCGCCATTTTGCAAAAAATTGACAAATTGGATTTTGCTAACAAACATACACAGGATGCTTAAGAATTCTATACTGTAACAAAAATTGAAATTCAATTATGTATAAATAAGCTCACACTGACTTTAACTATATTGAAAATCTTATGAGCGTATGTATGGTGGGTCGATCGACTCATCACACTAAACGTGTTTTGAAAAAAAAATACTTTTATTTTTTAATTTTTAATTTTTTTTTATAGTATCGTAAGTATAGTCGGAAGCTCTATTTTGTTTAAAAAATTCAAGTCGATTTCTTAAATAGAAACCTCATACGAGCGTTAACTATATGCAGCGTCGCATAAAAGCTCGTTCGAGGTCTCGGTCAATATATGGTAAGACTCGGTTTTTATTAAAAAAAAAATAATTAAAAATTGCTTTTATATGCAAAATAAAATTCCAAACACTTTTTGCATACGACATTTTTTAGTAGGATATTATTTAGCAAAGTTATGACACTTTATATTTTTACGATAGCCGCCATTTTTGAAAAAAATTTTATATATTTTTTTTAAACATAACGTATAGGGGCTGCACGTTAGTTCTATGCGATACTCGAAATTTAAATTTTAATCTTCGAAACCAAGCAGTTAAGAGCGTTAACTCTTCCGAAAGTCTCAAAATGGCTAGTATGGGGGTACGATCGAACTGACACATCGCTTGTTTTCAAGCAAAAATATATATTTTTTATATTTTATTCTGATGAACTTTAGGCTTCTGAACATTTCATGTATAGAGACCTTTTTGATAAAATTCAACACTACTGAGTTATAAGTGATTGAATTTCAATACTTGTCGCCATTTTGCAAAAAATTGACAAATTGGATTTTGCTAACAAACATACACAGGATGCTTAAGAATTCTATACTTTCACAAAAATTGAAATTCAAATATGTATAAATAAGCTCACACTGACCTTAACTATATTGAAAATCTTATGAGCGTAAGTATGGTGGGTCGATCGACTCATCACACTAAACGTGTTTTGAAAAAAAAATACTTTTATTTTTTAATTTTTAATTTTTTTTTATAGTATCGTAAGTATAGTCGGAAGCTCTATTTTGTTTAAAAAATTCAAGTCGATTTCTTAAATAGAAACCTCATACGAGCGTTAACTATATGCAGCGTCGCATAAAAGCTCGTTCGAGGTCTCGGTCAATATATGGTAAGACTCGGTTTTTAGAAAAAAAAAAATAATTAAAAATTGCTTTTATATGCAAATTAAAATTCCAAACACTTTTTGCATACGACATTTTTCAGTAGGATTTTATTTAGCAAAGTTATGACACTTTGAATTTTTACGATAGCTGCCATTTTTGAAAAAAAATTTATATATTTTTTTTAAACATAACGTATAGGGGCTGCACGTTAGTTCTATGCGATACATGAAATTTAAATTTTAATCTTCGAAACCAAGCAGTTAAGAGCGTTAACTCTTCCGAAAGTCTCAAAATGGCTAGTATGGGGGTACGATCGAACTGACACATCGCTTGTTTTCAAGCAAAAATATATATTTTTTATATTTTATTCTGATGAACTTTAGGCTTCTGAACATTTCATGTATAGAGACCTTTTTAATAAAATTTAACACTACTGAGTTATAAGTGATTGAATTTCAATACTTGTCGCCATTTTGCAAAAAATTGACAAATTGGATTTTGCTAACAAACATACACAGGATGCTTAAGAATTCTATACTGTCACAAAAATTGAAATTCAAATATGTATAAATAAGCTCACACTGACCTTAACTATATTGAAAATCTTATGAGCGTATGTATGGTGGGTCGATCGACTCATCACACTAAACGTGTTTTGAAAAAAAAATACTTTTTTTTTTTAATTTTTAATTTTTTTTTATAGTATCGTGAGTATAGTCGGAAGCTCTATTTTGTTTAAAAAATTCAAGTCGATTTCTTAAATAGAAACCTCATACGAGCGTTAACTATATGCAGCGTCGCATAAAAGCTCGTTCGAGGTCTCGGTCAATATATGGTAAGACTCGGTTTTTATTAAAAAAAAAATAATTAAAAATTGCTTTTATATGCAAATTAAAATTCCAAACACTTTTTGCATACGACATTTTTTAGTAGGATTTCATTTAGCAAAGTTATGACACTTTGAATTTTTACGATAGCCGCCATTTTTGAAAAAAATTTTATATATTTTTTTTAAACATAACGTATAGGGGCTGCACGTTAGTTCTATGCGATACTCTAAATTTAAATTTTAATCTTCGAAACCAAGCAGTTAAGAGCGTTAACTCTTCCGAAAGTCTCAAAATGGCTAGTATGGGGGTACGATCGAACTGACACATCGCTTGTTTTCAAGCAAAAATATATATTTTTTATATTTTATTCTGATGAACTTTAGGCTTCTGAACATTTCATGTATAGAGACCTTTTTGATAAAATTCAACACTACTGAGTTATAAGTGATTGAATTTCAATACTTGTCGCCATTTTGCAAAAAATTGACAAATTGGATTTTGCTAACAAACATACACAGGATGCTTAAGAATTCTATACTGTCACAAAAATAGAAATTCAAATATGTATAAATAAGCTCACACTGACCTTAACTATATTGAAAATCTTATGAGCGTATGTATGGTGGGTCGATCGACTCATCACACTAAACGTGTTTTGAAAAAAAAATACTTTTATTTTTTAATTTTTAATTTTTTTTTATAGTATCGTAAGTATAGTCGGAAGCTCTATTTTGTTTAAAAAATTCAAATCGATTTCTTAAATAGAAACCTCATACGAGCGTTAACTATATGCAGCGTCGCATAAAAGCTCGTTCGAGGTCTCGGTCAATATATGGTAAGACTCGGTTTTTATTAAAAAAAAAATATTTAAAAATTGCTTTTATATGCAAATTAAAATTCCAAACACTTTTTGCATACGACATTTTTTAGTAGGATTTTATTTAGCAAAGTTATGACACTTTGAATTTTTACGATAGCCGCCATTTTTGAAAAAAATTTTATATATTTTTTTTAAACATAACGTATAGGGGCTACACGTTAGTTCTATGCGATACTCGAAATTTAAATTTTAACCTTCGAAACCAAGCAGTTAAGAGCGTTAACTCTTCCGAAAGTCTCAAAATGGCTAGTATGGGGGTACGATCGAACTGACACATCGCTTGTTTTCAAGCTAAAATATATATTTTTTATATTTTATTCTGATGAACTTTAGGCTTCTGAACATTTCATGTATAGAGACCTTTTTGATAAAATTCAACACTACTGAGTTATAAGTGATTGAATTTCAATACTTGTCGCTATTTTGCAAAAAATTGACAAATTGGATTTTGCTAACAAACATACACAGGATGCTTAAGAATTCTATACTGTCACAAAAATTGAAATTCAAATATGTATAAATAAGCTCACACTGACCTTAACTATATTGAAAATCTTATGAGCGTATGTATGGTGGGTCGATCGACTCATCACACTAAACGTGTTTGGAAAAAAAAGTACTTTTATTTTTTAATTTTTAATTTTTTTTTATAGTATCGTAAGTATAGTCGGAAGCTCTATTTTGTTTAAAAAATTCAAGTCGATTTCTTAAATAGAAACCTCATACGAGCGTTAACTATATGCAGCGTCGCATAAAAGCTCGTTCGAGGTCTCGGTCAATATATGGTAAGACTCGGTTTTTATTAAAAAAAAAATAATTAAAAATTGCTTTTATATGCAAATTAAAATTCCAAACACTTTTTGCATACGACATTTTTTAGTAGGATTTCATTTAGCAAAGTTATGACACTTTGAATTTTTACGATAGCCGCCATTTTTGAAAAAAATTTTATATATTTTTTTTAAACATAACGTATAGGGGCTGCACGTTAGTTCTATGCGATACTCGAAATTTAAATTTTAATCTTCGAAAGCAAGCAGTTAAGAGCGTTAACTCTTCCGAAAGTCTCAAAATGGCTAGTATGGGGGTACGATCGAACTGACACATCGCTTGTTTTCAAGCAAAAATATATATTTTTTATATTTTATTCTGATAAACTTTAGACTTCTGAACATTTCATGTATAGAGACCTTTTTGATAAAATTCAACACTACTGAGTTATAAGTGATTGAATTTCAATACTTGTCGCCATTTTGCAAAAAATTGACAAATTGGATTTTGCTAACAAACATACACAGGATGCTTAAGAATTCTATACTGTCACAAAAATTGAAATTCAAATATGTATAAATAAGCTCACACTGACCTTAACTATATTGAAAATCTTATGAGCGTATGTATGGTGGGTCGATCGACTCATCACACTAAACGTGTTTTGAAAAAAAAATACTTTTATTTTTTAATTTTTAATTTTTTTTTATAGTATCGTAAGTATAGTCGGAAGCTCTATTTTGTTTAAAAAATTCAAGTCGATTTCTTAAATAGAAACCTCATACGAGCGTTAACTATATGCAGCGTCGCATAAAAGCTCGTTCGAGGTCTCGGTCAATATATGGTAAGACTCGGTTTTTATTAAAAAAAAAATAATTAAAAATTGCTTTTATATGCAAATTAAAATTCCAAACACTTTTTGCATACGACATTTTTTAGTAGGATTTCATTTAGCAAAGTTATGACACTTTGAATTTTTACGATAGCCGCCATTTTTGAAAAAAATTTTATATATTTTTTTTAAACATAACGTATAGGGGCTGCACGTTAGTTCTATGCGATACTCTAAATTTAAATTTTAATCTTAAAAACCAAGCAGTTAAGAGCGTTAATTCTTCCGAAAGTATCAAAATGGCTAGTATGGGGGTACGATCGAACTGACACATCGCTTGTTTTCAAGCAAAAATATATATTTTTTATATTTTATTCTAATTAACTTTAGGCTTCTGAACATTTCATGTATAGAGACCTTTTTGATAAAATTCAACACTACTGAGTTATAAGTGATTGAATTTCAATACTTGTCGCCATTTTGCAAAAAATTGACAAATTGGATTTTGCTAACAAACATACACAGGATGCTTAAGAATTCTATACTGTAACAAAAATTGAAATTCAATTATGTATAAATAAGCTCACACTGACTTTAACTATATTGAAAATCTTATGAGCGTATGTATGGTGGGTCGATCGACTCATCACACTAAACGTGTTTTGAAAAAAAAATACTTTTATTTTTTAATTTTTAATTTTTTTTTATAGTATCGTAAGTATAGTCGGAAGCTCTATTTTGTTTAAAAAATTCAAGTCGATTTCTTAAATAGAAACCTCATACGAGCGTTAACTATATGCAGCGTCGCATAAAAGCTCGTTCGAGGTCTCGGTCAATATATGGTAAGACTCGGTTTTTATTAAAAAAAAAATAATTAAAAATTGCTTTTATATGCAAAATAAAATTCCAAACACTTTTTGCATACAACATTTTTTAGTAGGATATTATTTAGCAAAGTTATGACACTTTATATTTTTACGATAGCCGCCATTTTTGAAAAAAATTTTATATATTTTTTTTAAACATAACGTATAGGGGCTGCACGTTAGTTCTATGCGATACTCGAAATTTAAATTTTAATCTTCGAAACCAAGCAGTTAAGAGCGTTAACTCTTCCGAAAGTCTCAAAATGGCTAGTATGGGGGTACGATCGAACTGACACATCGCTTGTTTTCAAGCAAAAATATATATTTTTTATATTTTATTCTGATGAACTTTAGGCTTCTGAACATTTCATGTATAGAGACCTTTTTGATAAAATTCAACACTACTGAGTTATAAGTGATTGAATTTCAATACTTGTCGCCATTTTGCAAAAAATTGACAAATTGGATTTTGCTAACAAACATACACAGGATGCTTAAGAATTCTATACTGTCACAAAAATTGAAATTCAAATATGTATAAATAAGCTCACACTGACCTTAACTATATTGAAAATCTTATGAGCGTATGTATGGTGGGTCGATCGACTCATCACACTAAACGTGTTTTGAAAAAAAAATACTTTTATTTTTTAATTTTTAATTTTTTTTTATAGTATCGTAAGTATAGTCGGAAGCTCTATTTTGTTTAAAAAATTCAAGTCGATTTCTTAAATAGAAACCTCATACGAGCGTTAACTATATGCAGCGTCGCATAAAAGCTCGTTCGAGGTCTCGGTCAATATATGGTAAGACTCGGTTTTTATTAAAAAAAAAATAATTAAAAATTGCTTTTATATGCAAATTAAAATTCCAAACACTTTTTGCATACGACATTTTGTAGTAGGATTTCATTTAGCAAAGTTATGACACTTTGAATTTTTACGATAGCCGCCATTTTTGAAAAAAATTTTATATATTTTTTTTAAACATAACGTATAGGGGCTGCACGTTAGTTCTATGCGATACTCTAAATTTAAATTTTAATCTTAAAAACCAAGCAGTTAAGAGCGTTAATTCTTCCGAAAGTATCAAAATGGCTAGTATGGGGGTACGATCGAACTGACACATCGCTTGTTTTCAAGCAAAAATATATATTTTTTATATTTTATTCTGATGAACTTTAGGCTTCTGAACATTTCATGTATAGAGACCTTTTTGATAAAATTCAACACTACTGAGTTATAAGTGATTGAATTTCAATACTTGTCGCCATTTTGCAAAAAATTGACAAATTGGATTTTGCTAACAAACATACACAGGATGCCTAAGAATTCTATACTGTCACAAAAATTGAAATTCAAATATGTATTAACACTTTACCGACCGCTCACGCCATATGGAGTGCGAGCCTGCCGAACGTTAAATACCGCGCACGCCATATGGAGTGAGCGGTAGCTATGATTTCGTTATCATATTAAAAATATATGCTTAGAGATTTTTTAAGATTTTTTTTTGAAAAAAATTTAATATTAGTATGAAGTTTCATTTGATATTGAAAAAAAATATTTAATTACTGTGCCTGGCCTTATTATTAGACACGTTTGTCTATATATTATAATTTGTTTATATATTATAATTTTTAAAGCAGAAATTCGTTTTTTTGCTATTTTATTATTTTTTATAGCATTAGTTATTGAAAAAGAACTAATTTAGTCGTGAGAAGTCATAAATTCTATTTTTTTAATTCAAAACAAAAATAAAAATATTTTTCACTATGCAATTCGGGACTATATTTAAAATATTTTGTATGTCCTTCTTTAGATTAAATAAGTGCCTGAATTTACTTTATAAACGTTGTTTAATTTTTGAAGGTTCAAAGTATGATTCTATTCTCGAATCACCTTCTCGATTAGCTCTTTTTTAGTGGTTATTTCGATTTTATCAATCTCTTCTTCAAATGCTCCCAAATATTCTCGACTTCTTCCCAGTGTTATCAGTAAAAATTAACAACAAAATCATATATAATAAAGATATAGTTTAAATATAATTGAGCTGCCTTTGTATTTCTTTACTTGTGTCTTATAATATAATCAGGTACTGTTTATCTATACAAATTCGAAAATCCATTTAAAAAATATATATTTATATCAAATATATTTTGTAAATTCTTTCTACTTTGCATTTTTTTAAGTACACTAACATTTTTTGTGAGTTAATCTATTAGATAGTACCGGTTTCCCGAATTTATAAATTGACAGATTAGCGAGATTATATCGTATTTTTTCTGTCCTGTAATTTGGAAATTTCGACCGTTTATTTTATTGAGTGAATTTTATCTATCACGAGATAGCACCGATTTACTGGAAGTGATTCTCAGAAGTGACTCTTTTTTTGAAATTGGGAATTTCTTTTGAGATAAGAAATAATATGATGCACTTAAAAAAATATGAATAATAATTCAGTTTAGCTAACGCTGTCGTGTAAATCGAGATAGTTTTGTAGAGGAAAATTACGCGGAAATGATTCAAATATTCCCAGTGATAACGAAAACTTTAGTGATAGTGATACAAATTCGATTGTTCATGAAAGAAATCGTCCTCGAGTAATGATGCCTATTAGCGATGGAGAAGATACTGAGGATGATGATATTCCATTAGATTGATGTGAAACTGATACACCTAGGCATAACCAGCCATTTGAAGGATTGTCGGGAGCAACTTTTGATGTTGATATCACGCGCCCTGAAGAAATCGCCGAAAAATTTATCGGTGATGACCTGTTCCGCATTATTGCAGAAGAAACAAATAGATACCGTGCTCAAACTTGGAATAAGTACAAACAAGAAGTTAAAATTATTATACAAGAAAAAAATAAGAATATGTGGGGCTTACCGGATATTCTAAAAAAGGCTAAACTACGAATATTTGAAAGTAAATATAAGCGAAACGGGGAAATTTTATTACAATTGTGGAAAACAGTAAAGAGTAGAGATAT
Source organism: Plectrocnemia conspersa (assembly GCF_051122295.1). Taxonomy (NCBI): domain Eukaryota; kingdom Metazoa; phylum Arthropoda; class Insecta; order Trichoptera; family Polycentropodidae; genus Plectrocnemia; species Plectrocnemia conspersa. Next base: position 33,918,676 of record NW_028277165.1, read on the forward strand.
TCGAATGATATCAACAATCCATAATACAAATATTGTAAACACTGAAAAAACTGACAGAAGAACTGGGCTGCGTATAAAAAAACCAATTTGTATAATTGATTACAATAAATACATGAAGGGAGTAGATCGGGCTGATCAATACCTTTCGTACTATCCAATATATCGTAAAACTAAAAAATGGACGAAAAAAGTGGCCATGTATTTATTTAACTGTGCATTATTCAATGCATTTACAGTGTATAGAAGTGTAAATTCAAACAGCAATATAAAGTTTTATGATTATTTAATGAAAATAGCAAAATATTGGATAGAGGAAAAAACACCAGAAACAGAAACACCAACAATTTCAGAAATGTCTGAAAATTCACAACCGACATCCAAATTCGCCACTGCTCCCTCATTTCAAAGGCTTTCAGGCAGTTTAAAACCAATTAGTCAGGATATCATCTACTAATGAGCGTAAAAGAAGAAGATGCATAGTTTGTATCGCACATAAAATAAGAAAAGATTCTGTTTACATGTGCAAAGAATGTAAAGTAGCTTTACATGTTGGTGAATGTTTCTCCTCGTATCATTTGAAGAAACATTACTAGGTAAATAATAAAAATAACGTTTGTGAATTTTGAATTTTATTTTTTTGATAATTCGTATTGGTATTATTTTAGAATTAAATATTGTGAAAAGTGAATTACAAGGGAAAGACATTGAATAATAATAAAGTGTGTACCTGAAATATTCCGTATTAGTGTGGAGAAATTTATAATGGTGAGTGCACTTTAAACTTGCATTATATAAATAGTTATTGTGAAAAGTGATTTACACGTGAAAGACAATGTACAATATCTGTGTATGTGCCTGGAAGATTTCGCATTACGATGGAGCGAATTACAATGGTGAGTGAATATTTTATTGCAATTGAATTATATATCAGTAAACTCATATTAGTAAAAATGTCATTTCTCATTTTTGTAGATAATCATTTGCACAAAATATCACAATACGAAAAAAAAGTGTGCTTGAAAAAAGTTTTTTTAAATTTAAAAAAGTTTGAGAACCGCTGGATGACTCAATTTAAATTATTTTTATTTAAATTTCTAGGTTATTCATTTTTATAATTTTAAAATCAAGATAATCATTTTAAAAATCTAATAATAAGGAAATGTAATAATTCATTTTTATTTCCGGCGATCCACATGTTGAGAACCACCTAATAATGACTTAAATTGATGCATTGATACATTTTTAACATGTTTAGAAAAATTCAACTAAATATTCGGACCGTATCAAAAAATACATAAATTTAAATAAAAAAGGTAAAATTCGCGAAGATTTGCGAAAAGGTGCCGGTATTTAGCGTAAGTCTGGTAGTGAAACTGCCGGTCGGTAAAGTGTTAATAAGCTCACACTGACCTTAACTATATTGAAAATCTTATGAGCGTATGTATGGTGGGTCGATCGACTCATCACACTAAACGTGTTTTGAAAAAAAAATACTTTTATTTTTTAATTTTTAATTTTTTTTTATAGTATCGTAAGTATAGTCGGAAGCTCTATTTTGTTTAAAAAATTCAAGTCGATTTCTTAAATAGAAACCTCATACGAGCGTTAACTATATGCAGCGTCGCATAAAAGCTCGTTCGAGGTCTCGGTCAATATATGGTAAGACTCGGTTTTTATTAAAAAAAAAATAATTAAAAATTGCTTTTATATGCAAATTAAAATTCCAAACACTTTTTGCATACGACATTTTTTAGTAGGATTTCATTTAGCAAAGTTATGACACTTTGAATTTTTACAATAGCCGCCATTTTTGAAAAAAATTTTATATATTTTTTTTAAACATAACGTATAGGGGCTGCACGTTAGTTCTATGCGATACTCGAAATTTAAATTTTAATCTTCGAAACCAAGCAGTTAAGAGCGTTAACTCTTCCGAAAGTCTCAAAATGGCTAGTATGGGGGTACGATCGAACTGACACATCGCTTGTTTTCAAGCAAAAATATATATTTTTTATATTTTATTCTGATGAACTTTAGGCTTCTGAACATTTCATGTATAGAGACCTTTTTGATAAAATTCAACACTACTGAGTTATAAGTGATTAAATTTCAATACTTGTCGCCATTTTGCAAAAAATTGACAAATTGGATTTTGCTAACAAACATACACAGGATGCTTAAGAATTCTATACTGTCACAAAAATTGAAATTCAAATATGTATAAATAAGCTCACACTGACCTTAACTATATTGAAAATCTTATGAGCGTATGTATGGTGGGTCGATCGACTCATCACACTAAACGTGTTTTGAAAAAAAAATACTTTTATTTTTTAATTTTTAATTTTTTTTTATAGTATCGTAAGTATAGTCGGAAGCTCTATTTTGTTTAAAAAATTCAAGTCGATTTTTTAAATAGAAACCTCATACGAGCGTTAACTATATGCAGCGTCGCATAAAAGCTCGTTCGAGGTCTCGGTCAATATATGGTAAGACTCGGTTTTTATTAAAAAAAAAATAATTAAAAATTGCTTTTATATGCAAATTAAAATTCCAAACACTTTTTGCATACGACATTATTTAGTAGGATTTTATTTAGCAAAGTTATGACACTTTGAATTTTTACGATAGCCGCCATTTTTGAAAAAAATTTTATATATTTATTTTAAACATAACGTATAGGGGCTGCACGTTAGTTCTATGCGATACTCGAAATTTAAATTTTAATCTTCGAAACCAAGCAGTTAAGAGCGTTAACTCTTCCGAAAGTCTCAAAATGGCTAGTATGGGGGTACGATCGAACTGACACATCGCTTGTTTTCAAGCAAAAATATATATTTTTTATATTTTATTCTGATGAACTTTAGGCTTCTGAACATTTCATGTATAGAGACTTTTTTGATAAAATTAAACACTACTGAGTTATAAGTGATTGAATTTCAATACTTGTCGCCATTTTGCAAAAAATTGACAAATTGGATTTTGCTAACAAACATACACAGGATGCTTAAGAATTCTATACTGTCACAAAAATTGAAATTCAAATATGTATAAATAAGCTCACACTGACCTTAACTATATTGAAAATCTTATGAGCGTATGTATGGTGGGTCGATCGACTCATCACACTAAACGTGTTTTGAAAAAAAAATACTTTTATTTTTTAATTTTTAATTTTTTTTTATAGTATCGTAAGTATAGTCGGAAGCTCTATTTTGTTTAAAAAATTCAAGTCGATTTCTTAAATAGAAACCTCATACGAGCGTTAACTATATGCAGCGTCGCATAAAAGCTCGTTCGAGGTCTCGGTCAATATATGGTAAGACTCAGTTTTTATTAAAAAAAAAATAATTAAAAATTGCTTTTATATGCAAATTAAAATTCCAAACACTTTTTGCATACGACATTTTTTAGTAGGATTTCATTTAGCAAAGTTATGACACTTTGAATTTTTACGATAGCCGCAATTTTTGAAAAAAAATTTATATATTTTTTTTAAACATAACGTATAGGGGCTGCACGTTAGTTCTATGCGATACTCGAAATTTAAATTTTAATCTTCGAAACCAAGCAGTTAAGAGCGTTAACTCTTCCGAAAGTCTCAAAATGGCTAGTATGGGGGTACGATCGAACTGACACATCGCTTGTTTTCAAGCAAAAATATATATTTTTTATATTTTATTCTGATGAACTTTAGGCTTCTGAACATTTCATGTATAGAGACCTTTTTGATAAAATTCAACACTACTGAGTTATAAGTGATTGAATTTCAATACTTGTCGCCATTTTGCAAAAAATTGACAAATTGGATTTTGCTAACAAACATACACAGGATGCCTAAGAATTCTATACTGTCACAAAAATTGAAATTCAAATATGTATTAATAAGCTCACACTGACCTTAACTATATTGAAAATCTTATGAGCGTATGTATGGTGGGTCGATCGACTCATCACACTAAACGTGTTTTGAAAAAAAAATACTTTTATTTTTTAATTTTTAATTTTTTTTTATAGTATCGTAAGTATAGTCGGAAGCTCTATTTTGTTTAAAAAATTCAAGTCGATTTCTTAAATAGAAACCTCATACGAGCGTTAACTATATGCAGCGTCGCATAAAAGCTCGTTCGAGGTCTCGGTCAATATATGGTAAGACTCAGTTTTTATTAAAAAAAAAATAATTAAAAATTGCTTTTATATGCAAATTAAAATTCCAAACACTTTTTGCATTCGACATTTTTTATTAGGATTTCATTTAGCAAAGTTATGACACTTTGAATTTTTACGATAGCCGCCATTTTTGAAAAAAAATTTATATATTTTTTTTAAACATAACGTATAGGGGCTGCACGTTAGTTCTATGCGATACTCGAAATTTAAATTTTAATCTTCGAAACCAAGCAGTTAAGAGCGTTAACTCTTCCGAAAGTCTCAAAATGGCTAGTATGGGGGTACGATCGAACTGACACATCGCTTGTTTTCAAGCAAAAATATATATTTTTTATATTTTATTCTGATGAACTTTAGGCTTCTGAACATTTCATGTATAGAGACTTTTTTGATAAAATTAAACACTACTGAGTTATAAGTGATTGAATTTCAATACTTGTCGCCATTTTGCAAAAAATTGACAAATTGGATTTTGCTAACAAACATACACAGGATGCTTAAGAATTCTATACTGTCACAAAAATTGAAATTCAAATATGTATAAATAAGCTCACACTGACCTTAACTATATTGAAAATCTTATGAGCGTATGTATGGTGGGTCGATCGACTCATCACACTAAACGTGTTTTGAAAAAAAAATACTTTTATTTTTTAATTTTTAATTTTTTTTTATAGTATCGTAAGTATAGTCGGAAGCTCTATTTTGTTTAAAAAATTCAAGTCGATTTTTTAAATAGAAACCTCATACGAGCGTTAACTATATGCAGCGTCGCATAAAAGCTCGTTCGAGGTCTCGGTCAATATATGGTAAGACTCGGTTTTTATTAAAAAAAAAATAATTAAAAATTGCTTTTATATGCAAATTAAAATTCCAAACACTTTTTGCATACGACATTTTTTAGTAGGATTTCATTTAGCAAAGTTATGACACTTTGAATTTTTACGATAGGCGCCATTTTTGAAAAAAATTTTATATATTTTTTTTAAACATAACGTATAAAGGCTGCACGTTAGTTCTATGCGATACTCGAAATTTAAATTTTAATCTTCGAAACCAAGCAGTTAAGAGCGTTAACTCTTCCGAAAGTCTCAAAATGGCTAGTATGGGGGTACGATCGAACTGACACATCGCTTGTTTTCAAGCAAAAATATATATTTTTTATATTTTATTCTGATGAACTTTAGGCTTCTGAACATTTCATGTATAGAGACCTTTTTGATAAAATTCAACACTACTGAGTTATAAGTGATTGAATTTCAATACTTGTCGCCATTTTGCAAAAAATTGACAAATTGGATTTTGCTAACAAACATACACAGGATGCTTAAGAATTCTATACTGTCACAAAAATTAAAATTCAAATATGTATAAATAAGCTCACACTGACCTTAACTATATTGAAAATCTTATGAGCGTATGTATGGTGGGTCGATCGACTCATCACACTAAACGTGTTTTGAAAAAAAAATACTTTTATTTTTTAATTTTTAATTTTTTTTTATAGTATCGTAAGTATAGTCTGAAGCTCTATTTTGTTTAAAAAATTCAAGTCGATTTCTTAAATAGAAACCTCATACGAGCGTTAACTATATGCAGCGTCGCATAAAAGCTCGTTCGAGGTCTCGGTCAATATATGGTAAGACTCGGTTTTTATTAAAAAAAAAATAATTAAAAATTGCTTTTATATGCAAATTAAAATTCCAAACACTTTTTGCATACGACATTTTTTAGTAGGATTTCATTTAGCAAAGTTATGACACTTTGAATTTTTACGATAGCCGCCATTTTTGAAAAAAATTTTATATATTTTTTTTAAACATAACGTATAGGGGCTGCACGTTAGTTCTATGCGATACTCGAAATTTAAATTTTAATCTTCGAAACCAAGCAGTTAAGAGCGTTAACTCTTCCGAAAGTCTCAAAATGGCTAGTATGGGGGTACGATCGAACTGACACATCGCTTGTTTTCAAGCAAAAATATATATTTTTTATATTTTATTCTGATGAACTTTAGGCTTCTGAACATTTCATGTATAGAGACCTTTTTGATAAAATTCAACACTACTGAGTTATAAGTGATTGAATTTCAATACTTGTCGCAATTTTGCAAAAAATTGACAAATTGGATTTTGCTAACTAACATACACAGGATGCTTAAGAATTCTATACTGTCACAAAAATTGAAATTCAAATATGTATAAATAAGCTCACACTGACCTTAACTATATTGAAAATCTTATGAGCGTATGTATATGGGTCGATCGACTCATCACACTAAACGTGTTTTGAAAAAAAAATACTTTTATTTTTTAATTTTTAATTTTTTTTTATAGTATCGTAAGTATAGTCGGAAGCTCTATTTTGTTTAAAAAATTCAAGTCGATTTCTTAAATAGAAACCTCATACGAGCGTTAACTATATGCAGCGTCGCATAAAAGCTCGTTCGAGGTCTCGGTCAATATATGGTAAGACTCGGTTTTTATTAAAAAAAAAATAATTAAAAATTGCTTTTATATGCAAATTAAAATTCCAAACACTTTTTGCATACGACATTTTTTAGTAGGATTTCATTTAGCAAAGTTATGACACTTTGAATTTTTACGATAGCCGCCATTTTTGAAAAAAATTTTATATATTTTTTTTAAACATAACGTATAGGGGCTGCACGTTAGTTCTATGCGATACTCTAAATTTAAATTTTAATCTTAAAAACCAAGCAGTTAAGAGCGTTAATTCTTCCGAAAGTATCAAAATGGCTAGTATGGGGGTACGATCGAACTGACACATCGCTTGTTTTCAAGCAAAAATATATATTTTTTATATTTTATTCTAATGAACTTTAGGCTTCTGAACATTTCATGTATAGAGACCTTTTTGATAAAATTCAACACTACTGAGTTATAAGTGATTGAATTTCAATACTTGTCGCCATTTTGCAAAAAATTGACAAATTGGATTTTGCTAACAAACATACACAGGATGCTTAAGAATTCTATACTGTAACAAAAATTGAAATTCAATTATGTATAAATAAGCTCACACTGACTTTAACTATATTGAAAATCTTATGAGCGTATGTATGGTGGGTCGATCGACTCATCACACTAAACGTGTTTTGAAAAAAAAATACTTTTATTTTTTAATTTTTAATTTTTTTTTATAGTATCGTAAGTATAGTCGGAAGCTCTATTTTGTTTAAAAAATTCAAGTCGATTTCTTAAATAGAAACCTCATACGAGCGTTAACTATATGCAGCGTCGCATAAAAGCTCGTTCGAGGTCTCGGTCAATATATGGTAAGACTCGGTTTTTATTAAAAAAAAAATAATTAAAAATTGCTTTTATATGCAAATTAAAATTCTAAACACTTTTTGCTCACGACATTTTTTAGTAGGATTTCATTTAGCAAAGTTATGACACTTTGAATTTTTACGATAGCCGCCATTTTAAAAAAAAAATTTATATATTTTTTTTAAACATAACGTATAGGGGCTGCACGTTAGTTCTATGCGATACTCGAAATTTAAATTTTAATCTTCGAAACCAAGCAGTTAAGAGCGTTAACTCTTCCGAAAGTCTCAAAATGGCTAGTATGGGGGTACGATCGAACTGACACATCGCTTGTTTTCAAGCAAAAATATATATTTTTTATATTTTATTCTGATGAACTTTAGGCTTCTGAACATTTCATGTATAGAGACCTTTTTGATAAAATTCAACACTACTGAGTTATAAGTGATTGAATTTCAATACTTGTCGCCATTTTGCAAAAAATTGACAAATTGGATTTTGCTAACAAACATACACAGGATGCTTAAGAATTCTATACTGTCACAAAAATTGAAATTCAAATATGTATAAATAAGCTCACACTGACCTTAACTATATTGAAAATCTTATGAGCGTATGTATGGTGGGTCGATCGACTCATCACACTAAACGTGTTTTGAAAAAAAAATACTTTTATTTTTTAATTTTTAATTTTTTTTTATAGTATCGTAAGTATAGTCGGAAGCTCTATTTTGTTTAAAAAATTCAAGTCGATTTCTTAAATAGAAACCTCATACGAGCGTTAACTATATGCAGCGTCGCATAAAAGCTCGTTCGAGGTCTCGGTCAATATATGGTAAGACTCGGTTTTTATTAAAAAAAAAATAATTAAAAATTGCTTTTATATGCAAATTAAAATTCCAAACACTTTTTGCATACGACATTTTTTAGTAGGATTTCATTTAGCAAAGTTATGACACTTTGAATTTTTACGATAGCCGCCATTTTTGAAAAAAATTTTATATATTTTTTTTAAACATAACGTATAGGGGCTGCACGTTAGTTCTATGCGATACTCTAAATTTAAATTTTAATCTTAAAAACCAAGCAGTTAAGAGCGTTAATTCTTCCGAAAGTATCAAAATGGCTAGTATGGGGGTACGATCGAACTGACACATCGCTTGTTTTCAAGCAAAAATATATATTTTTTATATTTTATTCTGATGAACTTTAGGCTTCTGAACATTTCATGTATAAAGACCTTTTTGATAAAATTCAACACTACTGAGTTATAAGTGATTGAATTTCAATACTTGTCGCCATTTTGCAAAAAATTGACAAATTGGATTTTGCTAACAAACATACACAGGATGCCTAAGAATTCTATACTGTCACAAAAATTGAAATTCAAAGATGTATTAATAAGCTCACACTGACCTTAACTATATTGAAAATCTTATGAGCGTATGTATGGTGGGTCGATCGACTCATCACACTAAACGTGTTTTGAAAAAAAAATACTTTTATTTTTTAATTTTTAATTTTTTTTTATAGTATCGTAAGTATAGTCGGAAGCTCTATTTTGTTTAAAAAATTCAAGTCGATTTCTTAAATAGAAACCTCATACGAGCGTTAACTATATGCAGCGTCGCATAAAAGCTCGTTCGAGGTCTCGGTCAATATATGGTAAGACTCGGTTTTTATTAAAAAAAAAATAATTAAAAATTGCTTTTATATGCAAATTAAAATTCCAAACACTTTTTGCATACGACATTTTTTAGTAGGATTTCATTTAGCAAAGTTATGACACTTTGAATTTTTACAATAGCCGCCATTTTTGAAAAAAATTTTATATATTTTTTTTAAACATAACGTATAGGGGCTGCACGTTAGTTCTATGCGATACTCGAAATTTAAATTTTAATCTTCGAAACCAAGCAGTTAAGAGCGTTAACTCTTCCGAAAGTCTCAAAATGGCTAGTATGGGGGTACGATCGAACTGACACATCGCTTGTTTTCAAGCAAAAATATATATTTTTTATATTTTATTCTGATGAACTTTAGGCTTCTGAACATTTCATGTATAGAGACCTTTTTGATAAAATTCAACACTACTGAGTTATAAGTAATTGAATTTCAATACTTGTCGCCATTTTGCAAAAAATTGACAAATTGGATTATGCTAACAAACATACACAGGATGCTTAAGAATTCTATACTGTCACAAAAATTGAAATTCAAATATGTATAAATAAGCTCACACTGACCTTAACTATATTGAAAATCTTATGAGCGTATGTATGGTGGGTCGATCGACTCATCACACTAAACGTGTTTTGAAAAAAAAATACTTTTATTTTTTAATTTTTAATTTTTTTTTATAGTATCGTAAGTATAGTCGGAAGCTCTATTTTGTTTAAAAAATTCAAGTCGATTTTTTAAATAGAAACCTCATACGAGCGTTAACTATATGCAGCGTCGCATAAAAGCTCGTTCGAGGTCTCGGTCAATATATGGTAAGACTCGGTTTTTATTAAAAAAAAAATAATTAAAAATTGCTTTTATATGCAAATTAAAATTCCAAACACTTTTTGCATACGACATTATTTAGTAGGATTTTATTTAGCAAAGTTATGACACTTTGAATTTTTACGATAGCCGCCATTTTTGAAAAAAATTTTATATATTTATTTTAAACATAACGTATAGGGGCTGCACGTTAGTTCTATGCGATACTCGAAATTTAAATTTTAATCTTCGAAACCAAGCAGTTAAGAGCGTTAACTCTTCCGAAAGTCTCAAAATGGCTAGTATGGGGGTACGATCGAACTGACACATCGCTTGTTTTCAAGCAAAAATATATATTTTTTATATTTTATTCTGATGAACTTTAGGCTTCTGAACATTTCATGTATAGAGACTTTTTTGATAAAATTAAACACTACTGAGTTATAAGTGATTGAATTTCAATACTTGTCGCCATTTTGCAAAAAATTGACAAATTGGATTTTGCTAACAAACATACACAGGATGCTTAAGAATTCTATACTGTCACAAAAATTGAAATTCAAATATGTATAAATAAGCTCACACTGACCTTAACTATATTGAAAATCTTATGAGCGTATGTATGGTGGGTCGATCGACTCATCACACTAAACGTGTTTTGAAAAAAAAATACTTTTATTTTTTAATTTTTAATTTTTTTTTATAGTATCGTAAGTATAGTCGGAAGCTCTATTTTGTTTAAAAAATTCAAGTCGATTTCTTAAATAGAAACCTCATACGAGCGTTAACTATATGCAGCGTCGCATAAAAGCTCGTTCGAGGTCTCGGTCAATATATGGTAAGACTCAGTTTTTATTAAAAAAAAAATAATTAAAAATTGCTTTTATATGCAAATTAAAATTCCAAACACTTTTTGCATACGACATTTTTTAGTAGGATTTCATTTAGCAAAGTTATGACACTTTGAATTTTTACGATAGCCGCAATTTTTGAAAAAAAATTTATATATTTTTTTTAAACATAACGTATAGGGGCTGCACGTTAGTTCTATGCGATACTCGAAATTTAAATTTTAATCTTCGAAACCAAGCAGTTAAGAGCGTTAACTCTTCCGAAAGTCTCAAAATGGCTAGTATGGGGGTACGATCGAACTGACACATCGCTTGTTTTCAAGCAAAAATATATATTTTTTATATTTTATTCTGATGAACTTTAGGCTTCTGAACATTTCATGTATAGAGACCTTTTTGATAAAATTCAACACTACTGAGTTATAAGTGATTGAATTTCAATACTTGTCGCCATTTTGCAAAAAATTGACAAATTGGATTTTGCTAACAAACATACACAGGATGCCTAAGAATTCTATACTGTCACAAAAATTGAAATTCAAATATGTATTAATAAGCTCACACTGACCTTAACTATATTGAAAATCTTATGAGCGTATATATGGTGGGTCGATCGACTCATCACACTAAACGTGTTTTGAAAAAAAAATACTTTTATTTTTTAATTTTTAATTTTTTTTTATAGTATCGTAAGTATAGTCGGAAGCTCTATTTTGTTTAAAAAATTCAAGTCGATTTCTTAAATAGAAACCTCATACGAGCGTTAACTATATGCAGCGTCGCATAAAAGCTCGTTCGAGGTCTCGGTCAATATATGGTAAGACTCAGTTTTTATTAAAAAAAAAATAATTAAAAATTGCTTTTATATGCAAATTAAAATTCCAAACACTTTTTGCATTCGACATTTTTTATTAGGATTTCATTTAGCAAAGTTATGACACTTTGAATTTTTACGATAGCCGCCATTTTTGAAAAAAAATTTATATATTTTTTTTAAACATAACGTATAGGGGCTGCACGTTAGTTCTATGCGATACTCGAAATTTAAATTTTAATCTTCGAAACCAAGCAGTTAAGAGCGTTAACTCTTCCGAAAGTCTCAAAATGGCTAGTATGGGGGTACGATCGAACTGACACATCGCTTGTTTTCAAGCAAAAATATATATTTTTTATATTTTATTCTGATGAACTTTAGGCTTCTGAACATTTCATGTATAGAGACTTTTTTGATAAAATTAAACACTACTGAGTTATAAGTGATTGAATTTCAATACTTGTCGCCATTTTGCAAAAAATTGACAAATTGGATTTTGCTAACAAACATACACAGGATGCTTAAGAATTCTATACTGTCACAAAAATTGAAATTCAAATATGTATAAATAAGCTCACACTGACCTTAACTATATTGAAAATCTTATGAGCGTATGTATGGTGGGTCGATCGACTCATCACACTAAACGTGTTTTGAAAAAAAAATACTTTTATTTTTTAATTTTTAATTTTTTTTTATAGTATCGTAAGTATAGTCGGAAGCTCTATTTTGTTTAAAAAATTCAAGTCGATTTCTTAAATAGAAACCTCATACGAGCGTTAACTATATGCAGCGTCGCATAAAAGCTCGTTCGAGGTCTCGGTCAATATATGGTAAGACTCAGTTTTTATTAAAAAAAAAATAATTAAAAATTGCTTTTATATGCAAATTAAAATTCCAAACACTTTTTGCATACGACATTTTTTAGTAGGATTTCATTTAGCAAAGTTATGACACTTTGAATTTTTACGATAGCCGCAATTTTTGAAAAAAAATTTATATATTTTTTTTAAACATAACGTATAGGGGCTGCACGTTAGTTCTATGCGATACTCGAAATTTAAATTTTAATCTTCGAAACCAAGCAGTTAAGAGCGTTAACTCTTCCGAAAGTCTCAAAATGGCTAGTATGGGGGTACGATCGAACTGACACATCGCTTGTTTTCAAGCAAAAATATATATTTTTTATATTTTATTCTGATGAACTTTAGGCTTCTGAACATTTCATGTATAGAGACCTTTTTGATAAAATTCAACACTACTGAGTTATAAGTGATTGAATTTCAATACTTGTCGCCATTTTGCAAAAAATTGACAAATTGGATTTTGCTAACAAACATACACAGGATGCTTAAGAATTCTATACTGTAACAAAAATTGAAATTCAATTATGTATAAATAAGCTCACACTGACTTTAACTATATTGAAAATCTTATGAGCGTATGTATGGTGGGTCGATCGACTCATCACACTAAACGTGTTTTGAAAAAAAAATACTTTTATTTTTTAATTTTTAATTTTTTTTTATAGTATCGTAAGTATAGTCGGAAGCTCTATTTTGTTTAAAAAATTCAAGTCGATTTCTTAAATAGAAACCTTATACGAGCGTTAACTATATGCAGCGTCGCATAAAAGCTCGTTCGAGGTCTCGGTCAATATATGGTAAGACTCGGTTTTTATTAAAAAAAAAATAATTAAAAATTGCTTTTATATGCAAAATAAAATTCCAAACACTTTTTGCATACGACATTTTTTAGTAGGATATTATTTAGCAAAGTTATGACACTTTATATTTTTACGATAGCCGCCATTTTTGAAAAAAATTTTATATATTTTTTTTAAACATAACGTATAGGGGCTGCACGTTAGTTCTATGCGATACTCGAAATTTAAATTTTAATCTTCGAAAATAAGCAGTTAAGAGCGTTAACTCTTCCGAAAGTCTCAAAATGGCTAGTATGGGGGTACGATCGAACTGACACATCGCTTGTTTTCAAGCAAAAATATATATTTTTTATATTTTATTCTGATGAACTTTAGGCTTCTGAACATTTCATGTATAGAGACCTTTTTGATAAAATTCAACACTACTGAGTTATAAGTGATTGAATTTCAATACTTGTCGCCATTTTGCAAAAAATTGACAAATTGGATTTTGCTAACAAACATACACAGGATGCTTAAGAATTCTATACTGTCACAAAAATTGAAATTCAAATATGTATAAATAAGCTCACACTGACCTTAACTATATTGAAAATCTTATGAGCGTATGTATGGTGGGTCGATCGACTCATCACACTAAACGTGTTTTGAAAAAAAAATACTTTTATTTTTTAATTTTTAATTTTTTTTTATAGTATCGTAAGTATAGTCGGAAGCTCTATTTTGTTTAAAAAATTCAAGTCGATTTCTTAAATAGAAACCTCATACGAGCGTTAACTATATGCAGCGTCGCATAAAAGCTCGTTCGAGGTCTCGGTCAATATATGGTAAGACTCGGTTTTTATTAAAAAAAAAATAATTAAAAATTGCTTTTATATGCAAATTAAAATTCCAAACACTTTTTGCATACGACATTTTTTAGTAGGATTTCATTTAGCAAAGTTATGACACTTTGAATTTTTACGATAGCCGCCATTTTTGAAAAAAATTTTATATATTTTTTTTAAACATAACGTATAGGGGCTGCACGTTAGTTCTATGCGATACTCTAAATTTAAATTTTAATCTTAAAAACCAAGCAGTTAAGAGCGTTAATTCTTCCGAAAGTATCAAAATGGCTAGTATGGGGGTACGATCGAACTGACACATCGCTTGTTTTCAAGCAAAAATATATATTTTTTATATTTTATTCTGATGAACTTTAGGCTTCTGAACATTTCATGTATAGAGACCTTTTTGATAAAATTCAACACTACTGAGTTATAAGTGATTGAATTTCAATACTTGTCGCCATTTTGCAAAAAATTGACAAATTGGATTTTGCTAACAAACATACACAGGATGCCTAAGAATTCTATACTGTCACAAAAATTGAAATTCAAATATGTATTAATAAGCTCACACTGACCTTAACTATATTGAAAATCTTATGAGCGTATGTATGGTAGGTCGATCGACTCATCACACTAAACGTGTTTTGAAAAAAAAATACTTTTATTTTTTAATTTTTAATTTTTTTTTATAGTATCGTAAGTATAGTCGGAAGCTCTATTTTGTTTAACAAATTCAAGTCGATTTCTTAAATAGAAACCTCATACGAGCGTTAACTATATGCAGCGTCGCATAAAAGCTCGTTCGAGGTCTCGGTCAATATATGGTAAGACTCAGTTTTTATTAAAAAAAAAATAATTAAAAATTGCTTTTATATGCAAATTAAAATTCCAAACACTTTTTGCATACGACATTTTTTATTAGGATTTCATTTAGCAAAGTTATGACACTTTGAATTTTTACGATAGCCGCCATTTTTGAAAAAAAATTTATATATTTTTTTTAAACATAACGTATAGGGGCTGCACGTTAGTTCTATGCGATACTCGAAATTTAAATTTTAATCTTCGAAACCAAGCAGTTAAGAGCGTTAACTCTTCCGAAAGTCTCAAAATGGCTAGTATGGGGGTACGATCGAACTGACACATCGCTTGTTTTCAAGCAAAAATATATATTTTTTATATTTTATTCTGATGAACTTTAGGCTTCTGAACATTTCATGTATAGAGACTTTTTTGATAAAATTAAACACTACTGAGTTATAAGTGATTGAATTTCAATACTTGTCGCCATTTTGCAAAAAATTGACAAATTGGATTTTGCTAACAAACATACACAGGATGCTTAAGAATTCTATACTGTCACAAAAATTGAAATTCAAATATGTATAAATAAGCTCACACTGACCTTAACTATATTGAAAATCTTATGAGCGTATGTATGGTGGGTCGATCGACTCATCACACTAAACGTGTTTTGAAAAAAAAATACTTTTATTTTTTAATTTTTAATTTTTTTTTATAGTATCGTAAGTATAGTCGGAAGCTCTATTTTGTTTAAAAAATTCAAGTCGATTTCTTAAATAGAAACCTCATACGAGCGTTAACTATATGCAGCGTCGCATAAAAGCTCGTTCGAGGTCTCGGTCAATATATGGTAAGACTCAGTTTTTATTAAAAAAAAAATAATTAAAAATTGCTTTTATATGCAAATTAAAATTCCAAACACTTTTTGCATACGACATTTTTTAGTAGGATTTCATTTAGCAAAGTTATGACACTTTGAATTTTTACGATAGCCGCCATTTTTGAAAAAAAAATTATATATTTTTTTTAAACATAACGTATAGGGGCTGCACGTTAGTTCTATGCGATACTCAAAATTTAAATTTTAATCTTCGAAACCAAGCAGTTAAGAGCGTTAACTCTTCCGAAAGTCTCAAAATGGCTAGTATGGGGGTACGATCGAACTGACACATCGCTTGTTTTCAAGCAAAAATATATATTTTTTATATTTTATTCTGATGAACTTTTGGCTTCTGAACATTTCATGTATAGAGACCTTTTTGATAAAATTCAACACTACTGAGTTATAAGTGATTGAATTTCAATACTTGTCGCCATTTTGCAAAAATTTGACAAATTGGATTTTGCTAACAAACATACACAGGATGCCTAAGAATTCTATACTGTCACAAAAATTGAAATTCAAATATGTATTAATAAGCTCACACTGACCTTAACTATATTGAAAATCTTATGAGCGTATGTATGGTGGGTCGATCGACTCATCACACTAAACGTGTTTTGAAAAAAAAATACTTTTATTTTTTAATTTTTAATTTTTTTTTATAGTATCGTAAGTATAGTCGGAAGCTCTATTTTGTTTAAAAAATTCAAGTCGATTTCTTAAATAGAAACCTCATACGAGCGTTAACTATATGCAGCGTCGCATAAAAGCTCGTTCGAGGTCTCGGTCAATATATGGTAAGACTCGGTTTTTATTAAAAAAAAAATAATTAAAAATTGCTTTTATATGCAAATTAAAATTCCAAACACTTTTTGCATACGACATTTTTTAGTAGGATTTCATTTAGCAAAGTTATGACACTTTGAATTTTTACGATAGCCGCCATTTTTGAAAAAAAAATTATATATTTTTTTTAAACATAACGTATAGGGGCTGCACGTTAGTTCTATGCGATACTCGAAATTTAAATTTGAATCTTCGAAACCAAGCAGTTAAGAGCGTTAACTCTTCCGAAAGTCTCAAAATGGCTAGTATGGGGGTACGATCGAACTGACACATCGCTTGTTTTCAAGCAAAAATATATATTTTTTATATTTTATTCTGATGAACTTTAGGCTTATGAACATTTCATGTATAGAGACCTTTTTGATAAAATTCAACACTACTGAGTTATAAGTAATTGAATTTCAATACTTGTCGCCATTTTGCAAAAAATTGACAAATTGGATTATGCTAACAAACATACACAGGATGCTTAAGAATTCTATACTGTCACAAAAATTGAAATTCAAATATGTATAAATAAGCTCACACTGACCTTAACTATATTGAAAATCTTATGAGCGTATGTATGGTGGGTCGATCGACTCATCACACTAAACGTGTTTTGAAAAAAAAATACTTTTATTTTTTAATTTTTAATTTTTTTTTATAGTATCGTAAGTATAGTCGGAAGCTCTATTTTGTTTAAAAAATTCAAGTCGATTTTTTAAATAGAAACCTCATACGAGCGTTAACTATATGCAGCGTCGCATAAAAGCTCGTTCGAGGTCTCGGTCAATATATGGTAAGACTCGGTTTTTATTAAAAAAAAAATAATTAAAAATTGCTTTTATATGCAAATTAAAATTCCAAACACTTTTTGCATACGACATTATTTAGTAGGATTTTATTTAGCAAAGTTATGACACTTTGAATTTTTACGATAGCCGCCATTTTTGAAAAAAATTTTATATATTTATTTTAAACATAACGTATAGGGGCTGCACGTTAGTTCTATGCGATACTCGAAATTTAAATTTTAATCTTCGAAACCAAGCAGTTAAGAGCGTTAACTCTTCCGAAAGTCTCAAAATGGCTAGTATGGGGGTACGATCGAACTGACACATCGCTTGTTTTCAAGCAAAAATATATATTTTTTATATTTTATTCTGATGAACTTTAGGCTTCTGAACATTTCATGTATAGAGACTTTTTTGATAAAATTAAACACTACTGAGTTATAAGTGATTGAATTTCAATACTTGTCGCCATTTTGCAAAAAATTGACAAATTGGATTTTGCTAACAAACATACACAGGATGCTTAAGAATTCTATACTGTCACAAAAATTGAAATTCAAATATGTATAAATAAGCTCACACTGACCTTAACTATATTTAAAATCTTATGAGCGTATGTATGGTGGGTCGATCGACTCATCACACTAAACGTGTTTTGAAAAAAAAATACTTTTATTTTTTAATTTTTAATTTTTTTTTATAGTATCGTAAGTATAGTCGGAAGCTCTATTTTGTTTAAAAAATTCAAGTCGATTTCTTAAATAGAAACCTCATACGAGCGTTAACTATATGCAGCGTCGCATAAAAGCTCGTTCGAGGTCTCGGTCAATATATGGTAAGACTCGGTTTTTATTAAAAAAAAAATAATTAAAAATTGCTTTTATATGCAAATTAAAATTCCAAACACTTTTTGCATACGACATTTTTTAGTAGGATTTCATTTAGCAAAGTTATGACACTTTGAATTTTTACGATAGCCGCCATTTTTGAAAAAAATTTTATATATTTTTTTTAAACATAACGTATAGGGGCTGCACGTTAGTTCTATGCGATACTCTAAATTTAAATTTTAATCTTAAAAACCAAGCAGTTAAGAGCGTTAATTCTTCCGAAAGTATCAAAATGGCTAGTATGGGGGTACGATCGAACTGACACATCGCTTGTTTTCAAGCAAAAATATATATTTTTTATATTTTATTCTGATGAACTTTAGGCTTCTGAACATTTCATGTATAGAGACCTTTTTGATAAAATTCAACACTACTGAGTTATAAGTGATTGAATTTCAATACTTGTCGCCATTTTGCAAAAAATTGACAAATTGGATTTTGCTAACAAACATACACAGGATGCCTAAGAATTCTATACTGTCACAAAAATTGAAATTCAAATATGTATTAATAAGCTCACACTGACCTTAACTATATTGAAAATCTTATGAGCGTATGTATGGTGGGTCGATCGACTCATCACACTAAACGTGTTTTGAAAAAAAAATACTTTTATTTTTTAATTTTTAATTTTTTTTTATAGTATCGTAAGTATAGTCGGAAGCTCTATTTTGTTTAAAAAATTCAAGTCGATTTCTTAAATAGAAACCTCATACGAGCGTTAACTATATGCAGCGTCGCATAAAAGCTCGTTCGAGGTCTCGGTCAATATATGGTAAGACTCAGTTTTTATTAAAAAAAAAATAATTAAAAATTGCTTTTATATGCAAATTAAAATTCCAAACACTTTTTGCATTCGACATTTTTTATTAGGATTTCATTTAGCAAAGTTATGACACTTTGAATTTTTACGATAGCCGCCATTTTTGAAAAAAAATTTATATATTTTTTTTAAACATAACGTATAGGGGCTGCACGTTAGTTCTATGCGATACTCGAAATTTAAATTTTAATCTTCGAAACCAAGCAGTTAAGAGCGTTAACTCTTCCGAAAG
Organism: Plectrocnemia conspersa; assembly: GCF_051122295.1. Lineage (NCBI taxonomy): Eukaryota > Metazoa > Arthropoda > Insecta > Trichoptera > Polycentropodidae > Plectrocnemia > Plectrocnemia conspersa. The sequence continues at coordinate 33,938,044 of NW_028277165.1, forward strand.
TCTCAAAATGGCTAGTATGGGGGTACGATCGAACTGACACATCGCTTGTTTTCAAGCAAAAATATATATTTTTTATATTTTATTCTGATGAACTTTAGGCTTCTGAACATTTCATGTATAGAGACTTTTTTGATAAAATTAAACACTACTGAGTTATAAGTGATTGAATTTCAATACTTGTCGCCATTTTGCAAAAAATTGACAAATTGGATTTTGCTAACAAACATACACAGGATGCTTAAGAATTCTATACTGTCACAAAAATTGAAATTCAAATATGTATAAATAAGCTCACACTGACCTTAACTATATTGAAAATCTTATGAGCGTATGTATGGTGGGTCGATCGACTCATCACACTAAACGTGTTTTGAAAAAAAAATACTTTTATTTTTTAATTTTTAATTTTTTTTTATAGTATCGTAAGTATAGTCGGAAGCTCTATTTTGTTTAAAAAATTCAAGTCGATTTCTTAAATAGAAACCTCATACGAGCGTTAACTATATGCAGCGTCGCATAAAAGCTCGTTCGAGGTCTCGGTCAATATATGGTAAGACTCGGTTTTTATTAAAAAAAAAATAATTAAAAATTGCTTTTATATGCAAATTAAAATTCCAAACACTTTTTGCATACGACATTTTTTAGTAGGATTTCATTTAGCAAAGTTATGACACTTTGAATTTTTACGATAGCCGCAATTTTTGAAAAAAAATTTATATATTTTTTTTAAACATAACGTATAGGGGCTGCACGTTAGTTCTATGCGATACTCGAAATTTAAATTTTAATCTTCGAAACCAAGCAGTTAAGAGCGTTAACTCTTCCGAAAGTCTCAAAATGGCTAGTATGGGGGTACGATCGAACTGACACATCGCTTGTTTTCAAGCAAAAATATATATTTTTTATATTTTATTCTGATGAACTTTAGGCTTCTGAACATTTCATGTATAGAGACCTTTTTGATAAAATTCAACACTACTGAGTTATAAGTGATTGAATTTCAATACTTGTCGCCATTTTGCAAAAAATTGACAAATTGGATTTTGCTAACAAACATACACAGGATGCTTAAGAATTCTATACTGTAACAAAAATTGAAATTCAATTATGTATAAATAAGCTCACACTGACTTTAACTATATTGAAAATCTTATGAGCGTATGTATGGTGGGTCGATCGACTCATCACACTAAACGTGTTTTGAAAAAAAAATACTTTTATTTTTTAATTTTTAATTTTTTTTTATAGTATCGTAAGTATAGTCGGAAGCTCTATTTTGTTTAAAAAATTCAAGTCGATTTCTTAAATAGAAACCTCATACGAGCGTTAACTATATGCAGCGTCGCATAAAAGCTCGTTCGAGGTCTCGGTCAATATATGGTAAGACTCGGTTTTTATTAAAAAAAAAATAATTAAAAATTGCTTTTATATGCAAAATAAAATTCCAAACACTTTTTGAATACGACATTTTTTAGTAGGATATTATTTAGCAAAGTTATGACACTTTATATTTTTACGATAGCCGCCATTTTTGAAAAAAATTTTATATATTTTTTTTAAACATAACGTATAGGGGCTGCACGTTAGTTCTATGCGATACTCGAAATTTAAATTTTAATCTTCGAAACCAAGCAGTTAAGAGCGTTAACTCTTCCGAAAGTCTCAAAATGGCTAGTATGGGGGTACGATCGAACTGACACATCGCTTGTTTTCAAGCAAAAATATATATTTTTGATATTTTATTCTGATGAACTTTAGGCTTCTGAACATTTCATGTATAGAGACCTTTTTGATAAAATTCAACACTACTGAGTTATAAGTGATTGAATTTCAATACTTGTCGCCATTTTGCAAAAAATTGACAAATTGGATTTTGCTAACAAACATACACAGGATGCTTAAGAATTCTATACTGTCACAAAAATTGAAATTCAAATATGTATAAATAAGCTCACACTGACCTTAACTATATTGAAAATCTTATGAGCGTATGTATGGTGGGTCGATCGACTCATCACACTAAACGTGTTTTGAAAAAAAAATACTTTTATTTTTTAATTTTTAATTTTTTTTTATAGTATCGTAAGTATAGTCGGAAGCTCTATTTTGTTTAAAAAATTCAAGTCGATTTCTTAAATAGAAACCTCATACGAGCGTTAACTATATGCAGCGTCGCATAAAAGCTCGTTCGAGGTCTCGGTCAATATATGGTAAGACTCGGTTTTTATTAAAAAAAAAATAATTAAAAATTGCTTTTATATGCAAATTAAAATTCCAAACACTTTTTGCATACGACATTTTTTAGTAGGATTTCATTTAGCAAAGTTATGACACTTTGAATTTTTACGATAGCCGCCATTTTTGAAAAAAATTTTATATATTTTTTTTAAACATAACGTATAGGGGCTGCACGTTAGTTCTATGCGATACTCTAAATTTAAATTTTAATCTTAAAAACCAAGCAGTTAAGAGCGTTAATTCTTCCGAAAGTATCAAAATGGCTAGTATGGGGGTACGATCGAACTGACACATCGCTTGTTTTCAAGCAAAAATATATATTTTTTATATTTTATTCTGATGAACTTTAGGCTTCTGAACATTTCATGTATAGAGACCTTTTTGATAAAATTCAACACTACTGAGTTATAAGTGATTGAATTTCAATACTTGTCGCCATTTTGCAAAAAATTGACAAATTGGATTTTGCTAACAAACATACACAGGATGCCTAAGAATTCTATACTGTCACAAAAATTGAAATTCAAATATGTATTAATAAGCTCACACTGACCTTAACTATATTGAAAATCTTATGAGCGTATGTATGGTGGGTCGATCGACTCATCACACTAAACGTGTTTTGAAAAAAAAATACTTTTATTTTTTAATTTTTAATTTTTTTTTATAGTATCGTAAGTATAGTCGGAAGCTCTATTTTGTTTAAAAAATTCAAGTCGATTTCTTAAATAGAAACCTCATACGAGCGTTAACTATATGCAGCGTCGCATAAAAGCTCGTTCGAGGTCTCGGTCAATATATGGTAAGACTCAGTTTTTATTAAAAAAAAAATAATTAAAAATTGCTTTTATATGCAAATTAAAATTCCAAACACTTTTTGCATACGACATTTTTTATTAGGATTTCATTTAGCAAAGTTATGACACTTTGAATTTTTACGATAGCCGCCATTTTTGAAAAAAAATTTATATATTTTTTTTAAACATAACGTATAGGGGCTGCACGTTAGTTCTATGCGATACTCGAAATTTAAATTTTAATCTTCGAAACCAAGCAGTTAAGAGCGTTAACTCTTCCGAAAGTCTCAAAATGGCTAGTATGGGGGTACGATCGAACTGACACATCGCTTGTTTTCAAGCAAAAATATATATTTTTTATATTTTATTCTGATGAACTTTAGGCTTCTGAACATTTCATGTATAGAGACTTTTTTGATAAAATTAAACACTACTGAGTTATAAGTGATTGAATTTCAATACTTGTCGCCATTTTGCAAAAAATTGACAAATTGGATTTTGCTAACAAACATACACAGGATGCTTAAGAATTCTATACTGTCACAAAAATTGAAATTCAAATATGTATAAATAAGCTCACACTGACCTTAACTATATTGAAAATCTTATGAGCGTATGTATGGTGGGTCGATCGACTCATCACACTAAACGTGTTTTGAAAAAAAAATACTTTTATTTTTTAATTTTTAATTTTTTTTTATAGTATCGTAAGTATAGTCGGAAGCTCTATTTTGTTTAAAAAATTCAAGTCGATTTCTTAAATAGAAACCTCATACGAGCGTTAACTATATGCAGCGTCGCATAAAAGCTCGTTCGAGGTCTCGGTCAATATATGGTAAGACTCAGTTTTTATTAAAAAAAAAAAAATTAAAAATTGCTTTTATATGCAAATTAAAATTCCAAACACTTTTTGCATACGACATTTTTTAGTAGGATTTCATTTAGCAAAGTTATGACACTTTGAATTTTTACGATAGCCGCCATTTTTGAAAAAAAAATTATATATTTTTTTTAAACATAACGTATAGGGGCTGCACGTTAGTTCTATGCGATACTCAAAATTTAAATTTTAATCTTCGAAACCAAGCAGTTAAGAGCGTTAACTCTTCCGAAAGTCTCAAAATGGCTAGTATGGGGGTACGATCGAACTGACACATCGCTTGTTTTCAAGCAAAAATATATATTTTTTATATTTTATTCTGATGAACTTTTGGCTTCTGAACATTTCATGTATAGAGACCTTTTTGATAAAATTCAACACTACTGAGTTATAAGTGATTGAATTTCAATACTTGTCGCCATTTTGCAAAAATTTGACAAATTGGATTTTGCTAACAAACATACACAGGATGCCTAAGAATTCTATACTGTCACAAAAATTGAAATTCAAATATGTATTAATAAGCTCACACTGACCTTAACTATATTGAAAATCTTATGAGCGTATGTATGGTGGGTCGATCGACTCATCACACTAAACGTGTTTTGAAAAAAAAATACTTTTATTTTTTAATTTTAAATTTTTTTTATAGTATCGTAAGTATAGTCGGAAGCTCTATTTTGTTTAAAAAATTCAAGTCGATTTCTTAAATAGAAACCTCATACGAGCGTTAACTATATGCAGCGTCGCATAAAAGCTCGTTCGAGGTCTCGGTCAATATATGGTAAGACTCGGTTTTTATTAAAAAAAAAATAATTAAAAATTGCTTTTATATGCAAATTAAAATTCCAAACACTTTTTGCATACGACATTTTTTAGTAGGATTTCATTTAGCAAAGTTATGACACTTTGAATTTTTACAATAGCCGCCATTTTTGAAAAAAATTTTATATATTTTTTTTAAACATAACGTATAGGGGCTGCACGTTAGTTCTATGCGATACTCGAAATTTAAATTTTAATCTTCGAAACCAAGCAGTTAAGAGCGTTAACTCTTCCGAAAGTCTCAAAATGGCTAGTATGGGGGTACGATCGAACTGACACATCGCTTGTTTTCAAGCAAAAATATATATTTTTTATATTTTATTCTGATGAACTTTAGGCTTCTGAACATTTCATGTATAGAGACCTTTTTGATAAAATTCAACACTACTGAGTTATAAGTGATTGAATTTCAATACTTGTCGCCATTTTGCAAAAAATTGACAAATTGGATTTTGCTAACAAACATACACAGGATGCTTAAGAATTCTATACTGTCACAAAAATTGAAATTCAAATATGTATAAATAAGCTCACACTGACCTTAACTATATTGAAAATCTTATGAGCGTATGTATGGTGGGTCGATCGACTCATCACACTAAACGTGTTTTGAAAAAAAAATACTTTTATTTTTTAATTTTTAATTTTTTTTTATAGTATCGTAAGTATAGTCGGAAGCTCTATTTTGTTTAAAAAATTCAAGTCGATTTCCTAAATAGAAACCTCATACGAGCGTTAACTATATGCAGCGTCGCATAAAAGCTCGTTCGAGGTCTCGGTCAATATATGGTAAGACTCGGTTTTTATTAAAAAAAAAATAATTAAAAATTGCTTTTATATGCAAATTAAAATTCCAAACACTTTTTGCATACGACATTTTTTAGTAGGATTTCATTTAGCAAAGTTATGACACTTTGAATTTTTACGATAGCCGCCATTTTTGAAAAAAAAATTATATATTTTTTTTAAACATAACGTATAGGGGCTGCACGTTAGTTCTATGCGATACTCGAAATTTAAATTTGAATCTTCGAAACCAAGCAGTTAAGAGCGTTAACTCTTCCGAAAGTCTCAAAATGGCTAGTATGGGGGTACGATCGAACTGACACATCGCTTGTTTTCAAGCAAAAATATATATTTTTTATATTTTATTCTGATGAACTTTAGGCTTCTGAACATTTCATGTATAGAAACCTTTTTGATAAAATTCAACACTACTGAGTTATAAGTAATTGAATTTCAATACTTGTCGCCATTTTGCAAAAAATTGACAAATTGGATTATGCTAACAAACATACACAGGATGCTTAAGAATTCTATACTGTCACAAAAATTGAAATTCAAATATGTATAAATAAGCTCACACTGACCTTAACTATATTGAAAATCTTATGAGCGTATGTATGGTGGGTCGATCGACTCATCACACTAAACGTGTTTTGAAAAAAAAATACTTTTATTTTTTAATTTTTAATTTTTTTTTATAGTATCGTAAGTATAGTCGGAAGCTCTATTTTGTTTAAAAAATTCAAGTCGATTTTTTAAATAGAAACCTCATACGAGCGTTAACTATATGCAGCGTCGCATAAAAGCTCGTTCGAGGTCTCGGTCAATATATGGTAAGACTCGGTTTTTATTAAAAAAAAAATAATTAAAAATTGCTTTTATATGCAAATTAAAATTCCAAACACTTTTTGCATACGACATTTTTTAGTAGGATTTTATTTAGCAAAGTTATGACACTTTGAATTTTTACGATAGCCGCCATTTTTGAAAAAAATTTTATATATTTTTTTTAAACATAACGTATAGGGGCTGCACGTTAGTTCTATGTGATACTCGAAAATTAAATTTAAATCTTAAAAACCAAGCAGTTAAGAGCGTTAATTCTTCCGAAAGTCTCAAAATGGCTAGTATGGGGGTACGATCGAACTGACACATCGCTTGTTTTCAAGCAAAAATATATATTTTTTATATTTTATTCTGATGAACTTTAGGCTTCTGAACATTTCATGTATAGAGACCTTTTTGATAAAATTCAACACTACTGAGTTATAAGTGATTGAATTTCAATACTTGTCGCCATTTTGCAAAAAATTGACAAATTGGATTTTGCTAACAAACATACACAGGATGCCTAAGAATTCTATACTGTCACAAAAATTGAAATTTAAATATGTATAAATAAGCTCACACTGACCTTAACTATATTGAAAATCTTATGAGCGTATGTATGGTGGGTCGATCGACTCATCACACTAAACGTGTTTTGAAAAAAAAATACTTTTATTTTTTAATTTTTAATTTTTTTTTATAGTATCGTAAGTATAGTCGGAAGCTCTATTTTGTTTAAAAAATTCAAGTCGATTTCTTAAATAGAAACCTCATACGAGCGTTAACTATATGCAGCGTCGCATAAAAGCTCGTTCGAGGTCTCGGTCAATATATGGTAAGACTCGGTTTTTATTAAAAAAAAAATAATTAAAAATTGCTTTTATATGCAAATTAAAATTCCAAACACTTTTTGCATACGACATTTTTAAGTAGGATTTTATTTAGCAAAGTTATGACACTTTGAATTTTTACAATAGCCGCCATTTTTGAAAAAAAATTTATATTTTTTTTTTAAACATAACGTATAGGGGCTGCACGTTAGTTCTATGCGATACTCGAAATTTAAATTTTAATCTTCGAAACCAAGCAGTTAAGAGCGTTAACTCTTCCGAAAGTCTCAAAATGGCTAGTATGGGGGTACGATCGAACTGACACATCGCTTGTTTTCAAGCAAAAATATATATTTTTTATATTTTATTCTGATGAACTTTAGGCTTCTGAACATTTCATGTATAGAGACCTTTTTGATAAAATTCAACACTACTGAGTTATAAGTGATTGAATTTCAATACTTGTCGCCATTTTGCAAAAAATTGACAAATTGGATTTTGCTAACAAACATACACAGGATGCTTAAGAATTCTATACTGTCACAAAAATTGAAATTCAAATATGTATAAATAAGCTCACACTGACCTTAACTATATTGAAAATCTTATGAGCGTATGTATGGTGGGTCGATCGACTCATCACACTAAACGTGTTTTGAAAAAAAAATACTTTTATTTTTTAATTTTTAATTTTTTTTTATAGTTCCGTAAGTATAGTCGGAAGCTCTATTTTGTTTAAAAAATTCGAGTCGATTTCTTAAATAGAAACCTCATACGAGCGTTAACTATATGCAGCGTCGCATAAAAGCTCGTTCGAGGTCTCGGTCAATATATGGTAAGACTCGGTTTTTATTAAAAAAAAAATAATTAAAAATTGCTTTTATATGCAAATTAAAATTCCAAACACTTTTTGCATACGACATTTTTTTGTAGGATTTTATTTAGCTTAGTTATGACACTTTGAATTTTTACGATAGCCGCCATTTTTGAAAAAAAATTTATATATTTTTTTTTAACATAACGTATAGGGGCTGCACGTTAGTTCTATGCGATACTCGAAATTTAAATTTTAATCTTCGAAACCAAGCAGTTAAGAGCGTTAACTCTTCCGAAAGTCTCAAAATGGCTAGTATGGGGGTACGATCGAACTGACACATCGCTTGTTTTCAAGCAAAAATATATATTTTTTATATTTTATTCTGATGAACTTTAGGCTTCTGAACATTTCATGTATAGAGACCTTTTTGATAAAATTCAACACTACTGAGTTATAAGTGATTGAATTTCAATACTTGTCGCCATTTTGCAAAAAATTGACAAATTGGATTTTGCTAACAAACATACACAGGATGCTTAAGAATTCTATACTGTCACAAAAATTGAAATTCAAATATGTATAAATAAGCTCACACTGACCTTAACTATATTGAAAATCTTATGAGCGTATGTATGGTGGGTCGATCGACTCATCACACTAAACGTGTTTTGAAAAAAAAATACTTTTATTTTTTAATTTTTAATTTTTTTTTATAGTATCGTAAGTATAGTCGGAAGCTCTATTTTGTTTAAAAAATTCAAGTCGATTTCTTAAATAGAAACCTCATACGAGCGTTAACTATATGCAGCGTCGCATAAAAGCTCGTTCGAGGTCTCGGTCAATATATGGTAAGACTCGGTTTTTATTAAAAAAAAAATAATTAAAAATTGCTTTTATATGCAAATTAAAATTCCAAACACTTTTTGCATACGACATTTTTTAGTAGGATTTCATTTAGCAAAGTTATGACACTTTGAATTTTTACGATAGCCGCCATTTTTGAAAAAAAAATTATATATTTTTTTTAAACATAACGTATAGGGGCTGCACGTTAGTTCTATGCGATACTCGAAATTTAAATTTGAATCTTCGAAACCAAGCAGTTAAGAGCGTTAACTCTTCCGAAAGTCTCAAAATGGCTAGTATGGGGGTACGATCGAACTGACACATCGCTTGTTTTCAAGCAAAAATATATATTTTTTATATTTTATTCTGATGAACTTTAGGCTTCTGAACATTTTATGTATAGAGACCTTTTTGATAAAATTCAACACTACTGAGTTATAAGTAATTGAATTTCAATACTTGTCGCCATTTTGCAAAAAATTGACAAATTGGATTATGCTAACAAACATACACAGGATGCTTAAGAATTCTATACTGTCACAAAAATTGAAATTCAAATATGTATAAATAAGCTCACACTGACCTTAACTATATTGAAAATCTTATGAGAGTATGTATGGTGGGTCGATCGACTCATCACACTAAACGTGTTTTGAAAAAAAAATACTTTTATTTTTTAATTTTTAATTTTTTTTTATAGTATCGTAAGTATAGTCGGTAGCTCTATTTTGTTTAAAAAATTCAAGTCGATTTTTTAAATAGAAACCTCATACGAGCGTTAACTATATGCAGCGTCGCATAAAAGCTCGTTCGAGGTCTCGGTCAATATATGGTAAGACTCGGTTTTTATTAAAAAAAAAATAATTAAAAATTGCTTTTATATGCAAATTAAAATTCCAAACACTTTTTGCATACGACATTTTTTAGTAGGATTTTATTTAGCAAAGTTATGACACTTTGAATTTTTACGATAGCCGCCATTTTTGAAAAAAATTTTATATATTTTTTTTAAACATAACGTATAGAGGCTGCACGTTAGTTCTATGCGATACTCGAAAATTAAATTTAAATCTTAAAAACCAAGCAGTTAAGAGCGTTAATTCTTCCGAAAGTCTCAAAATGGCTAGTATGGGGGTACGATCGAACTGACACATCGCTTGTTTTCAAGCAAAAATATATATTTTTTATATTTTATTCTGATGAACTTTAGGCTTCTGAACATTTCATGTATAGAGACCTTTTTGATAAAATTCAACACTACTGAGTTATAAGTGATTGAATTTCAATACTTGTCGCCATTTTGCAAAAAATTGACAAATTGGATTTTGCTAACAAACATACACAGGATGCCTAAGAATTCTATACTGTCACAAAAATTGAAATTCAAATATGTATAAATAAGCTCACACTGACCTTAACTATATTGAAAATCTTATGAGCGTATGTATGGTGGGTCGATCGACTCATCACACTAAACGTGTTTTGAAAAAAAAATACTTTTATTTTTTAATTTTTAATTTTTTTTTATAGTATCGTAAGTATAGTCGGAAGCTCTATTTTGTTTAAAAAATTCAAGTCGATTTCTTAAATAGAAACCTCATACGAGCGTTAACTATATGCAGCGTCGCATAAAAGCTCGTTCGAGGTCTCGGTCAATATATGGTAAGACTCGGTTTTTATTAAAAAAAAAATAATTAAAAATTGCTTTTATATGCAAATTAAAATTCCAAACACTTTTTGCATACGACATTTTTAAGTAGGATTTCATTTAGCAAAGTTATGACACTTTGAATTTTTACAATAGCCGCCATTTTTGAAAAAAAATTTATATATTTTTTTTAAACATAACGTATAGGGGCTGCACGTTAGTTCTATGCGATACTCGAAATTTAAATTTTAATCTTCGAAACCAAGCAGTTAAGAGCGTTAACTCTTCCGAAAGTCTCAAAATGGCTAGTATGGGGGTACGATCGAACTGACACATCGCATGTTTTCAAGCAAAAATATATATTTTTTATATTTTATTCTGATGAACTTTAGGCTTCTGAACATTTCATGTATAGAGACCTTTTTGATAAAATTCAACACTACTGAGTTATAAGTGATTGAATTTCAATACTTGTCGCCATTTTGCAAAAAATTGACAAATTGGATTTTGCTAACAAACATACACAGGATGCTTAAGAATTCTATACTGTCACAAAAATTGAAATTCAAATATGTATAAATAAGCTCACACTGACCTTAACTATATTGAAAATCTTATGAGCGTATGTATGGTGGGTCGATCGACTCATCACACTAAACGTGTTTTGAAAAAAAAATACTTTTATTTTTTAATTTTTAATTTCTTTTTATAGTATCGTAAGTATAGTCGGAAGCTCTATTTTGTTTAAAAAATTCAAGTCGATTTCTTAAATAGAAACCTCATACGAGCGTTAACTATATGCAGCGTCGCATAAAAGCTCGTTCGAGGTCTCGGTCAATATATGGTAAGACTCAGTTTTTACTGAAAAAAAAATAATTAAAAATTGCTTTTATATGCAAATTAAAATTCCAAACACTTTTTGCATACGACATTTTTTAGTAGGATTTTATTTAGCAAAGTTATGACACTTTGAATTTTTACGATAGCCGCCATTTTTGAAAAAAAATTTATATATTTTTTTTAAACATAACGTATAGGGGCTGCACGTTAGTTCTATGCGATACTCGAAATTTAAATTTTAATCTTCGAAACCAAGCAGTTAAGAGCGTTAACTCTTCCGAAAGTCTCAAAATGGCTAGTATGGGGGTACGATCGAACTGACACATCGCTTGTTTTCAAGCAAAAATATATATTTTTTATATTTTATTCTGATGAACTTTAGGCTTCTGAACATTTCATGTATAGAGACCTTTTTGATAAAATTCAACACTACTGAGTTATAAGTGATTGAATTTCAATACTTGTCGCCATTTTGCAAAAAATTGACAAATTGGATTTTGCTAACAAACATACACAGGATGCCTAAGAATTCTATACTGTCACAAAAATTGAAATTCAAATATGTATTAATAAGCTCACACTGACCTTAACTATATTGAAAATCTTATGAGCGTATGTATGGTGGGTCGATCGACTCATCACACTAAACGTGTTTTGAAAAAAAAATACTTTTATTTTTTAATTTTTAATTTTTTTTTATAGTATCGTAAGTATAGTCTGAAGCTCTATTTTGTTTAAAAAATTCAAGTCGATTTCTTAAATAGAAACCTCATACGAGCGTTAACTATATGCAGCGTCGCATAAAAGCTCGTTCGAGGTCTCGGTCAATATATAGTAAGACTCGGTTTTTTTAAAAAAAAAAATAATTAAAAATTGCTTTTATATGCAAATTAAAATTCTTAACACTTTTTGTATACGACATTTTTTAGTAGGATATAATTTAGCAAAGTTATGACACTTTGAATTTTTACGATAGCCGCCATTTTTGAAAAAAATTTTATATATTTTTTTTAAACATAACGTATAGGGGCTGCACGTTAGTTCTATGCGATACTCGAAATTTAAATTTTAATCTTCAAAACCAAGCAGTTAAGAGCGTTAACTCTTCCGAAAGTCTCAAAATGGCTAGTATGGGGGTACGATCGAACTGACACATCGCTTGTTTTCAAGCAAAAATATATATTTTTTATATTTTATTCTGATGAACTTTAGGCTTCTGAACATTTCTTGTATAGAGACCTTTTTGATAAAATTCAACACTACTGAGTTATAAGTGATTGAATTTCAATACTTGTCGCCATTTTGCAAAAAATTGACAAATTGGATTTTGCTAACAAACATACACAGAATGCTTAAGAATTCTATACTGTCACAAAAATTGAAATTCAAATATGTATAAATAAGCTCACACTGACCTTAACTATATTGAAAATCTTATGAGCGTATGTATGGTGGGTCGATCGACTCATCACACTAAACGTGTTTTGAAAAAAAAATACTTTTATTTTTTAATTTTTAATTTTTTTTTATAGTATCGTAAGTATAGTCGGAAGCTCTATTTTGTTTAAAAAATTCAAGTCGATTTCATAAATAGAAACCTCATACGAGCGTTAACTATATGCAGCGTCGCATAAAAGCTCGTTCGAGGTCTCGGTCAATATATGGTAAGACTCGGTTTTTATTAAAAAAAAAAATAATTAAAAATTGCTTTTATATGCAAATTAAAATTTCAAACACTTTTTTCATACGACATTTTTTAGTAGGATTACATTTAGCAAAGTTATGACACTTTGAATTTTTACGATAGCCGCCATTTTTGAAAAAAATTTTATATATTTTTTTTAAACATAACGTATAGGGGCTGCACGTTAGTTCTATGCGATACTCGAAATTTAAATTTTAATCTTTGAAACCAAGCAGTTAAGAGCGTTAACTCTTCCGAAAGTCTCAAAATGGCTAGTATGGGGGTACGATCGAACTGACACATCGCTTGTTTTCAAGCAAAAATATATATTTTTTATATTTTATTCTGATATACTTTAGGCTTCTGAACATTTTATGTATAGAGACCTTTTTGATAAAATTCAACACTACTGAGTTATAAGTGATTGAATTTCAATACTTGTCGCCATTTTGCAAAAAATTGACAAATTGGATTTTGCTAACAAACATACACAGGATGCTTAAGAATTCTATACTGTCACAAAAATTGAAATTCAAATATGTATAAATAAGCTCACACTGACCTTAACTATATTGAAAATCTTATGAGCGTATGTATGGTGGGTCGATCGACTCATCACACTAAACGTGTTTTGAAAAAAAAATACTTTTATTTTTTAATTTTTAATTTTTTTTTATAGTACCGTAAGTATAGTCGGAAGCTCTATTTTGTTTAAAAAATTCAAGTCGATTTCTTAAATAGAAACCTCATACGAGCGTTAACTATATGCAGCGTCGCATAAAAGCTCGTTCGAGGTCTCGGTCAATATATGGTAAGACTCGGTTTTTATTAAAAAAAAAATAATTAAAAATTGCTTTTATATGCAAATTAAAATTCCAAACACTTTTTGCATACGACATTTTTTTGTAGGATTTTATTTAGCAAAGTTATGACACTTTGAATTTTTACGATAGCCGCCATTTTTGAAAAAAAATTTATATATTTTTTTTAAACATAACGTATAGGGGCTGCACGTTAGTTCTATGCGATACTCGAAATTAAAATTTTAATCTTTGAAACCAAGCAGTTAAGAGCGTAAACTCTTCCGAAAGTCTCAAAATGGCTAGTATGGGGGTACGATCGAACTGACACATCGCTTGTTTTCAAGCAAAAATATATATTTTTTATATTTTATTCTGATGAACTTTAGGCTTCTGAACATTTCATGTATAGAGACCTTTTTGATAAAATTCAACACTACTGAGTTATAAGTGATTGAATTTCAATACTTGTCGCCATTTTGCAAAAAATTGACAAATTGGATTTTGCTAACAAACATACACAGGATGCTTAAGAATTCTATACTGTCACAAAAATTGAAATTCAAATATGTATAAATAAGCTCACACTGACCTTAACTATATTGAAAATCTTATGAGCGTATGTATGGTGGGTCGATCGACTCATCACACTAAACGTGTTTTGAAAAAAAAATACTTTTATTTTTTAATTTTTAATTTTTTTTTATAGTATCGTAAGTATAGTCGGAAGCTCTATTTTGTTTAAAAAATTCAAGTCGATTTTTTAAATAGAAACCTCATACGAGCGTTAACTATATGCAGCGTCGCATAAAAGCTCGTTCGAGGTCTCGGTCAATATATGGTAAGACTCGGTTTTTATTAAAAAAAAAAAAATTAAAAATTGGTTTTATATGCAAATTAAAATTCCAAACACTTTTTGCATACGACATTATTTAGTAGGATTTCATTTAGCAAAGTTATGACACTTTGAATTTTTACGATAGCCGCCATTTTTGAAAAAAATTTTATATATTTTTTTTAAACATAACGTATAGGGGCTGCACGTTAGTTCTATGCGATACTCGAAATTTAAATTTTAATCTTCGAAACCAAGCAGTTAAGAGCGTTAACTCTTCCGAAAGTCTCAAAATGGCTAGTATGGGGGTACGATCGAACTGACACATCGCTTGTTTTCAAGCAAAAATATATATTTTTTATATTTTATTCTGATGAACTTTAGGCTTCTGAACATTTCATGTATAGAGACCTTTTTGATAAAATTCAACACTACTGAGTTATAAGTGATTGAATTTCAATACTTGTCGCCATTTTGCAAAAAATTGACAAATTGGATTTTGCTAACAAACATACACAGGATGCTTAAGAATTCTATACTGTCACAAAAATTGAAATTCAAATATGTATAAATAAGCTGACACTGACCTTAACTATATTGAAAATCTTATGAGCGTATGTATGGTGGGTCGATCGACTCATCACACTAAACGTGTTTTGAAAAAAAAATACTTTTATTTTTTAATTTTTTTTTATAGTATCGTAAGTATAGTCGGAAGCTCTATTTTGTTTAAAAAATTCAAGTCGATTTCTTAAATAGAAACCTCATACGAGCGTTAACTATATGCAGCGTCGCATAAAAGCTCGTTCGAGGTCTCGGTCAATATATGGTAAGACTCGGTTTTTTTAAAAAAAAAAATAATTAAAAATTGCTTTTATATGCAAATTAAAATTCCAAACACTTTTTGCATACGACATTTTTTAGTAGGATTTCATTTAGCAAAGTTATGACACTTTGAATTTTTACGATAGCCGCCATTTTTGAAAAAAATTTTATATATTTTTTTTAAACATAACGTATAGGGGCTGCACGTTAGTTCTATGCGATACTCGAAATTTAAATTTTAATCTTCGAAACCAAGCAGTTAAGAGCGTTAACTCTTCCGAAAGTCTCAAAATGGCTAGTATGGGGGTACGATCGAACTGACACATCGCTTGTTTTCAAGCAAAAATATATATTTTTTATATTTTATTCTGATGAAATTTAGGCTTCTGAACATTTCATGTATAGAGACCTTTTTGATAAAATTCAACACTACTGAGTTATAAGTGATTGAATTTCAATACTTGTCGCCATTTTGCAAAAAATTGACAAATTGGATTTTGCTAACAAACATACACAGGATGCTTAAGAATTCTATACTGTCACAAAAATTGAAATTCAAATATGTATAAATAAGCTCACACTGACCTTAACTATATTGAAAATCTTATGAGCGTATGTATGGTGGGTCGATCGACTCATCACACTAAACGTGTTTTGAAAAAAAAATACTTTTATTTTTTAATTTTTAATTTTTTTTTATAGTATCGTAAGTATAGTCGGAAGCTCTATTTTGTTTAAAAAATTCAAGTCGATTTCTTAAATAGAAACCTCATACGAGCGTTAACTATATGCAGCGTCGCATAAAAGCTCGTTCGAGGTCTCGGTCAATATATGGTAAGACTCGGTTTTTATTAAAAAAAAAATAATTAAAAATTGCTTTTATATGCAAATTAAAATTCCAAACACTTTTTGCATACGACATTTTTTAGTAGGATTTCATTTAGCAAAGTTATGACACTTTGAATTTTTACGATAGCCGCCATTTTTGAAAAAAATTTTATATATTTTTTTTAAACATAACGTATAGGGGCTGCACGTTAGTTCTATGCGATACTCGAAATTTAAATTTTAATCTTCGAAACCAAGCAGTTAAGAGCGTTAACTCTTCCGAAAGTCTCAAAATGGCTAGTATGGGGGTACGATCGAACTGACACATCGCTTGTTTTCAAGCAAAAATATATATTTTTTATATTTTATTCTGATGAACTTTAGGCTTCTGAACATTTCATGTATAGAGACCTTTTTGATAAAATTCAACACTACTGAGTTATAAGTGATTGAATTTCAATACTTGTCGCTATTTTGCAAAAAATTGACAAATTGGATTTTGCTAACAAACATACACAGGATGCTTAAGAATTCTATACTGTCACAAAAATTGAAATTTAAATATGTATAAATAAGCTCACACTGACCTTAACTATATTGAAAATCTTATGAGCGTATGTATGGTGGGTCGATCGACTCATCACACTAAACGTGTTTTGAAAAAAAAATACTTTTATTTTTTAATTTGTAATTTTTTTTTATAGTATCGTAAGTATAGTCTGAAGCTCTATTTTGTTTAAAGAATTCAAGTCGATTTCTTAAATAGAAACCTCATACGAGCGTTAACTATATGCAGCGTCGCATAAAAGCTCGTTCGAGGTCTCGGTCAATATATGGTAAGACTCGGTTTTTATTAAAAAAAAATAATTAAAAATTGCTTTTATATGCAAATTAAAATTCCGAACACTTTTTGCATACGACATTTTTTAGTAGGATTTCATTTAGCAAAGTTATGACACTTTGAATTTTTACGATAGCCGCCATTTTTGAAAAAAATTTTATATATTTTTTTTAAACATAACGTATAGGGGCTGCACGTTAGTTCTATGCGATACTCGAAATTTAAATTTTAATCTTCAAAACCAAGCAGTTAAGAGCGTTAACTCTTCCGAAAGTCTCAAAATGGCTAGTATGGGGGTACGATCGAACTGACACATCGCTTGTTTTCAAGCAAAAATATATATTTTTTATATTTTATTCTGATGAACTTTAGGCTTCTAAACATTTCATGTATAGAGACCTTTTTGATAAAATTCAACACTACTGAGTTATTATTGATTGAATTTCAATACTTGTCGCCATTTTGCAAAAAATTGACAAATTGGATTTTGCTAACAAACATACACAGGATGCTTAAGAATTCTATACTGTCACAAAAATTGAAATTCAAATATGTATAAATAAGCTCACACTGACCTTAACTATATTGAAAATCTTATTAGCGTATGTATGGTGGGTCGATCGACTCATCACACTAAACGTGTTTTGAAAAAAAAATACTTTTATTTTTTAATTTTTCATTTTTTTTTATAGTATCGTAAGTATAGTCTGAAGCTCTATTTTGTTTAAAAAATTCAAGTCGATTTCTTAAATAGAAACCTCATACGAGCGTTAACTATATGCAGCGTCGCATAAAAGCTCGTTCGAGGTCTCGGTCAATATATGGTAAGACTCGGTTTTTATTAAAAAAAAAATAATTAAAAATTGCTTTTATATGCAAATTAAA
Source organism: Plectrocnemia conspersa (assembly GCF_051122295.1). NCBI lineage: Eukaryota > Metazoa > Arthropoda > Insecta > Trichoptera > Polycentropodidae > Plectrocnemia > Plectrocnemia conspersa. The sequence continues at coordinate 33,956,077 of NW_028277165.1, forward strand.
ATTCCAAACACTTTTTGCATACGACATTTTTTAGTAGGATTTCATTTAGCAAAGTTATGACACTTTGAATTTTTACGATAGCCGCCATTTTTGAAAAAAATTTTATATATTTTTTTTAAACATAACGTATAGGGGCTGCACGTTAGTTCTATGCGATACTAGAAATTTAAATTTAAATCTCAGAAACCAAGCAGTTAAGAGCGTTAATTCTTCCGAAAGTCTCAAAATGGCTAGTATGGGGGTACGATCGAACTGACACATCGCTTGTTTTCAAGCAAAAATATATATTTTTTATATTTTATTCTGATGAACTTTAGGCTTCTGAACATTTCATGTATAGAGACCTTTTTGATAAAATTCAACACTACTGAGTTATAAGTGATTGAATTTCAATACTTGTCGCCATTTTGCAAAAAATTGACAAATTGGATTTTGCTAACAAACATACACAGGATGCTTAAGAATTCTATACTGTCACAAAAATTAAAATTCAAATATGTATAAATAAGCTCACACTGACCTTAACTATATTGAAAATCTTATGAGCGTATGTATGGTGGGTCGATCGACTCATCACACTAAACGTGTTTTGAAAAAAAAATACTTTTATTTTTTAATTTTTAATTTTTTTTTATAGTATCGTAAGTATAGTCTGAAGCTCTATTTTGTTTAAAAAATTCAAGTCGATTTCTTAAATAGAAACCTAATACCAGCGTTAACTATATGCAGCGTCGCATAAAAGCTCGTTCGAGGTCTCGGTCAATATATGGTAAGACTCGGTTTTTATTAAAAAAAAAATAATTAAAAATTGCTTTTATATGCAAATTAAAATTCCAAACACTTTTTGTATACGACATTTTTTAGTAGGATTTTATTTAGCAAAGTTATGACACTTTGAATTTTTACGATAGCCGCCATTTTTGAAAAAAATTTTATATATTTTTTTTAAACATAACGTATAGGGGCTGCACGTTAGTTCTATGCGATACTCGAAATTTAAATTTTAATCTTCAAAACCAAGCAGTTAAGAGCGTTAACTCTTCCGAAAGTCTCAAAATGGCTAGTATGGGGGTACGATCGAACTGACACATCGCTTGTTTTCAAGCAAAAATATATATTTTTTATATTTTATTCTGATGAACTTTAGGCTTCTGAACATTTCATGTATAGAGACCTTTTTGATAAAATTCAACACTACTGAGTTATAAGTGATTGAATTTCAATACTTGTCGCCATTTTGCAAAAAATTGACAAATTGGATTTTGCTAACAAACATACACAGGATGCTTAAGAATTCTATACTGTCACAAAAATTGAAATTCAAATATGTATAAATAAGCTCACACTGACCTTAACTATATTGAAAATCTTATGAGCGTATGTATGGTGGGTCGATCGACTCATCACACTAAACGTGTTTTGAAAAAAAAATACTTTTATTTTTTAATTTTTAATTTTTTTTTATAGTATCGTAAGTATAGTCGGAAGCTCTATTTTGTTTAAAAAATTCAAGTCGATTTTTTAAATAGAAACCTCATACGAGCGTTAACTATATGCAGCGTCGCATAAAAGCTCGTTCGAGGTCTCGGTCAATATATGGTAAGACTCGGTTTTTATTAAAAAAAAAAAAATTAAAAATTGGTTTTATATGCAAATTAAAATTCCAAACACTTTTTGCATACGACATTATTTAGTAGGATTTCATTTAGCAAAGTTATGACACTTTGAATTTTTACGATAGCCGCCATTTTTGAAAAAAATTTTATATATTTTTTTTAAACATAACGTATAGGGGCTGCACGTTAGTTCTATGCGATACTCGAAATTTAAATTTTAATCTTCGAAACCAAGCAGTTAAGAGCGTTAACTCTTCCGAAAGTCTCAAAATGGCTAGTATGGGGGTACGATCGAACTGACACATCGCTTGTTTTCAAGCAAAAATATATATTTTTTATATTTTATTCTGATGAACTTTAGGCTTCTGAACATTTCATGTATAGAGACCTTTTTGATAAAATTCAACACTACTGAGTTATAAGTGATTGAATTTCAATACTTGTCGCCATTTTGCAAAAAATTGACAAATTGGATTTTGCTAACAAACATACACAGGATGCTTAAGAATTCTATACTGTCACAAAAATTGAAATTCAAATATGTATAAATAAGCTGACACTGACCTTAACTATATTGAAAATCTTATGAGCGTATGTATGGTGGGTCGATCGACTCATCACACTAAACGTGTTTTGAAAAAAAAATACTTTTATTTTTTAATTTTTTTTTATAGTATCGTAAGTATAGTCGGAAGCTCTATTTTGTTTAAAAAATTCAAGTCGATTTCTTAAATAGAAACCTCATACGAGCGTTAACTATATGCAGCGTCGCATAAAAGCTCGTTCGAGGTCTCGGTCAATATATGGTAAGACTCGGTTTTTTTAAAAAAAAAAATAATTAAAAATTGCTTTTATATGCAAATTAAAATTCCAAACACTTTTTGCATACGACATTTTTTAGTAGGATTTCATTTAGCAAAGTTATGACACTTTGAATTTTTACGATAGCCGCCATTTTTGAAAAAAATTTTATATATTTTTTTTAAACATAACGTATAGGGGCTGCACGTTAGTTCTATGCGATACTCGAAATTTAAATTTTAATCTTCGAAACCAAGCAGTTAAGAGCGTTAACTCTTCCGAAAGTCTCAAAATGGCTAGTATGGGGGTACGATCGAACTGACACATCGCTTGTTTTCAAGCAAAAATATATATTTTTTATATTTTATTCTGATGAAATTTAGGCTTCTGAACATTTCATGTATAGAGACCTTTTTGATAAAATTCAACACTACTGAGTTATAAGTGATTGAATTTCAATACTTGTCGCCATTTTGCAAAAAATTGACAAATTGGATTTTGCTAACAAACATACACAGAATGCTTAAGAATTCTATACTGTCACAAAAATTGAAATTCAAATATGTATAAATAAGCTCACATTGACCTTAACTATATTGAAAATCTTATGAGCGTATGTATGGTGGGTCGATCGACTCATCACACTAAACGTGTTTTGAAAAAAAAATACTTTTATTTTTTAATTTTTAATTTTTTTTTATAGTATCGTAAGTATAGTCGGAAGCTCTATTTTGTTTAAAAAATTCAAGTCGATTTCTTAAATAGAAACCTCATACGAGCGTTAACTATATGCAGCGTCGCATAAAAGCTCGTTCGAGGTCTCGGTCAATATATGGTAAGACTCGGTTTTTATTAAAAAAAAAATAATTAAAAATTGCTTTTATATGCAAATTAAAATTCCAAACACTTTTTGCATACGACATTTTTTAGTAGGATTTCATTTAGCAAAGTTATGACACTTTGAATTTTTACGATAGCCGCCATTTTTGAAAAAAATTTTATATATTTTTTTTAAACATAACGTATAGGGGCTGCACGTTAGTTCTATGCGATACTCGAAATTTAAATTTTAATCTTCGAAACCAAGCAGTTAAGAGCGTTAACTCTTCCGAAAGTCTCAAAATGGCTAGTATGGGGGTACGATCGAACTGACACATCGCTTGTTTTCAAGCAAAAATATATATTTTTTATATTTTATTCTGATGAACTTTAGGCTTCTGAACATTTCATGTATAGAGACCTTTTTGATAAAATTCAACACTACTGAGTTATAAGTGATTGAATTTCAATACTTGTCGCTATTTTGCAAAAAATTGACAAATTGGATTTTGCTAACAAACATACACAGGATGCTTAAGAATTCTATACTGTCACAAAAATTGAAATTTAAATATGTATAAATAAGCTCACACTGACCTTAACTATATTGAAAATCTTATGAGCGTATGTATGGTGGGTCGATCGACTCATCACACTAAACGTGTTTTGAAAAAAAAATACTTTTATTTTTTAATTTGTAATTTTTTTTTATAGTATCGTAAGTATAGTCTGAAGCTCTATTTTGTTTAAAGAATTCAAGTCGATTTCTTAAATAGAAACCTCATACGAGCGTTAACTATATGCAGCGTCGCATAAAAGCTCGTTCGAGGTCTCGGTCAATATATGGTAAGACTCGGTTTTTATTAAAAAAAAATAATTAAAAATTGCTTTTATATGCAAATTAAAATTCCGAACACTTTTTGCATACGACATTTTTTAGTAGGATTTCATTTAGCAAAGTTATGACACTTTGAATTTTTACGATAGCCGCCATTTTTGAAAAAAATTTTATATATTTTTTTTAAACATAACGTATAGGGGCTGCACGTTAGTTCTATGCGATACTCGAAATTTAAATTTTAATCTTCAAAACCAAGCAGTTAAGAGCGTTAACTCTTCCGAAAGTCTCAAAATGGCTAGTATGGGGGTACGATCGAACTGACACATCGCTTGTTTTCAAGCAAAAATATATATTTTTTATATTTTATTCTGATGAACTTTAGGCTTCTAAACATTTCATGTATAGAGACCTTTTTGATAAAATTCAACACTACTGAGTTATTATTGATTGAATTTCAATACTTGTCGCCATTTTGCAAAAAATTGACAAATTGGATTTTGCTAACAAACATACACAGGATGCTTAAGAATTCTATACTGTCACAAAAATTGAAATTCAAATATGTATAAATAAGCTCACACTGACCTTAACTATATTGAAAATCTTATTAGCGTATGTATGGTGGGTCGATCGACTCATCACACTAAACGTGTTTTGAAAAAAAAATACTTTTATTTTTTAATTTTTCATTTTTTTTTATAGTATCGTAAGTATAGTCTGAAGCTCTATTTTGTTTAAAAAATTCAAGTCGATTTCTTAAATAGAAACCTCATACGAGCGTTAACTATATGCAGCGTCGCATAAAAGCTCGTTCGAGGTCTCGGTCAATATATGGTAAGACTCGGTTTTTATTAAAAAAAAAATAATTAAAAATTGCTTTTATATGCAAATTAAAATTCCAAACACTTTTTGCATACGACATTTTTTAGTAGGATTTCATTTAGCAAAGTTATGACACTTTGAATTTTTACGATAGCCGCCATTTTTGAAAAAAATTTTATATATTTTTTTTAAACATAACGTATAGGGGCTGCACGTTAGTTCTATGCGATACTAGAAATTTAAATTTAAATCTCAGAAACCAAGCAGTTAAGAGCGTTAATTCTTCCGAAAGTCTCAAAATGGCTAGTATGGGGGTACGATCGAACTGACACATCGCTTGTTTTCAAGCAAAAATATATATTTTTTATATTTTATTCTGATGAACTTTAGGCTTCTGAACATTTCATGTATAGAGACCTTTTTGATAAAATTCAACACTACTGAGTTATAAGTGATTGAATTTCAATACTTGTCGCCATTTTGCAAAAAATTGACAAATTGGATTTTGCTAACAAACATACACAGGATGCTTAAGAATTCTATACTGTCACAAAAATTAAAATTCAAATATGTATAAATAAGCTCACACTGACCTTAACTATATTGAAAATCTTATGAGCGTATGTATGGTGGGTCGATCGACTCATCACACTAAACGTGTTTTGAAAAAAAAATACTTTTATTTTTTAATTTTTAATTTTTTTTTATAGTATCGTAAGTATAGTCTGAAGCTCTATTTTGTTTAAAAAATTCAAGTCGATTTCTTAAATAGAAACCTAATACCAGCGTTAACTATATGCAGCGTCGCATAAAAGCTCGTTCGAGGTCTCGGTCAATATATGGTAAGACTCGGTTTTTATTAAAAAAAAAATAATTAAAAATTGCTTTTATATGCAAATTAAAATTCCAAACACTTTTTGTATACGACATTTTTTAGTAGGATTTTATTTAGCAAAGTTATGACACTTTGAATTTTTACGATAGCCGCCATTTTTGAAAAAAATTTTATATATTTTTTTTAAACATAACGTATAGGGGCTGCACGTTAGTTCTATGCGATACTCGAAATTTAAATTTTAATCTTCGAAACCAAGCAGTTAAGAGCGTTAACTCTTCCGAAAGTCTCAAAATGGCTAGTATGGGGGTACGATCGAACTGACACATCGCTTGTTTTCAAGCAAAAATATATATTTTTTATATTTTATTCTGATGAACTTTAGGCTTCTGAACATTTCATGTATAGAGACCTTTTTGATTAAATTCAACACTACTGAGTTATAAGTGATTGAATTTCAATACTTGTCGCCATTTTGCAAAAAATTGACAAATTTGATTTTGCTAACAAACATACACAGGATGCTTAAGAATTCTATACTGTCACAAAAATTGAAATTCAAATATGTATAAATAAGCTCACACTGACCTTAACTATATTGAAAATCTTATGAGCGTATGTATGGTGGGTCGATCGACTCATCACACTAAACGTGTTTTGAAAAAAAAATACTTTTATTTTTTAATATTTAATTTTTTTTTATAGTATCGTAAGTATAGTCTGAAGCTCTATTTTGTTTAAAAAATTCAAGTCGATTTCTTAAATAGAAACCTCATACGAGCGTTAACTATATGCAGCGTCGCATAAAAGCTCGTTCGAGGTCTCGGTCAATATATGGTAAGACTCGGTTTTTATTAAAAAAAAATAATTAAAAATTGCTTTTATATGCAAATTAAAATTCCAAACACTTTTTGCATACGACATTTTTTAGTAGGATTTTATTTAGCAGAGTTATGACACTTTGAATTTTTACGATAGCCGCCATTTTTGAAAAAAATTTTATATATTTTTTTTAAACATAACGTATAGGGGCTGCACGTTAGTTCTATGCGATACTCGAAATTTAAATTTTAATCTTCGAAACCAAGCAGTTAAGAGCGTTAACTCTTCCGAAAGTCTCAAAATGGCTAGTATGGGGGTACGATCGAACTGACACATCGCTTGTTTTCAAGCAAAAATATATATTTTTTATATTTTATTCTGATGAACTTTAGGCTTCTGAACATTTCATGTATAGAGACCTTTTTGATAAAATTCAACACTACTGAGTTATAAGTGATTGAATTTCAATACTTGTCGCCATTTTGCAAAAAATTGACAAATTGGATTTTGCTAACAAACATACACAGGATGCTTAAGAATTCTATACTGTCACAAAAATTGAAATTCAAATATGTATAAATAAGCTCACACTGACCTTAACTATATTGAAAATCTTATGAGCGTATGTATGGTGGGTCGATCGACTCATCACACTAAACGTGTTTTGAAAAAAAAATACTTTTATTTTTTAATTTTTAATTTTTTTTTATAGTATCGTAAGTATAGTCTGAAGCTCTATTTTGTTTAAAAAATTCAAGTCGATTTCTTAAATAGAAACCTCATACGAGCGTTAACTATATGCAGCGTCGCATAAAAGCTCGTTCGAGGTCTCGGTCAATATATGGTAAGACTCGGTTTTTATTAAAAAAAAAATAATTAAAAATTGCTTTTATATGCAAAAAAAAAATTCCAAACACTTTTTGCATACGACATTTTTTAGTAGGATTTAATTTAGCAAAGTTATGACACTTTGAATTTTTACGATAGCCGCCATTTTTGAAAAAAATTTTATATATTTTTTTTAAACATAACGTATAGGGGCTGCACGTTAGTTCTATGCGATACTCGAAATTTAAATTTTAATCTTCGAAACCAAGCAGTTAAGAGCGTTAACTCTTCCGAAAGTCTCAAAATGGCTAGTATGGGGGTACGATCGAACTGACACATCGCTTGTTTTCAAGCAAAACTATATATTTTTTATATTTTATTCTGATGAACTTTAGGCTTCTGAACATTTCATGTATAGAGACCTTTTTGATAAAATTTAACACTACTGAGTTATAAGTGATTGAATTTCAATACTTGTCGCCATTTTGCAAAAAATTGACAAATTGGATTTTGCTAACAAACATACACAGGATGCCTAAGAATTCTATACTGTCACAAAAATTGAAATTCAAATATGTATAAATAAGCTCACACTGACCTTAACTATATTGAAAATCTTATGAGCGTATGTATGGTGGGTCGATCGACTCATCACACTAAACGTGTTTTGAAAAAAAAATACTTTTATTTTTTAATTTTTAATTTTTTTTTATAGTATCGTAAGTATAGTCTGAAGCTCTATTTTGTTTGAAAAATTCAAGTCGATTTCTTAAATAGAAACCTCATACGAGCGTTAACTATATGCAGCGTCGCATAAAAGCTCGTTCGAGGTCTCGGTCAATATATGGTAAGACTCGGTTTTTATTAAAAAAAAAATAATTAAAAATTGCTTTTATATGCAAATTAAAATTCCAAAAACTTTTTGCATACGACATTTTTTAGTAGGATTTCATTTAGCAAAGTTATGACACTTTGAATTTTTACGATAGCCGCCATTTTTGAAAAAAATTTTATATATTTTTTTTAAACATAACGTATAGGGGCTGCACGTTAGTTCTATGCGATACTCGAAATTTAAATTTTAATCTTCGAAACCAAGCAGTTAAGAGCGTTAACTCTTCCGAAAGTCTCAAAATGGCTAGTATGGGGGTACGATCGAACTGACACATCGCTTGTTTTCAAGCTAAAATATATATTTTTTATATTTTATTCTGATGAACTTTAGGCTTCTGAACATTTCATGTATAGAGACCTTTTTGATAAAATTCAACACTACTGAGTTATAAGTGATTGAATTTCAATACTTGTCGCCATTTTGCAAAAAATTGACAAATTGGATTTTGCTAACAAATATACACAGGATGCTTAAGAATTCTATACTGTCACAAAAATTGAAATTCAAATATGTATAAATAAGCTCACACTGACCTTAACTATATTGAAAATCTTATGAGCGTATGTATGGTGGGTCGATCGACTCATCACACTAAACGTGTTTTGAAAAAAAAATACTTTTATTTTTTAATTTTTAATTTTTTTTTATAGTATCGTAAGTATAGTCGGAAGCTTTATTTTGTTTAAAAAATTCAAGTCGATTTCTTAAATAGAAACCTCATACGAGCGTTTACTATATGCAGCGTCGCATAAAAGCTCGTTCGAGGTCTCGGTCAATATATGGTAAGACTCGGTTTTTATTAAAAAAAAAATAATTAAAAATTGCTTTTATATGCAAATTAAAATTCCAAACACTTTTTGCATACGACATTTTTTAGTAGGATTTCATTTAGCAAAGTTATGACACTTTGAATTTTTACGATAGCCACCATTTTGAAAAAAAATTTTATATATTTTTTTTAAACATAACGTATAGGGGCTGCACGTTAGTTCTATGCGATACTCGAAATTTAAATTTCAATTTTCGAAACCAAGCAGTTAAGAGCGTTAACTCTTCCGAAAGTCTCAAAATGGCTAGTATGGGGGTACGATCGAACTGACACATCGCTTGTTTTCAAGCAAAAATATATATTTTTATATTTTATTCTGATAAACTTTAGGCTTCTGAACATTTAATGTATAGAGACCTTTTTAATAAAATTCAACACTACTGAGTTATAAGTGATTGAATTTCAATACTTGTCGCCATTTTGCAAAAAATTGACAAATTGGATTTTGCTAACAAAGATACACAGGATGCTTAAGAATTCTATACTGTCACAAAAATTGAAATTCAAATATGTATAAATAAGCTCACACTGACCTTAACTATATTGAAAATCTTATGAGCGTATGTATGGTGGGTCGATCGATTCATCACACTAAACGTGTTTTGAAAAAAAAATACTTTTATTTTTTAATTTTTAATTTTTTTTTATAGTATCGTAAGTATAGTCTGAAGCTCTATTTTGTTTAAAAAATTCAAGTCGATTTCTTAAATAGAAACCTCATACGAGCGTTAACTATATGCAGCGTCGCATAAAAGCTCGTTCGAGGTCTCGGTCAATATATGGTAAGACTCGGTTTTTATTAAAAAAAAAATAATTAAAAATTGCTTTTATATGCAAATTAAAATTCCAAACACTTTTTGCATACGACATTTTTTAGTAGGATTTTATTTAGCAAAGTTATGACACTTTGAATTTTTACGATAGCCGCCATTTTTGAAAAAAATTTTATATATTTTTTTTAAACATAACGTATAGGGGCTGCACGTTAGTTCTATGCGATACTCGAAATTTAAATTTAAATCTTTAAAACCAAGCAGTTAAGAGCGTTAACTCTTCCGAAAGTCTCAAAATGGCTAGTATGGGGGTACGATCGAACTGACACATCGCTTGTTTTAAAGCAAAAATATATATTTTTTATATTTTATTCTGATGAAATTTAGGCTTCTGAACATTTCATGTATAGAGACCTTTTTGATAAAATTCAACACTACTGAGTTATAAGTGATTGAATTTCAATACTTGTCGCCATTTTGCAAAAAATTGACAAATTGGATTTTGCTAACAAACATACACAGGATGCTTAAGAATTCTCTACTGTCACAAAAATTGAAATTCAAATATGTATAAATAAGCTCACACTGACCTTAACTATATTGAAAATCTTATGAGCGTATGTATGGTGGGTCGATCGACTCATCACACTAAACGTGTTTTGAAAAAAAAATACTTTTATTTTTTAATTTTTAATTTTTTTTTATAGTATCGTGAGTATAGTCGGAAGCTCTATTTTGTTTAAAAAATTCAAGTCGATTTCTTAAATAGAAACCTCATACGAGCGTTAACTATATGCAGCGTCGCATAAAAGCTCGTTCGAGGTCTCGGTCAATATATGGTAAGACTCGGTTTTTATTAAAAAAAAAATAATTAAAAATTGCTTTTATATGCAAATTAAAATTCCAAACACTTTTTGCATACGACATTTTTTAGTAGGATATTATTTAGCAAAGTTATGACACTTTGAATTTTTACGATAGCCGCCATTTTTGAAAAAAATTTTATATATTTTTTTTAAACATAACGTATAGGGGCTGCACGTTAGTTCTATGCGATACTCGAAATTTAAATTTTAATCTTCGAAACCAAGCAGTTAAGAGCGTTAACTCTTCCGAAAGTCTCAAAATGGCTAGTATGGGGGTACGATCGAACTGACACATCGCTTGTTTTCAAGCTAAAATATATATTTTTTATATTTTATTCTGATGAACTTTAGGCTTCTGAACATTTCATGTATAGAGACCTTTTTGATAAAATTCAACACTACTGAGTTATAAGTGATTGAATTTCAATACTTGTCGCCATTTTGCAAAAAATTGACAAATTGGATTTTGCTAACAAACATACACAGGATGCTTAAGAATTCTATACTGTCACAAAAATTGAAATTCAAATATGTATAAATAAGCTCACACTGACCTTAACTATATTGAAAATCTTATGAGCGTATGTATGGTGGGTCGATCGACTCATCACACTAAACGTGTTTTGAAAAAAAAATACTTTTATTTTTTAATTTTTAATTTTTTTTTATAGTATCGTAAGTATAGTCTGAAGCTCTATTTTGTTTGAAAAATTCAAGTCGATTTCTTAAATAGAAACCTCATACGAGCGTTAACTATATGCAGCGTCGCATAAAAGCTCGTTCGAGGTCTCGGTCAATATATAGTAAGACTCGGTTTTTATTAAAAAAAAAATAATTAAAAATTGCTTTTATATGCAAATTAAAATTCCAAACACTTTTTGCATACGACATTTTTTAGTAGGATTTCATTTAGCAAAGTTATGACACTTTAAATTTTTACGATAGCCGCCATTTTTGAAAAAAATTTTATATATTTTTTTTAAACATAACGTATAGGGGCTGCACGTTAGTTTTTTGCGATACTCGAAATTTAAATTTTAATCTTCGAAACCAAGCAGTTAGGAGCGTTAACTCTTCCGAAAGTCTCAAAATGGCTAGTATGGGGGTACGATCGAACTGACACATCGCTTGTTTTCAAGCAAAAATATATATTTTTTATATTTTATTCTGATGAACTTTAGGCTTCTGAACATTTCATGTATAGAGACCTTTTTGATAAAATTCAACACTACTGAGTTATAAGTGATTGAATTTCAATACTTGTCGCCATTTTGCAAAAAATTGACAAATTGGATTTTGCTAACAAACATACACAGGATGCTTAAGAATTCTATACTGTCACAAAAATTGAAATTCAAATATGTATAAATAAGCTCACACTGACCTTAACTATATTGAAAATCTTATGAGCGTATGTATGGTGGGTCGATCGACTCATCACACTAAACGTGTTTTGAAAAAAAAATACTTTTATTTTTTAATTTTTAATTTTTTTTTATAGTATCGTAAGTATAGTCTGAAGCTCTATTTTGTTTAAAAAATTCAAGTCGATTTCTTAAATAGAAACCTCATACGAGCGTTAACTATATGCAGCGTCGCATAAAAGCTCGTTCGAGGTCTCGGTCAATATATGGTAAGACTCGGTTTTTATTAAAAAAAAAATAATTAAAAATTGCTTTTATATGCAAATTAAAATTCCAAACACTTTTTGCATACGACATTTTTTAGTAGGATTTCATTTAGCAAAGTTATGACACTTTGAATTTTTACGATAGCCGCCATTTTTGAAAAAAATTTTATATATTTTTTTTAAACATAACGTATAGGGGCTGCACGTTAGTTCTATGCGATACTCGAAATTTAAATTTTAATCTTCGAAACCAAGCAGTTAAGAGCGTTAACTCTTCCGAAAGTCTCAAAATGGCTAGTATGGGGGTACGATCGAACTGACACATCGCTTGTTTTCAAGCTAAAATATATATTTTTTATATTTTATTCTGATGAACTTTAGGCTTCTGAACATTTCATGTATAGAGACCTTTTTGATAAAATTCAACACTACTGAGTTATAAGTGATTGAATTTCAATACTTGTCGCCATTTTGCAAAAAATTGACAAATTGGATTTTGCTAACAAACATACACAGGATGCTTAAGAATTCTATACTGTCACAAAAATTGAAATTCAAATATGTATAAATAAGCTCACACTGACCTTAACTATATTGAAAATCTTATGAGCGTATGTATGGTGGGTCGATCGACTCATCACACTAAACGTGTTTTGAAAAAAAAATACTTTTATTTTTTAATTTTTAATTTTTTTTTATAGTATCGTAAGTATAGTCTGAAGCTCTATTTTGTTTAAAAAATTCAAGTCGATTTCTTAAATAGAAACCTTATACGAGCGTTAACTATATGCAGCGTCGCATAAAAGCTCGTTCGAGGTCTCGGTCAATATATGGTAAGACTCGGTTTTTATTAAAAAAAAAATAATTAAAAATTGCTTTTATATGCAAATTAAAATTCCAAACACTTTTTGCATACGACATTTTTTAGTAGGATTTTATTTAGCAAAGTTATGACACTTTGAATTTTTACGATAGCCGCCATTTTTGAAAAAAATTTTATATATTTTTTTTAAACATAACGTATAGGGGCTGCACGTTAGTTCTATGCGATACTCGAAATTTAAATTTAAATCTTTGAAACCAAGCAGTTAAGAGCGTTAACTCTTCCGAAAGTCTCAAAATGGCTAGTATGGGGGTACGATCGAACTGACACATCGCTTGTTTTCAAGCAAAAATATATATTTTTATATTTTATTCTGATGAAATTTAGGCTTCTGAACATTTCATGTATAGAGACCTTTTTGATAAAATTCAACACTACTGAGTTATAAGTGATTGAATTTCAATACTTGTCGCCATTTTGCAAAAAATTGACAAATTGGATTTTGCTAACAAACATACACAGGATGCTTAAGAATTCTCTACTGTCACAAAAATTGAAATTCAAATATGTATAAATAAGCTTACACTGACCTTAACTATATTGAAAATCTTATGAGCGTATGTATGGTGGGTCGATCGACTCATCACACTAAACGTGTTTTGAAAAAAAAATACTTTTATTTTTTAATTTTTAATTTTTTTTTATAGTATCGTGAGTATAGTCGGAAGCTCTATTTTGTTTAAAAAATTCAAGTCGATTTCTTAAATAGAAACCTCATACGAGCGTTAACTATATGCAGCGTCGCATAAAAGCTCGTTCGAGGTCTCGGTCAATATATGGTAAGACTCGGTTGTTATTAAAAAAAAAATAATTAAAAATTGCTTTTATATGCAAATTAAAATTCCAAACACTTTTTGCATACGACATTTTTTAGTAGGATTTCATTTAGCAAAGTTATGACACTTTGAATTTTTACGATAGCCGCCATTTTTGAAAAAAAATTTATTTATTTTTTTTAAACATAACGTATAGGGGCTGCACGTTAGTTCTATGCGATACTCGAAATTTAAATTTTAATCTTTGAAACCAAGCAGTTAAGAGCGTTAACTCTTCCGAAAGTCTCAAAATGGCTAGTATGGGGGTACGATCGAACTGACACATCGCTTGTTTTCAAGCAAAAATATATATTTTTTATATTTTATTCTGATGAACTTTAGGCTTTTGAACATTTCATGTATAGAGACCTTTTTGATAAAATTCAACACTACTGAGTTATAAGTGATTGAATTTCAATACTTGTCGCCATTTTGCAAAAAATTGACAAATTGGATTTTGCTAACAAATATACACAGGTTGCTTAAGAATTCTATACTGTCACAAAAATTGAAATTCAAATATGTATAAATAAGCTCACACTGACCTTAACTATATTGAAAATCTTATGAGCGTATGTATGGTGGGTCGATCGACTCATCACACTAAACGTGTTTTGAAAAAAAAATACTTTTATTTTTTAATTTTTAATTTTTTTTTATAGTATCGTAAGTATAGTCGGAAGCTTTATTTTGTTTAAAAAATTAAAGTCGATTTCTTAAATAGAAACCTCATACGAGCGTTAACTATATGCAGCGTCGCATAAAAGCTCGTTCGAGGTCTCGGTCAATATATGGTAAGACTCGGTTTTTATTAAAAAAAAAATAATTAAAAATTGCTTTTATATGCAAATTAAAATTCCAAACACTTTTTGCATACGACATTTTTTAGTAGGATTTCATTTAGCAAAGTTATGACACTTTGAATTTTTACGATAGCCACCATTTTGAAAAAAAATTTTATATATTTTTTTTAAACATAACGTATAGGGGCTGCACGTTAGTTCTATGCGATACTCGAAATTTAAATTTCAATTTTCGAAACCAAGCAGTTAAGAGCGTTAACTCTTCCGAAAGTCTCAAAATGGCTAGTATGGGGGTACGATCGAACTGACACATCGCTTGTTTTCAAGCAAAAATATATATTTTTATATTTTATTCTGATGAACTTTAGGCTTCTGAACATTTCATGTATAGAGACCTTTTTAATAAAATTCAACACTACTGAGTTATAAGTGATTGAATTTCAATACTTGTCGCCATTTTGCAAAAAATTGACAAATTGGATTTTGCTAACAAAGATACACAGGATGCTTAAGAATTCTATACTGTCACAAAAATTGAAATTCAAATATGTATAAATAAGCTCACACTGACCTTAACTATATTGAAAATCTTATGAGCGTATGTATGGTGGGTCGATCGATTCATCACACTAAACGTGTTTTGAAAAAAAAATACTTTTATTTTTTAATTTTTAATTTTTTTTTATAGTATCGTAAGTATAGTCTGAAGCTCTATTTTGTTTAAAAAATTCAAGTCGATTTCTTAAATAGAAACCTCATACGAGCGTTAACTATATGCAGCGTCGCATAAAAGCTCGTTCGAGGTCTCGGTCAATATATGGTAAGACTCGGTTTTTATTAAAAAAAAAATAATTAAAAATTGCTTTTATATGCAAATTAAAATTCCAAACACTTTTTGCATACGACATTTTTTAGTAGGATTTCATTTAGCAAAGTTATGACACTTTGAATTTTTACGATAGCCACCATTTTGAAAAAAAATTTTATATATTTTTTTTAAACATAACGTATAGGGGCTGCACGTTAGTTCTATGCGATACTCGAAATTTAAATTTCAATTTTCGAAACCAAGCAGTTAAGAGCGTTAACTCTTCCGAAAGTCTCAAAATGGCTAGTATGGGGGTACGATCGAACTGACACATCGCTTGTTTTCAAGCAAAAATATATATTTTTATATTTTATTCTGATAAACTTTAGGCTTCTGAACATTTCATGTATAGAGACCTTTTTATTAAAATTCAACACTACTGAGTTATAAGTGATTGAATTTCAATACTTGTCGCCATTTTGCAAAAAATTGACAAATTGGATTTTGCTAACAAAGATACACAGGATGCTTAAGAATTCTATACTGTCACAAAAATTGAAATTCAAATATGTATAAATAAGCTCACACTGACCTTAACTATATTGAAAATCTTATGAGCGTATGTATGGTGGGTCGATCGATTCATCACACTAAATGTGTTTTGAAAAAAAAATACTTTTATTTTTTAATTTTTAATTTTTTTTTATAGTATCGTAAGTATAGTCTGAAGCTCTATTTTGTTTAAAAAATTCAAGTCGATTTCTTAAATAGAAACCTCATACGAGCGTTAACTATATGCAGCGTCGCATAAAAGCTCGTTCGAGGTCTCGGTCAATATATGGTAAGACTCGGTTTTTATTAAAAAAAAAATAATTAAAAATTGCTTTTATATGCAAATTAAAATTCCAAACACTTTTTGCATACGACATTTTTTAGTAGGATTTTATTTAGCAAAGTTATGACACTTTGAATTTTTACGATAGCCGCCATTTTTGAAAAAAATTTTATATATTTTTTTTAAACATAACGTATAGGGGCTGCACGTTAGTTCTATGCGATACTCAAAATTTAAATTTAAATCTTTGAAACCAAGCAGTTAAGAGCGTTAACTCTTCCGAAAGTCTCAAAATGGCTAGTATGGGGGTACGATCGAACTGACACATCGCTTGTTTTAAAGCAAAAATATATATTTTTTATATTTTATTCTGATGAAATTTAGGCTTCTGAACATTTCATGTATAGAGACCTTTTTGATAAAATTTAACACTACTGAGTTATAAGTGATTGAATTTCAATACTTGTCGCCATTTTGCAAAAAATTGACAAATTGGATTTTGCTAACAAACATACACAGGATGCTTAAGAATTCTCTACTGTCACAAAAATTAAAATTCAAATATGTATAAATAAGCTCACACTGACCTTAACTATATTGAAAATCTTATGAGCGTATGTATGGTGGGTCGATCGACTCATCACACTAAACGTGTTTTGAAAAAAAAATACTTTTATTTTTTAATTTTTAATTTTTTTTTATAGTATCGTGAGTATAGTCGGAAGCTCTATTTTGTTTAAAAAATTCAAGTCGATTTCTTAAATAGAAACCTCATACGAGCGTTAACTATATGCAGCGTCGCATAAAAGCTCGTTCGAGGTCTCGGTCAATATATGGTAAGACTCGGTTTTTATTAAAAAAAAAATAATTAAAAATTGCTTTTATATGCAAATTAAAATTCCAAACACTTTTTGCATACGACATTTTTTAGTAGGATTTCATTTAGCAAAGTTATGACACTTTGAATTTTTACGATAGCCACCATTTTGAAAAAAAATTTTATATATTTTTTTTAAACATAACGTATAGGGGCTGCACGTTAGTTCTATGCGATACTCGAAATTTAAATTTCAATTTTCTAAACCAAGCAGTTAAGAGCGTTAACTCTTCCGAAAGTCTCAAAATGGCTAGTATGGGGGTACGATCGAACTGACACATCGCTTGTTTTCAAGCAAAAATATATATTTTTATATTTTATTCTGATGAACTTTAGGCTTCTGAACATTTCATGTATAGAGACCTTTTTAATAAAATTCAACACTACTGAGTTATAAGTGATTGAATTTCAATACTTGTCGCCATTTTGCAAAAAATTGACAAATTGGATTTTGCTAACAAAGATACACAGGATGCTTAAGAATTCTATACTGTCACAAAAATTGAAATTCAAATATGTATAAATAAGCTCACACTGACCTTAACTATATTGAAAATCTTATGAGCGTATGTATGGTGGGTCGATCGATTCATCACACTAAACGTGTTTTGAAAAAAAAATACTTTTATTTTTTAATTTTTAATTTTTTTTTATAGTATCGTAAGTATAGTCGGAAGCTCTATTTTGTTTAAAAAATTCAAGTCGATTTCTTAAATAGAAACCTCATACGAGCGTTAACTATATGCAGCGTCGCATAAAAGCTCGTTCGAGGTCTCGGTCAATATATGATAAGACTCGGTTTTTATTAAAAAAAAAATAATTAAAAAGTGCTTTTATATGCAAATTAAAATTCCAAACACTTTTTGCATACGACATTTTTTAGTAGGATTAAATTTAGCAAAGTTATAACACTTTAAATTTTTACGATAGCCGCCATTTTTGAAAAAAAATTTATATATTTTTTTTAAACATAACGTATAGGGGCTGCACGTTAGTTCTATGCGATACTCGAAATTTAAATTTAAATCTTCGAAACCAAGCAGGTAAGAGCGTTAACTCTTCCGAAAGTCTCAAAATGGCTAGTATGGGGGTACGATCGAACTCACACATCGCTTGTTTTCAAGCAAAAATATATATTTTTTAAATTTTATTCTGATAAACTTTAGGCTTCTGAACATTTCATGTATAGAGACCTTTTTGATTAAATTCAACACTACTGAGTTATAAGTGATTGAATTTCAATACTTATCGCCATTTTGCAAAAAATTGACAAATTGGATTTTGCTAACAAACATACACAGGATGCTTAAGAATTCTATACTGTCACAAAAATTGAAATTCAAATATGTATAAATAAGCTCACACTGACCTTAACTATATTGAAAATCTTATGAGCGTATGTATGGTGGGTCGATCGACTCATCACACTAAACGTGTTTTGAAAATAAAATACTTTTATTTTTTAATTTTTAATTTTTTTTTATAGTATCGTAAGTATAGTCGGAAGCTTTATTTTGTTTAAAAAATTCAAGTCGATTTCTTAAATAGAAACCTCATACGAGCGTTAACTATATGCAGCGTCGCATAAAAGCTCGTTCGAGGTCTCGGTCAATATATGGTAAGACTCGGTTTTTATTAAAAAAAAAATAATTAAAAATTGCTTTTATATGCAAATTAAAATTCCAAACACTTTTTGCATACGACATTTTTTAGTAGGATTTCATTTAGCAAAGTTATGACACTTTGAATTTTTACGATAGCCACCATTTTGAAAAAAAATTTTATATATTTTTTTTAAACATAACGTATAGGGGCTGCACTTTAGTTCTATGCGATACTCGAAATTTAAATTTTAATTTTAGAAACCAAGCAGTTAAGAGCGTTAACTCTTCCGAAAGTCTCAAAATGGCTAGTATGGGGGTACGATCGAACTGACACATCGCTTGTTTTCAAGCAAAAATATATATTTTTATATTTTATTCTGATAAACTTTAGGCTTCTGAACATTTCATGTATAGAGACCTTTTTAATAAAATTCAACACTACTGAGTTATAAGTGATTGAATTTCAATACTTGTCGCCATTTTGCAAAGAATTGACAAATTGGATTTTGCTAACAAAGATACACAGGATGCTTAAGAATTCTATACTGTCACAAAAATTAAAATTCAAATATGTATAAATAAGCTCACACTGACCTTAACTATATTGAAAATCTTATAAGCGTATGTATGGTGGGTCGATCGATTCATCACACTAAACGTGTTTTGAAAAAAAAATACTTTTATTTTTTAATTTTTAATTTTTTTTTATAGTATCGTAAGTATAGTCTGAAGCTCTATTTTGTTTAAAAAATTCAAGTCGATTTCTTAAATAGAAACCTCATACGAGCGTTAACTATATGCAGCGTCGCATAAAAGCTCGTTCGAGGTCTCGGTCAATATATGGTAAGACTCGGTTTTTATTAAAAAAAAAATAATTAAAAATTGCTTTTATATGCAAATTAAAATTCCAAACACTTTTTGCATACGACATTTTTTAGTAGGATTTTATTTAGCAAAGTTATGACACTTTGAATTTTTACGATAGCCGCCATTTTTGAAAAAAATTTTATATATTTTTTTTAAACATAACGTATAGGGGCTGCACGTTAGTTCTATGCGATACTCGAAATTTAAATTTAAATCTTTGAAACCAAGCAGTTAAGAGCGTTAACTCTTCCGAAAGTCTCAAAATGGCTAGTATGGGGGTACGATCGAACTGACACATCGCTTGTTTTAAAGCAAAAATATATATTTTTTATATTTTATTCTGATGAAATTTAGGCTTCTGAACATTTCATGTATAGAGACCTTTTTGATAAAATTCAACACTACTGAGTTATAAGTGATTGAATTTCAATACTTGTCGCCATTTTGCAAAAAATTGACAAATTGGATTTTGCTAACAAACATACACAGGATGCTTAAGAATTCTCTACTGTCACAAAAATTGAAATTCAAATATGTATAAATAAGCTCACACTGACCTTAACTATATTGAAAATCTTATGAGCGTATGTATGGTGGGTCGATCGACTCATCACACTAAACGTGTTTTGAAAAAAAAATACTTTTATTTTTTAATTTTTAATTTTTTTTTATAGTATCGTGAGTATAGTCGGAAGCTCTATTTTGTTTAAAAAATTCAAGTCGATTTCTTAAATAGAAACCTCATACGAGCGTTAACTATATGCAGCGTCGCATAAAAGCTCGTTCGAGGTCTCGGTCAATATATGGTAAGACTCGGTTTTTATTAAAAAAAAAATAATTAAAAATTGCTTTTATATGCAAATTAAAATTCCAAACACTTTTTGCATACGACATTTTTTAGTAGGATATTATTTAGCAAAGTTATGACACTTTGAATTTTTACGATAGCCGCCATTTTTGAAAAAAATTTTATATATTTTTTTTAAACATAACGTATAGGGGCTGCACGTTAGTTCTATGCGATACTCGAAATTTAAATTTTAATCTTCGAAACCAAGCAGTTAAGAGCGTTAACTCTTCCGAAAGTCTCAAAATGGCTAGTATGGGGGTACGATCGAACTGACACATCGCTTGTTTTCAAGCTAAAATATATATTTTTTATATTTTATTCTGATGAACTTTAGGCTTCTGAACATTTCATGTATAGAGACCTTTTTGATAAAATTCAACACTACTGAGTTATAAGTGATTGAATTTCAATACTTGTCGCCATTTTGCAAAAAATTGACAAATTGGATTTTGCTAACAAACATACACAGGATGCTTAAGAATTCTATACTGTCACAAAAATTGAAATTCAAATATGTATAAATAAGCTCACACTGACCTTAACTATATTGAAAATCTTATGAGCGTATGTATGCTGGGTCGATCGACTCATCACACTAAACGTGTTTTGAAAAAAAAATACTTTTATTTTTTAATTTTTAATTTTTTTTTATAGTATCGTAAGTATAGTCGGAAGCTTTATTTTGTTTCAAAAATTCAAGTCGATTTCTTAAATAGAAACCTCATACGAGCGTTAACTATATGCAGCGTCGCATAAAAGCTCGTTCGAGGTCTCGGTCAATATATGGTAAGACTCGGTTTTTATTAAAAAAAAAATAATTAAAAATTGCTTTTATATGCAAATTAAAATTCCAAACACTTTTTGCATACGACATTTTTTAGTAGGATTTCATTTAGCAAAGTTATGACACTTTGAATTTTTACGATAGCCACCATTTTGAAAAAAAATTTTATATATTTTTTTTAAACATAACGTATAGGGGCTGCACGTTAGTTCTATGCGATACTCGAAATTTAAATTTCAATTCTCGAAACCAAGCAGTTAAGAGCGTTAACTCTTCCGAAAGTCTCAAAATGGCTAGTATGGGGGTACGATCGAACTGACACATCGCTTGTTTTCAAGCAAAAATATATATTTTTATATTTTATTCTGATGAACTTTAGGCTTCTGAACATTTCATGTATAGAGACCTTTTTAATAAAATTCAACACTACTGAGTTATAAGTGATTGAATTTCAATACTTGTCGCCATTTTGCAAAAAATTGACAAATTGGATTTTGCTAACAAAGATACACAGGATGCTTAAGAATTCTATACTGTCACAAAAATTGAAATTCAAATATGTATAAATAAGCTCACACTGACCTTAACTATATTGAAAATCTTATGAGCGTATGTATGGTGGGTCGATCGATTCATCACACTAAACGTGTTTTGAAAAAAAAATACTTTTATTTTTTAATTTTTAATTTTTTTTTATAGTATCGTAAGTATAGTCTGAAGCTCTATTTTGTTTAAAAAATTCAAGTCGATTTCTTAAATAGAAACCTCATACGAGCGTTAACTATATGCAGCGTCGCATAAAAGCTCGTTCGAGGTCTCGGTCAATATATGGTAAGACTCGGTTTTTATTAAAAAAAAAATAATTAAAAATTGCTTTTATATGCAAATTAAAATTCCAAACACTTTTTGCATACGACATTTTTTAGTAGGATTTTATTTAGCAAAGTTATGACACTTTGAATTTTTACGATAGCCGCCATTTTTGAAAAAAAATTTATATATTTTTTTTAAACATAACGTATAGGGGCTGCACGTTAGTTCTATGCGATACTCGAAATTTAAATTTCAATTTTGGAAACCAAGCAGTTAAGAGCGTTAACTCTTCCGAAAGTCTCAAAATGGCTAGTATGGGGGTACGATCGAACTGACACATCGCTTGTTTTCAAGCAAAAATATATATTTTTATATTTTATTCTGATGAACTTTAGGCTTCTGAACATTTCATGTATAGAGACCTTTTTAATAAAATTCAACACTACTGAGTTATAAGTGATTGAATTTCAATACTTGTCGCCATTTTGCAAAAAATTGACAAATTGGATTTTGCTAACAAAGATACACAGGATGCTTAAGAATTCTATACTGTCACAAAAATTGAAATTCAAATATGTATAAATAAGCTCACACTGACCTTAACTATATTGAAAATCTTATGAGCGTATGTATGGTGGGTCGATCGATTCATCACACTAAACGTGTTTTGAAAAAAAAATACTTTTATTTTTTAATTTTTAATTTTTTTTTATAGTATCGTAAGTATAGTCTGAAGCTCTATTTTGTTTAAAAAATTCAAGTCGATTTCTTAAATAGAAACCTCATACGAGCGTTAACTATATGCAGCGTCGCATAAAAGCTCGTTCGAGGTCTCGGTCAATATATGGTAAGACTCGGTTTTTATTAAAAAAAAAATAATTAAAAATTGCTTTTATATGCAAATTAAAATTCCAAACACTTTTTGCATACGACATTTTTTAGTAGGATTTTATTTAGCAAAGTTATGACACTTTGAATTTTTACGATAGCCGCCATTTTTGAAAAAAATTTTATATATTTTTTTTAAACATAACGTATAGGGGCTGCACGTTAGTTCTATGCGATACTCAAAATTTAAATTTAAATCTTTGAAACCAAGCAGTTAAGAGCGTTAACTCTTCCGAAAGTCTCAAAATGGCTAGTATGGGGGTACGATCGAACTGACACATCGCTTGTTTTAAAGCAAAAATATATATTTTTTATATTTTATTCTGATGAAATTTAGGCTTCTGAACATTTCATGTATAGAGACCTTTTTGATAAAATTTAACACTACTGAGTTATAAGTGATTGAATTTCAATACTTGTCGCCATTTTGCAAAAAATTGACAAATTGGATTTTGCTAACAAACATACACAGGATGCTTAAGAATTCTCTACTGTCACAAAAATTGAAATTCAAATATGTATAAATAAGCTCACACTGACCTTAACTATATTGAAAATCTTATGAGCGTATGTATGGTGGGTCGATCGACTCATCACACTAAACGTGTTTTGAAAAAAAAATACTTTTATTTTTTAATTTTTAATTTTTTTTTATAGTATCGTAAGTATAGTCGGAAGCTTTATTTTGTTTAAAAAATTCAAGTCGATTTCTTAAATAGAAACCTCATACGAGCGTTAACTATATGCAGCGTCGCATAAAAGCTCGTTCGAGGTCTCGGTCAATATATGGTAAGACTCGGTTTTTATTAAAAAAAAAATAATTAAAAATTGCTTTTATATGCAAATTAAAATTCCAAACACTTTTTGCATACGACATTTTTTAGTAGGATTTCATTTAGCAAAGTTATGACACTTTGAATTTTTACGATAGCCACCATTTTGAAAAAAAATTTTATATATTTTTTTTAAACATAACGTATAGGGGCTGCACGTTAGTTCTATGCGATACTCGAAATTTAAATTTCAATTCTCGAAACCAAGCAGTTAAGATCGTTAACTCTTCCGAAAGTCTCAAAATGGCTAGTATGGGGGTACGATCGAACTGACACATCGCTTGTTTTCAAGCAAAAATATATATTTTTATATTTTATTCTGATGAACTTTAGGCTTCTGAACATTTCATGTATAGAGACCTTTTTAATAAAATTCAACACTACTGAGTTATAAGTGATTGAATTTCAATACTTGTCGCCATTTTGCAAAAAATTGACAAATTGGATTTTGCTAACAAAGATACACAGGATGCTTAAGAATTCTATACTGTCACAAAAATTGAAATTCAAATATGTATAAATAAGCTCACACTGACCTTAACTATATTGAAAATCTTATGAGCGTATGTATGGTGGGTCGATCGATTCATCACACTAAACGTGTTTTGAAAAAAAAATACTTTTATTTTTTAATTTTTAATTTTTTTTTATAGTATCGTAAGTATAGTCTGAAGCTCTATTTTGTTTAAAAAATTCAAGTCGATTTCTTAAATAGAAACCTCATACGAGCGTTAACTATATGCAGCGTCGCATAAAAGCTCGTTCGAGGTCTCGGTCAATATATGGTAAGACTCGGTTTTTATTAAAAAAAAAATAATTAAAAATTGCTTTTATATGCAAATTAAAATTCCAAACACTTTTTGCATACGACATTTTTTAGTAGGATTTTATTTAGCAAAGTTATGACACTTTGAATTTTTACGATAGCCGCCATTTTTGAAAAAAATTTTATATATTTTTTTTAAACATAACGTATAGGGGCTGCACGTTAGTTCTATGCGATACTCGAAATTTAAATTTCAATTTTGGAAACCAAGCAGTTAAGAGCGTTAACTCTTCCGAAAGTCTCAAAATGGCTAGTATGGGGGTACGATCGAACTGACACATCGCTTGTTTTCAAGCAAAAATATATATTTTTATATTTTATTCTGATGAACTTTAGGCTTCTGAACATTTCATGTATAGAGACCTTTTTAATAAAATTCAACACTACTGAGTTATAAGTGATTGAATTTCAATACTTGTCGCCATTTTGCAAAAAATTGACAAATTGGATTTTGCTAACAAAGATACACAGGATGCTTAAGAATTCTATACTGTCACAAAAATTGAAATTCAAATATGTATAAATAAGCTCACACTGACCTTAACTATATTGAAAATCTTATGAGCGTATGTATGGTGGGTCGATCGATTCATCACACTAAACGTGTTTTGAAAAAAAAATACTTTTATTTTTTAATTTTTAATTTTTTTTTATAGTATCGTAAGTATAGTCTGAAGCTCTATTTTGTTTAAAAAATTCAAGTCGATTTCTTAAATAGAAACCTCATACGAGCGTTAACTATATGCAGCGTCGCATAAAAGCTCGTTCGAGGTCTCGGTCAATATATGGTAAGACTCGGTTTTTATTAAAAAAAAAATAATTAAAAATTGCTTTTATATGCAAATTAAAATTCCAAACACTTTTTGCATACGACATTTTTTAGTAGGATTTTATTTAGCAAAGTTATGACACTTTGAATTTTTACGATAGCCGCCATTTTTGAAAAAAATTTTATATATTTTTTTTAAACATAACGTATAGGGGCTGCACGTTAGTTCTATGCGATACTCAAAATTTAAATTTAAATCTTTGAAACCAAGCAGTTAAGAGCGTTAACTCTTCCGAAAGTCTCAAAATGGCTAGTATGGGGGTACGATCGAACTGACACATCGCTTGTTTTAAAGCAAAAATATATATTTTTTATATTTTATTCTGATGAAATTTAGGCTTCTGAACATTTCATGTATAGAGACCTTTTTGATAAAATTTAACACTACTGAGTTATAAGTGATTGAATTTCAATACTTGTCGCCATTTTGCAAAAAATTGACAAATTGGATTTTGCTAACAAACATACACAGGATGCTTAAGAATTCTCTACTGTCACAAAAATTGAAATTCAAATATGTATAAATAAGCTCACACTGACCTTAACTATATTGAAAATCTTATGAGCGTATGTATGGTGGGTCGATCGACTCATCACACTAAACGTGTTTTGAAAAAAAAATACTTTTATTTTTTAATTTTTAATTTTTTTTTATAGTATCGTGAGTATAGTCGGAAGCTCTATTTTGTTTAAAAAATTCAAGTCGATTTCTTAAATAGAAACCTCATACGAGCGTTAACTATATGCAGCGTCGCATAAAAGCTCGTTCGAGGACTCGGTCAATATATGGTAAGACTCGGTTTTTATTAAAAAAAAAATAATTAAAAATTGCTTTTATATGCAAATTAAAATTCCAAACACTTTTTGCATACGACATTTTTTAGTAGGATTTCATTTAGCAAAGTTATGACACTTTGAATTTTTACGATAGCCACCATTTTGAAAAAAAATTTTATATATTTTTTTTAAACATAACGTATAGGGGCTGCACGTTAGTTCTATGCGATACTCGAAATTTAAATTTCAATTTTCGAAACCAAGCAGTTAAGAGCGTTAACTCTTCCGAAAGTCTCAAAATGGCTAGTATGGGGGTACGATCGAACTGACACATCGCTTGTTTTCAAGCAAAAATATATATTTTTATATTTTATTCTGATGAACTTTAGGCTTCTGAACATTTCATGTATAGAGACCTTTTTAATAAAATTCAACACTACTGAGTTATAAGTGATTGAATTTCAATACTTGTCGCCATTTTGCAAAAAATTGACAAATTGGATTTTGCTAACAAAGATACACAGGATGCTTAAGAATTCTATACTGTCACAAAAATTGAAATTCAAATATGTATAAATAAGCTCACACTGACCTTAACTATATTGAAAATCTTATGAGCGTATGTATGGTGGGTCGATCGATTCATCACACTAAACGTGTTTTGAAAAAAAAATACTTTTATTTTTTAATTTTTAATTTTTTTTTATAGTATCGTAAGTATAGTCGGAAGCTCTATTTTGTTTAAAAAATTCAAGTCGATTTCTTAAATAGAAACCTCATACGAGCGTTAACTATATGCAGCGTCGCATAAAAGCTCGTTCGAGGTCTCGGTCAATATATGATAAGACTCGGTTTTTATTAAAAAAAAAATAATTAAAAAGTGCTTTTATATGCAAATTAAAATTCCAAACACTTTTTGCATACGACATTTTTTAGTAGGATTAAATTTAGCAAAGTTATGACACTTTGAATTTTTACGATAGCCGCCATTTTTGAAAAAAAATTTATATATTTTTTTTAAACATAACGTATAGGGGCTGCACGTTAGTTCTATGCGATACTCGAAATTTAAATTTAAATCTTCGAAACCAAGCAGGTAAGAGCGTTAACTCTTCCGAAAGTCTCAAAATGGCTAGTATGGGGGTACGATCGAACTGACACATCGCTTGTTTTCAAGCAAAAATATATATTTTTTATATTTTATTCTGATAAACTTTAGGCTTCTGAACATTTCATGTATAGAGACCTTTTTGATTAAATTCAACACTACTGAGTTATAAGTGATTGAATTTCAATACTTATCGCCATTTTGCAAAAAATTGACAAATTGGATTTTGCTAACAAACATACACAGGATGCTTAAGAATTCTATACTGTCACAAAAATTGAAATTCAAATATGTATAAATAAGCTCACACTGACCTTAACTATATTGAAAATCTTATGAGCGTATGTATGGTGGGTCGATCGACTCATCACACTAAACGTGTTTTGAAAAAAAAATACTTTTATTTTTTAATTTTTAATTTTTTTTATAGTATCGTAAGTATAGTCGGAAGCTTTATTTTGTTTAAAAAATTCAAGTCGATTTCTTAAATAGAAACCTCATACGAGCGTTAACTATATGCAGCGTCGCATAAAAGCTCGTTCGAGGTCTCGGTCAATATATGGTAAGACTCAGTTTTTATTAAAAAAAAAAATAATTAAAAATTGCTTTTATATGCAAATTAAAATTCCAAACACTTTTTGCATACGACATTTTTTAGTAGGATTTCATTTAGCAAAGTTATGACACTTTGAATTTTTACGATAGCCGCCATTTTGAAAAAAAAATTTATATATTTTTTTTAAACATAACGTATAGGGGCTGCACGTTAGTTCTATGCGATACTCGAAATTTAAATTTCAATTTTCGAAACCAAGCAGTTAAGAGCGTTAACTCTTCCGAAAGTCTCAAAATGGCTAGTATGGGGGTACGATCGAACTGACACATCGCTTGTTTTCAAGCAAAAATATATATTTTTATATTTTATTCTGATGAACTTTAGGCTTCTGAACATTTCATGTATAGAGACTTTTTCAATAAAATTCAACACTACTGAGTTATAAGTGATTGAATTTCAATACTTGTCGCCATTTTGCAAAAAATTGACAAATTGGATTTTGCTAACAAAGATACACAGGATGCTTAAGAATTCTATACTGTCACAAAAATTGAAATTCAAATATGTATAAATAAGCTCACACTGACCTTAACTATATTGAAAATCTTATGAG
This sequence comes from Plectrocnemia conspersa, assembly GCF_051122295.1. Taxonomy (NCBI): domain Eukaryota; kingdom Metazoa; phylum Arthropoda; class Insecta; order Trichoptera; family Polycentropodidae; genus Plectrocnemia; species Plectrocnemia conspersa. The sequence continues at coordinate 33,984,823 of NW_028277165.1, forward strand.
CGTATGTATGGTGGGTCGATCGAATCATCACACTAAACGTGTTTTGAAAAAAAAATACTTTTATTTTTTAATTTTTAATTTTTTTTTATAGTATCGTAAGTATAGTCTGAAGCTCTATTTTGTTTAAAAAATTCAAGTCGATTTCTTAAATAGAAACCTCATACGAGCGTTAACTATATGCAGCGTCGCATAAAAGCTCGTTCGAGGTCTCGGTCAATATATGGTAAGACTCGGTTTTTATTAAAAAAAAAATAATTAAAAATTGCTTTTATATGCAAATTAAAATTCCAAACACTTTTTGCATACGACATTTTTTAGTAGGATTTTATTTAGCAAAGTTAAGACACTTTGAATTTTTACGATAGCCGCCATTTTTGAAAAAAATTTTATATATTTTTTTTAAACATAACGTATAGGGGCTGCACGTTAGTTCTATGCGATACTCGAAATTTAAATTTAAATCTTTGAAACCAAGCAGTTAAGAGCGTTAACTCTTCCGAAAGTCTCAAAATGGCTAGTATGGGGGTACGATCGAACTGACACATCGCTTGTTTTAAAGCAAAAATATATATTTTTTATATTTTATTCTGATGAAATTTAGGCTTCTGAACATTTCATGTGTAGAGACCTTTTTGATAAAATTCAACACTACTGAGTTATAAGTGATTGAATTTCAATACTTGTCGCCATTTTGCAAAAAATTGACAAATTGGATTTTGCTAACAAACATACACAGGATGCTTAAGAATTCTCTACTGTCACAAAAATTGAAATTCAAATATGTACAAATAAACTCACACTGACCTTAACTATATTGAAAATCTTATGAGCGTATGTATGGTGGGTCGATCGACTCATCACACTAAACGTGTTTTGAAAAAAAAATACTTTTATTTTTTAATTTTTAATTTTTTTTTATAGTATCGTGAGTATAGTCGGAAGCTCTATTTTGTTTAAAAAATTCAAGTCGATTTCTTAAATAGAAACCTCATACGAGCGTTAACTATATGCAGCGTCGCATAAAAGCTCGTTCGAGGTCTCGGTCAATATATGGTAAGACTCGGTTTTTATTAAAAAAAAAATAATTTAAAATTGCTTTTATATGCAAATTAAAATTCCAAACACTTTTTGCATACGACATTTTTTAGTAGGATTTCATTTAGCAAAGTTATGACACTTTGAATTTTTACGATAGCCGCTATTTTTGAAAAAAATTTTATTTATTTTTTTTAAACATAACGTATAGGGGCTGCACGTTAGTTCTATGCGATACTCGAAATTTAAATTTTAATCTTTGAAACCAAGCAGTTAAGAGCGTTAACTCTTCCGAAAGTCTCAAAATGGCTAGTATGGGGGTACGATCGAACTGACACATCGCTTGTTTTCAAGCTAAAATATATATTTTTTATATTTTATTCTGATGAACTTTAGGCTTCTGAACATTTCATGTATAGAGACCTTTTTGATAAAATTCAACATTACTGAGTTATAAGTGATTGAATTTCAATACTTGTCGCCATTTTGCAAAAAATTGACAAATTGGATTTTGCTAACAAACATACACAGGATGCTTAAGAATTCTATACTGTTACAAAAATTGAAATTTAAATATGTATAAATAAGCTCACACTGACCTTAACTATATTGGAAATCTTATGAGCGTATGTATGGTGGGTCGATCGACTCATCACACTAAACGTGTTTTGAAAAAAAAATACTTTTATTTTTTAATTTTTATTTTTTTTTTATAGTATCGTAAGTATAGTCGGAAGCTCTATTTTGTTTAAAAAATTCAAGTCGATTTCTTAAATAGAAACCTCATACGAGCGTTAACTATATGCAGCGTCGCATAAAAGCTCGTTCGAGGTCTCGGTCAATATATGGTAAGACTCGGTTTTTATTAAAAAAAAAATATTTAAAAATTGCTTTTATATGCAAATTAAAATTCCAAACACTTTTTGCATACGACATTTTTTAGTAGGATTTCATTTAGCAAAGTTATGACACTTTAAATTTTTACGAAAGCCGCCATTTTTGAAAAAAATTTTATATATTTTTTTTAAACATAACGTATAGGGTCTGCACGTTAGTTCTATGCGATACTCGAAATTTAAATTTTAATCTTCGAAACCAAGCAGTTAAGAGCGTTAACTCTTCCGAAAGTCTCAAAATGGCTAGTATGGGGGTACGATCGAACTGACACATCGCTTGTTTTCAAGCAAAAATATATATTTTTATATTTTATTCTGATGAACTTTAGGCTTCTGAACATTTCATGTATAGAGACCTTTTTAATAAAATTCAACACTACTGAGTTATAAGTGATTGAATTTCAATACTTGTCGCCATTTTGCAAAAAATTGACAAATTGGATTTTGCTAACAAAGATACACAGGATGCTTAAGAATTCTATACTGTCACAAAAATTGAAATTCAAATATGTATAAATAAGCTCACACTGACCTTAACTATATTGAAAATCTTATGAGCGTATGTATGGTGGGTCGATCGACTCATCACACTAAACGTGTTTTGAAAAAAAAATACTTTTATTTTTTAATTATTAATTTTTTTTTATAGTATCGTAAGTATAGTCGGAAGCTCTATTTTGTTTAAAAAATTCAAGTCGATTTCTTAAATAGAAACCTCATACGAGCGTTAACTATATGCAGCGTCGCATAAAAGCTCGTTCGAGGTCTCGGTCAATATATGGTAAGACTCGGTTTTTATTTAAAAAAAAAAAAAATTAAAAATTGCTTTTATATGCAAATTAAAATTCCAAACACTTTTTGCATACGACATTTTTTAGTAGGATTTCATTTAGCATAGTTATGACACTTTGAATTTTTACGACAGCCGCTATTTTGAAAAAAAAATTTATATATTTTTTTTAAACATAACGTATAGGGGCTGCACGTTAGTTCTATGCGATACTCGAAATTTAAATTTTAATCTTCGAAACCAAGCAGTTAAGAGCGTTAACTCTTCCGAAAGTCTCAAAATGGCTAGTATGGGGGTACGATCGAACTGACACATCGCTTGTTTTCAAGCAAAAATATATATTTTTTATATTTTATTCTGATTAACTTTAGGCTTCTGAACATTTCATGTATAGAGACCTTTTTGATAAAATTTAACACTACTGAGTTATAAGTGATTGAATTTCAATACTTGTCGCCATTTTGCAAAAAATTGACAAATTGGATTTTGCTAACAAACATACACAGGATGCTTAAGAATTCTATACTGTCACAAAAATTGAAAAGTAAATATGTATAAATAAGCTCACACTGACCTTAACTATATTGAAAATCTTATGAGCGTATGTATGGTGGGTCGATCGACTCATCACACTAAACGTGTTTTGAAAAAAAAATACTTTTATTTTTTAATTTTTAATTTTTTTTTATAGTATCGTAAGTATAGTCGGAAGCTCTATTTTGTTTAAAAAATTAAAGTCGATTTCTTAAATAGAAACCTCATACGAGCGTTAACTATATGCAGCGTCGCATAAAAGCTCGTTCGAGGTCTCGGTCAATATATGGTAAGACTCGGTTTTTATAAAAAAAAAAAAAAAAAAATTGCTTTTATATGCAAATTAAAATTCCAAACACTTTTTGCATACGACATTTTTTAGTAGGATTTCATTTAGCAAAGTTATGACACTTTGAATTTTTACGATAGCCGCCATTTTTGAAAAAAAATTTATTTATTTTTTTTAAACATAACGTATAGGGGCTGCACGTTAGTTCTATGCGATACTCAAAATTTAAATTTTAATCTTTGAAACCAAGCAGTTAAGAGCGTTAACTCTTCCGAAAGTCTCAAAATGGCTAGTATGGGGGTACGATCGAACTGACACATCGCTTGTTTTCAAGCTAAAATATATATTTTTTATATTTTATTCTGATGAACTTTAGGCTTCTGAACATTTCATGTATAGAGACCTTTTTGATAAAATTCAACACTACTGAGTTATAAGTGATTGAATTTCAATACTTGTCGCCATTTTGCAAAAAATTGACAAATTGGATTTTGCTAACAAACATACACAGGATGCTTAAGAATTCTATACTGTCACAAAAATTGAAATTCAAATATGTATAAATAAGCTCACACTGACCTTAACTATATTGAAAATCTTATGAGCGTATGTATGGTGGGTCGATCGACTCATCACACTAAACGTGTTTTGAAAAAAAAATACTTTTATTTTTTAATTTTTAATTTTTTTTTATAGTATCGTAAGTATAGTCGGAAGCTCTATTTTGTTTAAAAAATTCAAGTCGATTTATTAAATAGAAACCTCATACGAGCGTTAACTATATGCAGCGTCGCATAAAAGCTCGTTCGAGGTCTCGGTCAATATATGGTAAGACTCGGTTTTTATTAAAAAAAAAATAAATAAAAATTGCTTTTATATGCAAATTAAAATTCCAAACACTTTTTGCATACGACATTTTTTAGTAGGATTTCATTTAGCAAAGTTATGACACTTTGAATTTTTACGATAGCCGCCATTTTGAAAAAAAATTTTATATATTTTTTTTAAACATAACGTATAGGGGCTGCACGTTAGTTCTATGCGATACTCGAAATTTAAATTTTAATCTTTAAAACCAAGCAGTTAAGAGCGTTAACTCTTCCGAAAGTCTCAAAATGGCTAGTATGGGGGTACGATCGAACTGACACATCGCTTGTTTTCAAGCAAAAATATATATTTTTTATATTTTATTCTGATGAACTTTAGGCTTCTGAACATTTCATGTATAGAGACCTTTTTGATAAAATTCAACACTACTGAGTTATAAGTGATTGAATTTCAATACTTGTCGCCATTTTGCAAAAAATTGACAAATTGGATTTTGCTAACAAACATACACAGGATGCTTAAGAATTCTATACTGTCACAAAAATTGAAATTCAAATATGTATAAATAAGCTCACACTGACCTTAACTATATTGAAAATCTTATGAGCGTATGTATGGTGGGTCGATCGACTCATCACACTAAACGTGTTTTAAAAAAAAAATACTTTTATTTTTTAATTTTTAATTTTTTTTTATAGTATCGTAAGTATAGTCGGAAGCTCTATTTTGTTTAAAAAATTCAAGTCGATTTCTTAAATAGAAACCTCATACGAGCGTTAACTATATGCAGCGTCGCATAAAAGCTCGTTCGAGGTCTCGGTCAATATATGGTAAGACTCGGTTTTTATTAAAAAAAATAATTAAAAATTGCTTTTATATGCAAATTAAAATTCCAAACACTTTTTGCATACGACATTTTTTAGTAGCATTTCATTTAGCAAAGTTATGACACTTTGAATTTTTACGATAGCCGCCATTTTGAAAAAAAATTTTATATATTTTTTTTAAACATTACGTATAGGGGCTGCACGTTAGTTCTATGCGATACTCGAAATTTTAATTTTAATCTTAGAAACCAAGCAGTTAAGAGCGTTAATTCTTCCGAAAGTCTCAAAATGGCTAGTATGGGGGTACGATCGAACTGACACATCGCTTGTTTTCAAGCAAAAATATATATTTTTTATATTTTATTCTGATGAACTTTAGGCTTCTGAACATTTTATATATAGAGACCTTTTTGATAAAATTCAACACTACTGAGTTATAAGTGATGGAATTTCAATACTTGTCGCCATTTTGCAAAAAATTGACAAATTGGATTTTGCTAACAAACATACACAGGATGCTTAAGAATTCTATACTGTCACAAAAATTGAAATTCAAATATGTATAAATAAGCTCACACTGACCTTAACTATATTCAAAATCTTATGAGCGTATGTATGGTGGGTCGATCGACTCATCACACTAAACGTGTTTTGAAAAAAAAATACTTTTATTTTTTAATTTTTAATTTTTTTTAAAGTATCGTAAGTATAGTCGGAAGCTCTATTTTGTTTAAAAAATTCAAGTCGATTTCTTAAATAGAAACCTCATACGAGCGTTAACTATATGCAGCGTCGCATAAAAGCTCGTTCGAGGTCTCGGTCAATATATGGTAAGACTCGGTTTTTATTAAAAAAAAAATAATTAAAAACTGATTTTATATGCAAATTAAAATTCCAAACACTTTTTGCATACGACATTTTTTAGTAGGATTTTATTTAGCAAAGTTATGACACTTTGAATTTTTACGATAGCTGCCATTTTGAAAAAAATTTTTATATATTTTTTTTAAACATAACGTATAGGGGCTGCACGTTAGTTCTATGCGATACTCGAAATTTAAATTTAAATCTTTGAAAACAAGCAGTTAAGAGCGTTAACTCTTCCGAAAGTCTCAAAATGGCTAGTATGGGGGTACGATCGAACTGACACATCGCTTGTTTTCAAGCAAAAATATATATTTTTTATATTTTATTCTGATGAACTTTAGGCTTCTGAACATTTCATGTATAGAGACCTTTTTGATAAAATTCAACACTACTGAGTTATAAGTGATTGAATTTCAATACTTGTCGCCATTTTGCAAAAAATTGACAAATTGGATTTTGCTAACAAACATACACAGGATGCTTAAGAATTCTATACTGTCACAAAAATTGAAATTCAAATATGTATAAATAAGCTCACACTGACCTTAACTATATTGAAAATCTTATGAGCGTATGTATGGTGGGTCGATCGACTCATCACACTAAACGTGTTTTGAAAAAAAAATACTTTTATTTTTTAATTTTTAATTTTTTTTTATAGTATCGTAAGTATAGTCGGAAGCTCTATTTTGTTAAAAAAATTCAAGTCGATTTCTTAAATAGAAACCCCATACGAGCGTTAACTATATGCAGCGTCGCATAAAAGCTCGTTCGAGGTCTCGGTCAATATATGGTAAGACTCGGTTTTTTATTAAAAAAAAAAAATAATTAAAAATTGCTTTTATATGCAAATTAAAATTCCAAACACTTTTTGCATACGACATTTTTTAGTAGGATTTCATTTAGCAAAGTTATGACACTTTGAATTTTTACGATAGCCACCATTTTGAAAAAAAAATTTATATATTTTTTTTAAACATAACGTATAGGGGCTGCACGTTAGTTCTATGCGATACTCGAAATTTAAATTTTAATCTTCGAAACCAAGCAGTTAAGAGCGTTAACTCTTCCGAAAGTCTCTAAATGGCTAGTATGGGGGTACGATCGAACTGACACATCGCTTGTTTTCAAGCAAAAATATATATTTTTTATATTTTATTCTGATGAATTTTAGGCTTCTGAACATTTCATGTATGGAGACCTTTTTGATAAAATTCAACACTACTGAGTTATAAGTGATTGAATTTCAATACTTGTCGCCATTTTGCAAAAAATTGACAAATTGGATTTTGCTAACAAACATACACAGGATGCTTAAGAATTCTATACTGTCACAAAAATTGAAATTCAAATATGTATAAATAAGCTCACACTGACCTTAACTATATTTAAAATCTTATGAGCGTATGTATGGTGGGTCGATCGACTCATCACACTAAACGTGTTTTCAAAAAAAAAAAACATTTATTTTTTAATTTTTAATTTTTTTTTATAGTATCGTAAGTATAGTCGGAAGCTCTATTTTGTTTAAAAAATTCAAGTCGATTTCTTAAATAGAAACCTCATACGAGCGTTAACTATATGCAGCGTCGCATAAAAGCTCGTTCGAGGTCTCGGTCAATATATGGTAAGACTCGGTTTTTATTAAAAAAAAAATAATTAAAAATTGCTTTTATATGCAAATTAAAATTCCAAACACTTTTTGCATACGACATTTTTTAGTAGGATTTTATTTAGCAAAGTTATGACACTTTGAATTTTTACGATAGCCGCCATTTTGAAAAAAAAATTTATATATTTTTTTTAAACATAACGTATAGGGGCTGCACGTTAGTTCTATGCGATACTCGAAATTTAAATTTTAATCTTCGAAACCAAGCAGTTAAGAGCGTTAACTCTTCCGAAAGTCTCAAAATGGCTAGTATGGGGGTACGATCGAACTGACACATCGCTTGTTTTCAAGCAAAAATATATATTTTTTATATTTTATTCTGATGAACTTTAGGCTTCTGAACATTTCATGTATAGAGACCTTTTTAATCAAATTCAACACTACTGAGTTATAAGTGATTGAATTTCAATACTTGTCGCCATTTTGCAAAAAATTGACAAATTGGATTTTGCTAACAAACATACACAGGATGCTTAAGAATTCTATACTGTCACAAAAATTGAAATTTAAATATGTATAAATAAGCTCACACTGACCTTAACTATATTGAAAATCTTATGAGCGTATGTATGGTGGGTCGATCGACTCATCACACTAAACGTGTTTTGAAAAAAAAATACTTTTATTTTTTAATTTTTAATTTTTTTTTATAGTATCGTAAGTATAGTCGGAAGCTCTATTTTGTTTAAAAAATTCAAGTCGATTTCTTAAATAGAAACCTCATACGAGCGTTAACTATATGCAGCGTCGCATAAAAGCTCGTTCGAGGTCTCGGTCAATATATGGTAAGACTCGGTTTTTATTGTAAAAAAAAATAATTAAAAATTGCTTTTATATGCAAATTAAAATTCCAAACACTTTTTGCATACGACATTTTTTAGTAGGATTTCATTTAGCAAAGTTATGACACTTTGAATTTTTACGATAGCCGCCATTTTAAAAAAAAATTTTATATATTTTTTTTAAACATAACGTATAGGGGCTGCACGTTAGTTCTATGCGATACTCAAAATTTAAATTTTAATCTTCGAAACCAAGCAGTTAAGAGCGTTTACTCTTCCGAAAGTCTCAAAATGGCTAGTATGGGGGTACGATCGAACTGACACATCGCTTGTTTTCAAGCAAAAATATATATTTTTTATATTTTATTCTGATGAACTTTAGGCTTCTGAACATTTCATGTATAGAGACCTTTTTGATAAAATTTAACACTACTGAGTTATAAGTGATTGAATTTCAATACTTGTCGCCATTTTGCAAAAAATTGACAAATTAGATTTTGCTAACAAACATACACAGGATGCTTAAGAATTCTATACTGTCACAAAAATTGAAATTCAAATATGTATAAATAAGCTCACACTGACCTTAACTATATTTATTGAAAATCTTATGAGCGTATGTATGGTGGGTCGATCGACTCATCACACTAAACGTGTTTTGAAAAAAAAATACTTTTATTTTTTAATTTTTAATTTTTTTTTATAGTATCGTAAGTATAGTCTGAAGCTCTATTTTGTTTAAAAAATTCAAGTCGATTTCTTAAATAGAAACCTCATACGAGCGTTAACTATATGCAGCGTCGCATAAAAGCTCGTTCGAGGTCTCGGTCAATATATAGTAAGACTCGGTTTTTATTAAAAAAAAAATAATTAAAAATTGCTTTTATATGCAAATTAAAATTCCAAACACTTTTTGCATACGACATTTTTTAGTAGGATTTCATTTAGCAAAGTTATGACACTTTGAATTTTTACGATAGCCGCCATTTTGAAAAAAAATTTTATATATTTTTTTTAAACATAACGTATAGGGGCTGCACGTTAGTTCTATGCAATACTCGAAATTTAAATTTTAATCTTCGAAACCAAGCAGGTAAGAGCGTTAACTCTTCCGAAAGTCTCAAAATGGCTAGTATGGGGGTACGATCGAACTGACACATCGCTTGTTTTCAAGCAAAAATATATATTTTTTATATTTTATTCTGATGAACTTTAGGCTTCTGAACATTTCATGTATAGAGACCTTTTTGATTAAATTCAACACTACTGAGTTATAAGTGATTGAATTTCAATACTTGTCGCCATTTTGCAAAAAATTGACAAATTGGATTTTGCTAACAAACATACACAGGATGCTTAAGAATTCTATACTGTCACAAAAATTGAAATTCAAATATGTATAAATAAGCTCACACTGACCTTAACTATATTGAAAACTTATGAGCGTATGTATGGTGGGTCGATCGACTCATCACACTAAACGTGTTTTGAAAAAAAAATACTTTTATTTTTTAATTATTAATTTTTTTTTATAGTATCGTAAGTATAGTCGGAAGCTCTATTTTGTTTAAAAAATTCAAGTCGATTTCTTAAATAGAAACCTCATACGAGCGTTAACTATATGCAGCGTCGCATAAAAGCTCGTTCGAGGTCTCGGTCAATATATGGTAAGACTCGGTTTTTATTAAAAAAAAAATAATTAAAAATTGCTTTTATATGCAAATTAAAATTCCAAACACTTTTTGCATACGACATTTTTTAGTAGGATTTCATTTAGCAAAGTTATGACACTTTGAATTTTTACGATAGCCACCATTTTGAAAAAAAATTTTATATATTTTTTTTAAACATAACGTATAGGGGCTGCACGTTAGTTCTATGCGATACTCGAAATTTCAATTTCAATTTTCAAAACCAAGCAGTTAAGAGCGTTAACTCTTCCGAAAGTCTCAAAATGGCTAGTATGGGGGTACGATCGAACTGACACATCGCTTGTTTTCAAGCAAAAATATATATTTTTATATTTTATTCTTTTGAACTTTAGGCTTCTGAACATTTCATGTATAGAGACCTTTTTAATAAAATTTAACACTACTGAGTTATAAGTGATTGAATTTCAATACTTGTCGCCATTTTGCAAAAAATTGACAAATTGGATTTTGCTAACAAAGATACACAGGATGCTTAAGAATTCTATACTGTCACAAAAATTGAAATTCAAATATGTATAAATAAGCTCACACTGACCTTAACTATATTAAAAATCTTATGAGCGTATGTATGGTGGGTCGATCGATTCATCACACTAAACGTGTTTTGAAAAAAAAATACTTTTATTTTTTAATTTTTAATTTTTTTTTATAGTATCGTAAGTATAGTTGGAAGCTCTATTTTGTTTAAAAAATTTAAGTCGATTTCTTAAATAGAAACCTCATACGAGCGTTAACTATATGCAGCGTCGCATAAAAGCTCGTTCGAGGTCTCGGTCAATATATGGTAAGACTCGGTTTTTATTAAAAAAAAAATAATTAAAAATTGCTTTTATATGCAAATTAAAATTCCAAACACTTTTTGCATACGACATTTTTTAGTAGGATTTTATTTAGCAAAGTTATGACACTTTGAATTTTTACGATAGCCGCCATTTTTGAAAAAAAATTTATATATTTTTTTTAAACATAACGTATAGGGGCTGCACGTTAGTTCTATGCGATACTCGAAATTTAAATTTTAATTTTCGAAACCAAGCAGGTAAGAGCGTTAACTCTTCCGAAAGTCTCAAAATGGCTAGTATGGGGGTACGATCGAACTGACACATCGCTTGTTTTCAAGCAAAAATATATATTTTTTATATTTTATTCTGATGAACTTTAGGCTTCTGAACATTTCATGTATAGAGACCTTTTTGAATAAATTCAACACTACTGAGTTATAAGTGATTGAATTTCAATACTTGTCGCCATTTTGCAAAAAATTGACAAATTGGATTTTGCTAACAAACATACACAGGATGCTTAAGAATTCTATACTGTCACAAAAATTGAAATTCAAATATGTATAAATAAGCTCACACTGACCTTAACTATATTTAAAATCTTATGAGCGTATGTATATTGGGTCGATCGATTCATCACACTAAACGTGTTTTGAAAAAAAAAATACTTTTATTTTTTAATTTTTAATTTTTTTTTATAGTATCGTAAGTATAGTCGGAAGCTTTATTTTGTTTAAAAAATTCAAGTCGATTTCTTAAATAGAAACCTCATACGAGCGTTAACTATATGCAGCGTCGCATAAAAGCTCGTTCGAGGTCTCGGTCAATATATGGTAAGACTCGGTTTTTATTAAAAAAAAAATAATTAAAAATTGCTTTTATATGCAAATTAAAATTCCAAACACTTTTTGCATACGACATTTTTTAGTAGGATTTCATTTAGCAAAGTTATGACACTTTGAATTTTTACGACAGCCACCATTTTGAAAAAAAATTTTATATATTTTTTTTAAACATAACGTATAGGGGCTGCACGTTAGTTCTATGCGATACTCGAAATTTAAATTTCAATTTTCGAAACCAAGCAGTTAAGAGCGTTAACTCTTCCGAAAGTCTCAAAATGGCTAGTATGGGGGTACGATCGAACTGACACATCGCTTGTTTTCAAGCAAAAATATATATTTTTTATATTTTATTCTGATGAACTTTAGGCTTCTGAACATTTCATGTATAGAGACCTTTTTAATAAAATTCAACACTACTGAGTTATAAGTGATTGAATTTCAATACTTGTCGCCATTTTGCAAAAAATTGACAAATTGGATTTTGCTAACAAAGATACACAGGATGCTTAAGAATTCTATACTGTCACAAAAATTGAAATTCAAATATGTATAAATAAGCTCACACTGACCTTAACTATATTGAAAATCTTATGAGCGTATGTATGGTGGGTCGATCGATTCATCACACTAAACGTGTTTTGAAAAAAAAATACTTTTATTTTTTAATTTTTAATTTTTTTTTATAGTATCGTAAGTATAGTCGGAAGCTCTATTTTGTTTAAAAAATTCAAGTCGATTTCTTAAATAGAAACCTCATACGAGCGTTAACTATATGCAGCGTCGCATAAAAGCTCGTTCGAGGTCTCGGTCAATATATGGTAAGACTCGGTTTTTATTAAAAAAAATAATTAAAAATTGCTTTTATATGCAAATTAAAATTCCAAACACTTTTTGCATACGACATTTTTTAGTAGGATTTCATTTAGCAAAGTTATGACACTTTGAATTTTTACGATAGCCGCCATTTTTGAAAAAAAATTTATATATTTTTTTTAAACATAACGTATAGGGGCTGCACGTTAGTTCTATGCGATACTCGAAATTTAAATTTTAATCTTCGAAACCAAGCAGGTAAGAGCGTTAACTCTTCCGAAAGTCTCAAAATGGCTAGTATGGGGGTACGATCGAACTGACACATCGCTTGTTTTCAAGCAAAAATATATATTTTTTATATTTTATTCTGATGAACTTTAGGCTTCTGAACATTTCATGTATAGAGACCTTTTTGATTAAATTCAACACTACTGAGTTATAAGTGATTGAATTTCAATACTTGTCGCCATTTTGCAAAAAATTGACAAATTGGATTTTGCTAACAAACATACACAGGATGCTTAAGAATTCTATACTGTCACAAAAATTGAAATTCAAATATGTATAAATAAGCTCACACTGACCTTAACTATATTGAAAATCTTATGAGCGTATGTATGGTGGGTCGATCGACTCATCACACTAAACGTGTTTTGAAAAAAAAATACTTTTATTTTTTAATTTTTAATTTTTTTTTATAGTATCGTAAGTATAGTCGGAAGCTCTATTTTGTTTAAAAAATTCAAGTCGATTTCTTAAATAGAAACCTCATACGAGCGTTAACTATATGCAGCGTCGCATAAAAGCTCGTTCGAGGTCTCGGTCAATATATGGTAAGACTCGGTTTTTATTAAAAAAAAAATAATTAAAAATTGCTTTTATATGCAAATTAAAATTCCAAACACTTTTTGCATACGACATTTTTTAGTAGGATTTCATTTAGCAAAGTTATGACACTTTGAATTTTTACGATAGCCGCCATTTTTGAAAAAAATTTTATATATTTTTTTTAAACATAACGTATAGGGGCTGCACGTTAGTTTTATGCGATACTCTAAATTTAAATTTTAATCTTCGAAACCAAGCAGTTAAGAGCGTTAACTCTTCCGAAAGTCTCAAAATGGCTAGTATGGGGGTACGATCGAACTGACACATCGCTTGTTTTCAAGCAAAAATATATATTTTTTATATTTTATTCTGATGAACTTTAGGCTTCTGAACATTTCATGTATAGAGACCTTTTTGATAAAAATCAACACTACTGAGTTATAAGTGATTGAATTTCAATACTTGTCGCCATTTTGCAAAAAATTGACAAATTGGATTTTGCTAACAAACATACACAGGATGCTTAAGAATTCTATACTGTCACAAAAATTGAAATTCAAATATGTATAAATAAGCTCACACTGACCTTAACTATATTGAAAATCTTATGAGCGTATGTATGGTGGGTCGATCGACTCATCACACTAAACGTGTTTTGAAAAAAAAATACTTTTATTTTTTAATTATTAATTTTTTTTTATAGTATCGTAAGTATAGTCGGAAGCTCTATTTTGTTTAAAAAATTCAAGTCGATTTCTTAAATAGAAACCTCATACGAGCGTTAACTATATGCAGCGTCGCATAAAAGCTCGTTCGAGGTCTCGGTCAATATATGGTAAGACTCGGTTTTTATTTAAAAAAAAAAAAAATTAAAAATTGCTTTTATATGCAAATTAAAATTCCAAACACTTTTTGCATACGACATTTTTTAGTAGGATTTCATTTAGCAAAGTTATGACACTTTGAATTTTTACGATAGCCGCCATTTTGAAAAAAAAATTTATATATTTTTTTTAAACATAACGTATAGGGGCTGCACGTTAGTTCTATGCGATACTCGAAATTTAAATTTTAATCTTTGAAACCAAGCAGTTAAGAGCGTTAACTCTTCCGAAAGTCTCAAAATGGCTAGTATGGGGGTACGATCGAACTGACACATCGCTTGTTTTCAAGCAAAAATATATATTTTTTATATTTTATTCTGATGAACTTTAGGCTTCTAAACATTTCATGTATAGAGACCTTTTTGATAAAATTCAACACTACTGAGTTATAAGTGATTGAATTTCAATACTTGTCGCCATTTTGCAAAAAATTGACAAATTGGATTTTGCTAACAAACATACACAGGATGCTTAAGAATTCTATACTGTCACAAAAATTGAAATTCAAATATGTATAAATAAGCTCACACTGACCTTAACTATATTAAAAATCTTATGAGCGTATGTATGGTGGGTCGATCGACTCATCACACTAAACGTGTTTTGAAAAAAAAATACTTTTATTTTTTAATTTTTAATTTTTTTTTATAGTATCGTAAGTATAGTCTGAAGCTCTATTTTGTTTAAAAAATTCAAGTCGATTTCTTAAATAGAAACCTCATACGAGCGTTAACTATATGCAGCGTCGCATAAAAGCTCGTTCGAGGTCTCGGTCAATATATAGTAAGACTCGGTTTTTTTAAAAAAAAAAATAATTAAAAATTGCTTTTATATGCAAATTAAAATTCCAAACACTTTTTGCATACGACATTTTTTAGTAGGATTTCATTTAGCAAAGTTATGACACTTTGAATTTTTACGATAGCCGCCATTTTGAAAAAAAATTTTATATATTTTTTTTAAACATAACGTATAGGGGCTGCACGTTAGTTCTATGCGATACTCGAAATTTAAATTTTAATCTTCGAAACCAAGCAGTTAAGAGCGTTAACTCTTCCGAAAGTCTCAAAATGGCTAGTATGGGGGTACGATCGAACTGACACATCGCTTGTTTTCAAGCAAAAATATATATTTTTTATATTTTATTCTGATGAACTTTAGGCTTTTAAACATTTCATGTATAGAGACCTTTTTGATAAAATTCAACACTACTGAGTTATAAGTGATTGAATTTCAATACTTGTCGCCATTTTGCAAAAAATTGACAAATTGGATTTTGCTAACAAACATACACAGGATGTTTAAAAATTCTATACTGTCACAAAAATTGAAATTCAAATATGTATAAATAAGCTCACACTGACCTTAACTATATTGAAAATCTTATGAGCGTATGTATGGTGGGTCGATCGATTCATCACACTAAACGTGTTTTGAAAAAAAAATACTTTTATTTTTTAATTTTTAATTTTTTTTTATAGTATCGTCAGTATAGTCGGAAGCTCTATTTTGTTTAAAAAATTCAAGTCGATTTCTTAAATAGAAACCTCATACGAGCGTTAACTATATGCAGCGTCGCATAAAAGCTCGTTCGAGGTCTCGGTCAATATATGGTAAGACTCGGTTTTTATTAAAAAAAAAATAATTAAAAATTGCTTTTATATGCAAATTAAAATTCCAAACACTTTTTGCATACGACATTTTTTAGTAGGATTTCATTTAGCAAAGTTATGACACTTTGAATTTTTACGATAGCCGCCATTTTTGAAAAAAAATTTATATATTTTTTTTAAACATAACGTATAGGGGCTGCACGTTAGTTCTATGCAATACTCGAAATTTAAATTTTAATCTTCGAAACCAAGCAGGTAAGAGCGTTAACTCTTCCGAAAGTCTTAAAATGGCTAGTATGGGGGTACGATCGAACTGACACATCGCTTGTTTTCAAGCAAAAATATATATTTTTTATATTTTATTCTGATGAACTTTAGGCTTCTGAACATTTCATGTATAGAGACCTTTTTGATTAAATTCAACACTACTGAGTTATAAGTGATTGAATTTCAATACTTGTCGCCATTTTGCAAAAAATTGACAAATTGGATTTTGCTAACAAACATACACAGGATGCTTAAGAATTCTATACTGTCACAAAAATTGAAATTCAAATATGTATAAATAAGCTCACACTGACCTTAACTATATTGAAAATCTTATGAGCGTATGTATGGTGGGTCGATCGACTCATCACACTAAACGTGTTTTGAAAAAAAAATACTTTTATTTTTTAATTTTTAATTTTTTTTTATAGTATCGTAAGTATAGTCGGAAGCTCTATTTTGTTTAAAAAATTCAAGTCGATTTATTAAATAGAAACCTCATACGAGCGTTAACTATATGCAGCGTCGCATAAAAGCTCGTTCGAGGTCTCGGTCAATATATGGTAAGACTCGGTTTTTATTAAAAAAAAAATAATTAAAAATTGCTTTTATATGCAAATTAAAATTCCAAACACTTTTTGCATACGACATTTTTTAGTAGGATTTCATTTAGCAAAGTTATGACACTTTGAATTTTTACGATAGCCGCCATTTTGAAAAAAATTTTTATATATTTTTTTTAAACATAACGTATAGGGGCTGCACGTTAGTTCTATGCGATACTCGAAATTTAAATTTTAATCTTTAAAACCAAGCAGTTAAGAGCGTTAACTCTTCCGAAAGTCTCAAAATGGCTAGTATGGGGGTACGATCGAACTGACACATCGCTTGTTTTCAAGCAAAAATATATATTTTTTATATTTTATTCTGATGAATTTTAGGCTTCTGAACATTTCATGTATAGAGACCTTTTTGATAAAATTCAACACTACTGAGTTATAAGTGATTGAATTTCAATACTTGTCGCCATTTTGCAAAAAATTGACAAATTGGATTTTGCTAACAAACATACACAGGATGCTTAAGAATTCTATACTGTCACAAAAATTGAAATTCAAATATGTATAAATAAGCTCACACTGACCTTAACTATATTGAAAATCTTATGAGCGTATGTATGGTGGGTCGATCGACTCATCACACTAAACGTGTTTTGAAAAAAAAATACTTTTATTTTTTAATTATTAATTTTTTTTTATAGTATCGTAAGTATAGTCGGAAGCTCTATTTTGTTTAAAAAATTCAAGTCGATTTCTTAAATAGAAACCTCATACGAGCGTTAACTATATGCAGCGTCGCATAAAAGCTCGTTCGAGGTCTCGGTCAATATATGGTAAGACTCGGTTTTTATTAAAAAAAAAATAATTAAAAATTGCTTTTATATGCAAATTTAAATTCCAAACACTTTTTGCATACGACATTTTTTAGTAGGATTTTATTTAGCAAAGTTATGACACTTTGTATTTTTACGATAGCCGCCATTTTGAAAAAAAATTTTATATATTTTTTTTAAACATAACGTATAGGGGCTGCACGTTAGTTCTATGCGATACTCGAAATTTAAATTTTAATCTTCGAAACCAAGCAGTTAAGAGCGTTAACTCTTCCGAAAGTCTCAAAATGGCTAGTATGGGGGTACGATCGAACTGACACATCGCTTGTTTTCAAGCAAAAATATATATTTTTTATATTTTATTCTAATGAACTTTAGGCTTCTGAACATTTCATGTATAGAGACCTTTTTGATAAAATTCAACACTACTGAGTTATAAGTGATTGAATTTCAATACTTGTCGCCATTTTGCAAAAAATTGACAAATTGGATTTTGCTAACAAAGATACACAGGATGCTTAAGAATTCTATACTACTATACTACTGAGTTATAAGTGATTGAATTTCAATACTTGTCGCCATTTTGCAAAAAATTGACAAATTGGATTTTGCTAACAAACATACACAGGATGCTTAAGAATTCTATCCTGTCACAAAAATTGAAATTCAAATATGTATAAATAAGCTCACACTGACCTTAACTATAATGAAAATCTTATGAGCGTATGTATGGTGGGTCGATTGACTCATCACACTAAACGTGTTTTGAAAAAAAAATACTTTTATTTTTTAATTTTTAATTTTTTTTTATAGTATCGTAAGTATAGTCGGAAGCTCTATTTTGTTAAAAAAATTCAAGTCGATTTCTTAAATAGAAACCTCATACGAGCGTTAACTATATGCAGCGTCGCATAAAAGCTCGTTCGAGGTCTCGGTCAATATATGGTAAGACTCGGTTTTTATTAAAAAAAAAATAATTAAAAATTGCTTTTATATGCAAATTAAAATTCCAAACACTTTTTGCATACGACATTTTTTAGTAGGATTTCATTTAGCAAAGTTATGACACTTTGAATTTTTACGATAGCCGCCATTTTGAAAAAAATTTTTATATATTTTTTTTAAATATAACGTATAGGGGCTGCACGTTAGTTCTATGCGATTCTCGAAATTTAAATTTTAATCTTCGAAACCAAGCAGTTAAGAGCGTTAACTCTTCCGAAAGTCTCAAAATGGCTAGTATGGGGGTACGATCGAACTGACACATCGCTTGTTTTCAAGCAAAAATATATATTTTTTATATTTTATTCTAATGAACTTTAGGCTTCTGAACATTTCATGTATAGAGACCTTTTTGATAAAATTCAACACTACTGAGTTATAAGTGATTGAATTTCAATACTTGTCGCCATTTTGCAAAAAATTGACAAATTGGATTTTGCTAACAAAGATACACAGGATGCTTAAGAATTCTATACTGTCACAAAAATTGAAATTCAAATATGTATAAATAAGCTCACACTGACCTTAACTATATTGAAAATCTTATGAGCGTATGTATGGTGGGTCGATCGACTCATCACACTAAACGTGTTTTGAAAAAAAAATACTTTTATTTTTTAATTTTTAATTTTTTTTTATAGTATCGTAAGTGTAGTCGGAAGCTCTATTTTGTTTAAAAAATTCAAGTCGATTTCTTAAATAGAAACCTCATACGAGCGTTAACTATATGCAGCGTCGCATAAAAGCTCGTTCGAGGTCTCGGTCAATATATAGTAAGACTCGGTTTTTATTAAAAAAAAAATAATTAAAAATTGCTTTTATATGCAAATTAAAATTCCAAACACTTTTTGCATACGACATTTTTTAGTAGGATTTCATTTAGCAAAGTTATGACACTTTGAATTTTTACGATAGCCGCCATTTTGAAAAAAAAATTTATATATTTTTTTTAAACATAACGTATAGGGGCTGCACGTTAGTTCTATGCGATACTCGAAATTTAAATTTTAATCTTCGAAACCAAGCAGTTAAGAGCGTTAACTCTTCCGAAAGTCTCAAAATGGCTAGTATGGGGGTACGATCGAACTGACACATCGCTTGTTTTCAAGCAAAAATATATATTTTTTATATTTTATTCTGATGAACTTTAGGCTTCTGAACATTTCATGTATAGAGACCTTTTTGATAAAATTCAACACTACTGAGTTATAAGTGATTGAATTTCAATACTTGTCGCCATTTTGCAAAAAATTGACAAATTGGATTTTGCTAACAAACATACACAGGATGCTTAAGAATTCTATACTGTCACAAAAATTGAAATTTAAATATGTATAAATAAGCTCACACTGACCTTAACTATATTGAAAATCTTATGAGCGTATGTATGGTGGGTCGATCGACTCATCACACTAAACGTGTTTTGAAAAAAAAATACTTTTATTTTTTAATTTTTAATTTTTTTTTATAGTATCGTAAGTATAGTCGGAAGCTCTATTTTGTTTAAAAAATTCAAGTCGATTTCCTAAATAGAAACCTCATACGAGCGTTAACTATATGCAGCGTCGCATAAAAGCTCGTTCGAGGTCTCGGTCAATATATGGTAAGACTCGGTTTTTATTAAAAAAAAAATAATTAAAAATTGCTTTTATATGCAAATTAAAATTCCAAACACTTTTTGCATACGACATTTTTTAGTAGGATTTCATTTAGCAAAGTTGTGACACTTTAAATTTTTACGAAAGCCGCCATTTTTGAAAAAAATTTTATATATTTTTTTTAAACATAACGTATAGGGGCTGCACGTTAGTTCTATGCGATACTCGAAATTTAAATTTTAATCTTCGAAACCAAGCAGTTAAGAGCGTTAACTCTTCCGAAAGTCTCAAAATGGCTAGTATGGGGGTACGATCGAACTGACACATCGCTTGTTTTCAAGCAAAAATATATATTTTTTATATTTTATTCTGATGAACTTTAGGCTTCTGAACATTTCATGTATAGAGACCTTTTTGATAAAATTCAACACTACTGAGTTATAAGTGATTGAATTTCAATACTTGTCGCCATTTTGCAAAAAATTGACAAATTGGATTCTGCTAACAAACATACACAGGATGCTTAAGAATTCTATACTGTCACAAAAATTGAAATTCAAATATGTATAAATAAGCTTACACTGACCTTAACTATATTGAAAATCTTATGAGCGTATGTATGGTGGGTCGATCGACTCATCACACTAAACGTGTTTTGAAAAAAAAATACTTTTATTTTTTAATTTTTAATTTTTTTTTATAGTATCGTAAGTATAGTCGGAAGCTCTATTTTGTTTAAAAAATTCAAGTCGATTTCTTAAATAGAAACCTCATACGAGCGTTAACTATATGCAGCGTCGCATAAAAGCTCGTTCGAGGTCTCGGTCAATATATGGTAAGACTCGGTTTTTATTAAAAAAAATAATTAAAAATTGCTTTTATATGCAAATTAAAATTCCAAACACTTTTTGCATACGACATTTTTTAGTAGGATTTCATTTAGCAAAGTTATGACACTTTGAATTTTTACGATAGCCGCCATTTTGAAAAAAATTTTTATATATTTTTTTTAAACATAACGTATAGGGGCTGCACGTTAGTTCTATGCGATACTCGAAATTTAAATTTGAATTTTCGAAACCAAGCAGTTAAGAGCGTTAACTCTTCCGAAAGTCTCAAAATGGCTAGTATGGGGGTACGATCGAACTGACACATCGCTTGTTTTCAAGCAAAAATATATATTTTTTATATTTTATTCTGATGAACTTTAGGCTTTTGAACATTTCATGTATAGAGACCTTTTTGATAAAATTTAACACTACTGAGTTATAAGTGATTGAATTTCAATACTTGTCGCCATTTTGCAAAAAATTGACAAATTGGATTTTGCTAACAAACATACACAGGATGCTTAAGAATTCTATACTGTCACAAAAATTGAAATTCAAATATGTATAAATAAGCTCACACTGACCTTAACTATATTGAAAATCTTATGAGCGTATGTATGGTGGGTCGATCGACTCATCACACTAAACGTGTTTTGAAAAAAAAATACTTTTATTTTTTAATTTTTAATTTTTTTTTATAGTATCGTAAGTATAGTCGGAAGCTCTATTTTGTTTAAAAAATTCAAGTCGATTTCCTAAATAGAAACCTCATACGAGCGTTAACTATATGCAGCGTCGCATAAAAGCTCGTTCGAGGTCTCGGTCAATATATGGTAAGACTCGGTTTTTATTAAAAAAAAAATAATTAAAAATTGCTTTTATATGCAAATTAAAATTCCAAACCCTTTTTTTATAAGACATTTTTTAGTAGGATTTTATTTAGCAAAGTTATGACACTTTGAATTTTTACGATAGCCGCCATTTTAAAAAAAAAATTTATATATTTTTTTTAAACATAACGTATAGGGGCTGCACGTTAGTTCTATGCGATACTCAAAATTTAAATTTTAATCTTTGAAACCAAGCAGTTAAGAGCGTTAACTCTTCCGAAAGTCTCAAAATGGCTAGTATGGGGGTACGATCGAACTGACACATCGCTTGTTTTTAAGCAAAAATATATATTTTTTATATTTTATTCTGATGAACTTTAGGCTTCTGAACATTTCATGTATAGAGACCTTTTTGATAAAATTCAACACTACTGAGTTATAAGTGATTGAATTTCAATACTTGTCGCCATTTTGCAAAAAATTGACAAATTGGATTTTGCTAACAAACATACACAGGATGCTTAAGAATTCTATACTGTCACAAAAATTGAAATTCAAATATGTATAAATAAGCTCACACTGACCTTAACTATATTGAAAATCTTATGAGCGTATGTATGGTGGGTCGATCGACTCATCACACTAAACGTGTTTTGAAAAAAAAATACTTTTATTTTTTAATTTTTAATTTTTTTTTATAGTATCGTAAGTATAGTCGGAAGCTCTATTTTGTTTAAAAAATTCAAGTCGATTTCTTAAATAGAAACCTCATACGAGCGTTAACTATATGCAGCGTCGCATAAAAGCTCGTTCGAGGTCTCGGTCAATATATGGTAAGACTCGGTTTTTATTAAAAAAAAAATAATCAAAAATTGCTTTTATATGCAAATTAAAATTCCAAACACTTTTTGCATACGACATTTTTTAGTAGGATTACATTTAGCAAAGTTATGACACTTTTAATTTTTACGATAGCCGCCATTTTGAAAAAAAAATTTATATATTTTTTTTAAACATAACGTATAGGGGCTGCACGTTAGTTCTATGCGATACTCGAAATTTAAATTTTAATCTTCGAAACCAAGCAGTTAAGAGCGTTAACTCTTCCGAAAGTCTCAAAATGGCTAGTATGGGGGTACGATCGAACTGACACATCGCTTGTTTTAAAGTAAAAATATATATTTTTTATATTTTATTCTGATGAACTTTAGGCTTCTGAACATTTCATGTATAGAGACCTTTTTGATAAAATTCAACACTACTGAGTTATAAGTGATTGAATTTCAATACTTGTCGCCATTTTGCAAAAAATTGACAAATTGGATTTTGCTAACAAACATACACAGGATGCTTAAGAATTCTATACTGTCACAAAAATTGAAATTCAAATATGTATAAATAAGCTCACACTGACCTTAACTATATTGAAAATCTTATGAGCGTATGTATGGTGGGTCGATCGACTCATCACACTAAACGTGTTTTGAAAAAAAAATCCTTTTTTTTTTTAATTTTAATTTTTTTTTTTATAATATCGTAAGTATAGTCGGAAGCTCTATTTTGTTTAAAAAATTCAAGTCGATTTCTTAAATAGAAACCTCATACGAGCGTTAACTATATGCAGCGTCGCATAAAAGCTCGTTCGAGGTCTCGGTCAATATATTTTAAGACTCGGTTTTTATTAAAAAAAAAATAATTAAAAATTGCTTCTATATGCAAATTAAAATTCCAAACACTTTTTGCATACGACATTTTTTAGTAGGATTTTATTTAGCAAAGTTATGACACTTTGAATTTTTACGATAGCCGCCATATTGAAAAAAAAATTTATATATTTTTTTTAAACATAACGTATAGGGGCTGCACGTTAGTTTTATGCGATATTTGAAATTTAAATTTTAATCTTCGAAACCAAGCAGTTAAGAGCGTTAACTCTTCCGAAAGTCTCAAAATGGCTAGTATGGGGGTACGATCGAACTGACACATCGCTTGTTTTCAAGCAAAAATATATATTTTTTATATTTTATTCTGATGAACTTTAGGCTTCTGAACATTTCATGTATAGAGACCTTTTTGATAAAATTCAACACTACTGAGTTATAAGTGATTGAATTTCAATACTTGTCGCCATTTTGCAAAAAATTGACAAATTGGATTTTGCTAACAAACATACACAGGATGCTTAAGAATTCTATACTGTCACAAAAATTGAAATTCAAATATGTATAAATAAGCTCACACTGACCTTAACTATATTGAAAATCTTATGAGCGTATGTATGGTGGGTCGATCGACTCATCACACTAAACGTGTTTTGAAAAAAAAATACTTTTATTTTTTAATTTTTAATTTTTTTTTATAGTATCGTAAGTATAGTCGGAAGCTCTATTTTGTTTAAAAAATTCAAGTCGATTTCTTAAATAGAAACCTCATACGAGCGTTAACTATATGCAGCGTCGCATAAAAGCTCGTTCGAGGTCTCGGTCAATATATGGTAAGACTCGGTTTTTATTAAAAAAAAAATAATCAAAAATTGCTTTTATATGCAAATTAAAATTCCAAACACTTTTTGCATACGACATTTTTTAGTAGGATTACATTTAGCAAAGTTATGACACTTTTAATTTTTACGATAGCCGCCATTTTGAAAAAAAAATTTATATATTTTTTTTAAACATAACGTATAGGGGCTGCACGTTAGTTCTATGCGATACTCGAAATTTAAATTTTAATCTTCGAAACCAAGCAGTTAAGAGCGTTAACTCTTCCGAAAGTCTCAAAATGGCTAGTATGGGGGTACGATCGAACTGACACATCGCTTGTTTTAAAGTAAAAATATATATTTTTTATATTTTATTCTGATGAACTTTAGGCTTCTGAACATTTCATGTATAGAGACCTTTTTGATAAAATTCAACACTACTGAGTTATAAGTGATTGAATTTCAATACTTGTCGCCATTTTGCAAAAAATTGACAAATTGGATTTTGCTAACAAACATACACAGGATGCTTAAGAATTCTATACTGTCACAAAAATTGAAATTCAAATATGTATAAATAAGCTCACACTGACCTTAACTATATTGAAAATCTTATGAGCGTATGTATGGTGGGTCGATCGACTCATCACACTAAACGTGTTTTGAAAAAAAAATACTTTTATTTTTTAATTTTTAATTTTTTTTTATAGTATCGTAAGTATAGTCGGAAGCTCTATTTGTTTAAAAAATTCAAGTCGATTTCTTAAATAGAAACCTCATACGAGCGTTAACTATATGCAGAGTCGCATAAAAGCTCGTTCGAGGTCTCGGTCAATATATGGTAAGACTCGGTTTTTATTAAAAAAAAAATAATTAAAAATTGCTTTTATATGCAAATTAAAATTCCAAACACTTTTTGCATACGACATTTTTTTGTTGGATTTTATGTAGCAAAGTTATGACACTTTGAATTTTTACGATAGCCGCCATTTTTAAAAAAAATTTTATATATTTTTTTTAAACATAACGTATAGGGGCTGCACGTTAGTTCTATGCGATACTCGAAATTTAAATTTTAATCTTTGAAACCAAGCAGTTAAGAGCGTTAACTCTTCCGAAAGTCTCAAAATGGCTAGTATGGGGGTACGATCGAACTGACACATCGCTTGTTTTCAAGCAAAAATATATATTTTTTATATTTTATTCTGATGAACTTTAGGCTTCTGAACATTTCATGTATAGAGACTTTTTTGATAAAATTCAACACTACTGAGTTATAAGTGATTGAATTTCAATACTTGTCGCCATTTTGCAAAAAATTGACAAATTGGATTTTGCTAACAAACATACACAGGATGCTTAAGAATTCTATACTGTCACAAAAATTGAAATTCAAATATGTATAAATAAGCTCACACTGACCTTAACTATATTGAAAATCTTATGAGCGTATGTATGGTGGGTCGATCGACTCATCACACTAAACGTGTTTTGAAAAAAAAATACTTTATTTTTTAATTTTTAATTTTTTTTTATAGTATCGTAAGTATAGTCGGAAGCTCTATTTTGTTTAAAAAATTCAAGTCGATTTCTTAAATAGAAACCTCATACGAGCGTTAACTATATGCAGCGTCGCATAAAAGCTCGTTCGAGGTCTCGGTCAATATATGGTAAGACTCGGTTTTTATTAAAAAAAAAATAATTAAAAATTGCTTTTATATGCAAATTAAAATTCTTAACACTTTTTGCATACGACATTTTTTAGTAGGATTTCATTTAGCAAAGTTATGACACTTTGAATTTTTACGATAGCCGCCATTTTGAAAAAAAATTTTATATATTTTTTTTAAACATAACGTATAGGGGCTGCACGTTAGTTCTATGCGATACTCGAAATTTTAATTTTAATCTTAGAAACCAAGCAGTGAACACTTTACCGACCGGCAGTTTCACTACCAGACTTACGCTAAATACCGGCACCTTTTCGCAAAACTTCGCGAATTTTACCTTTTTTATTTAAATTTATGTATCTTTTGATACGGTCCGAATATTTCGTTGAATTTATCTAGACATGTTATAAATGTATCAATGCATCAATTCAAGTTATTATTAGATGGTTCTCAACATGTGGTTCGCCGGAAATAAAAAATAATTATTACTTTTCCTTATTATTAGATTTTTAAAATGATTATCTTGACTTTAAAATTATAAAAACGAATAACCTAGAAATTTTAATAAAAATAATTTAAATTTAGTTAACCAGCGGTTCTTAAACTTTTTTAAATTTGTAAAAACTTTTTTCAAGCAAACTTTTCTTTTGTATTGTGACATTTTTACTAATACGAGTTTACTGATGTATAATTTATTTGCAATAAAATATTCACTAACCGTTGTAATTTACTCCATCGTAATGTGAAATTTTCCAGGCACATACACACATAATTTACATTGTCTTTCACGTGTAAATCACTTTTCACAATAACTAGTTATATAATGAAAGTTTAAAGTGTCTCGATTTTTTTCTTTTTTTTTACAATTGCAACAATATTACCCCATATCGTTAAATTTGGTTTTAAATATTCGTAATTTTGCATTTTTTAGATATTCTGGTAAAACCCGATTCTTCCTTATGGTACCACAGATGCTATTTTTTTTCATATATATTTTTTTTGCTATTTCAGCACTTATAATAATCGTCCATATAAAGATGATGCCATTTGTATTTATTGTCTGATGTTAGATGTGATATTGAATCTTGTAACGAAATTCTAGGTCCTTAATATATATTAAAAATTTTGATATGTATCCTGACACTAATTCACATACCATTCTTATCACTATACCGTACTTTGTGAGCTTACTGGGGTTGTATACGTGAAAATTTAATCTTCCACACCATGGGATCATACCCTCATCCAGAGATGTGTTTTGGCTTGGTTTGTACATCTTTTTTAATCTTTCGGAGAAATAATAAATTATTTTTTGTACTTTGAACAGTAATCCTACATTATCAGGAACATTTTCATTATTGGAAAAACGCAGGTAACGTAATATTTGATAAAACCTATTTCTACTCATGGTTTTTGTAAATATCAAGGTTCCTATTAGTGGATTTATTGTCTAATACAGGTGTAATGAGCCTTTTTTTACCAGGCCCATTAGCAATATCAACTCAAACCAATTTTTTAATTCTGGTACCGTTACATCCACCCATTTTTTAGATTTTATTTGCAGTTTGTATCTGTTGATGTGTTGATTATGGTGTCTATTCGTTTATTCTGCAATAACGGGAAACAAGTCATCTTCAATAAATTTTTGTGTCTTGTAAAGTGTCTTCTAAGTATTTTTCTTGTTCATCTTCCTCATTGCTCATGAGCATCATAGCATGTGGACGATTTCTTTCATGAACAGAGGAGTCTGAATCACTATCACTATAATTTTCATTGTCACTTGGAATATCTATATATATTTAACACTATATTAAATAACATAAACTGTAATTATTTTCACGTAGATTCTACACTCGTATCTAACTAAAAAACTATGTTTTATAAACAGTTCGTAATATTTTTCGAATATTCACTCGAGCACACGAAAACCAGATGCACTTCACACGATAGTATAACTTAAACTTAATTCTTATCCATAAGTTTTTATGTGTATCGTGCTAATAATTCAAAAATAATTACTCGAAAAAATTCCCACTTTCTAAAATAATGTGTCACTGAGATTCGGTATTTCCAGTAAGCCAGTATTATCTGAAGGGAGATAATATTTACTCACAAAAAATATGTTGGAATTTCCTTATAGCAGGATAGAAAAAAATACAATAGAATCTTACTAATCTGACAATCTTGAGATTCTCAGTAATCCAATACTATCTAATGGTTAATGATATGATAAATTTTTAGTGTCTTGTACTTTTTATATATGTACATCGTATTTTTTAATTTTATGTAATTTGACTTTATTTCTAAATAAACCCATTTACCCAATAAATTATTTTTAAATATACATATTTATATGTTTGTGTATAAAATATCATATTTTTTCTTTTTTTACACCGTCCGAAAAAAAAGTGTGCTGGATAAAAGTTTTTAGAAATTTGAAAAAGTTTGAGAACCGCTGGTTACCTAAATTTTAATTATATTTATTTAAATTCCTAGATTACTTGCTTTTATAATTTTAAAATCATCAATCAATTTTAAAATCTAATAATAAGGAAATGTAATAATTAATTTCTATTTCCGGCGAACCACATGTTGAGAACCACTTAATAATGGCTTGAATTGATGCATTGTTACATTTATAACATGTCTAGAAAAATTTGTTGAAATATTCGGACCACATCAAAAGATACATAAGTTTGTCAGGTAGTGAAACTGCCTGATGAAAGAAATATAAAATATATTTATAAAACCTTCGCATTTGCCTAAATATAATTTAAAAAAAAAAAAATTTAAATAAAATGAAAATTCATACATTTATTTAGTCATCTCTTAAAAAAAAGCAAATAAAACACTAAACATATATTTTTAATTTGACATGGAAACGAAAACATACACAGGACGCCAATTGGCGTCTGCGGTGTTTAACTTTCGGCACACTCAGGACGCCAATTGGCGTGAGCGGTAGATAAAGTGTTAAGAGCGTTAACTCTTCCGAAAGTCTCAAAATGGCTAGTATGGGGGTACGATCGAACTGACACATCGCTTGTTTTCAAGCAAAAATATATATTTTTTATATTTTATTCTGATGAACTTTAGGCTTCTGAACATTTCATGTATAGAGACCTTTTTGATAAAATTCAACACTACTGAGTTATAAGTGATTGAATTTCAATACTTGTCGCCATTTTGCAAAAAATTGACAAATTGGATTTTGCTAACAAACATACACAGGATGCTTAAGAATTCTATACTGTCACAAAAATTGAAACTCAAATATGTATAAATAAGCTCACACTGACCTTAACTATATTGAAAATCTTATGAGCGTATGTATGGTGGGTCGATCGACTCATCACACTAAACGTGTTTTGAAAAAAAAATACTTTTATTTTTTAATTTTTAATTTTTTTTTATAGTATCGTAAGTATAGTCGGAAGCTCTATTTTGTTTAAAAAATTCAAGTCGATTTCTTAAATAGAAACCTCATACGAGCGTTAACTATATGCAGCGTCGCATAAAAGCTCGTTCGAGGTCTCGGTCAATATATGGTAAGACTCGGTTTTTATTAAAAAAAATAATTAAAAATTGCTTTTATATGCAAATTAAAATTCCAAACACTTTTTGAATACGACATTTTTCAGTAGGATGTCATTTAGCAAAGTTATGACACTTTGAATTTTTACGATAGCCGCCATTTTGAAAAAAAATTTTATATATTTTTTTTAAACATAACGTATAGGGGCTGCACGTTAGTTCTATGCGATACTCGAAATTTAAATTTTAATCTTCGAAACCAAGCAGTTAAGAGCGTTAACTCTTCCGAAAGTCTCAAAATGGCTAGTATGGGGGTACGATCGAACTGACACATCGCTTGTTTTCAAGCAAAAATATATATTTTTTATATTTTATTCTGATGAACTTTAGGCTTCTGAACATTTCATGTATAGAGACCTTTTTGATAAAATTCAACACTACTGAGTTATAAGTGATTGAATTTCAATACTTGTCGCCATTTTGCAAAAAATTGACAAATTGGATTTTGCTAACAAACATACACAGGATGCTTGAGAATTCTATACTGTCACAAAAATTGAAATTCAAATTTGTATAAATAAGCTCACACTGACCTTACCTATATTGAAAATCTTATGAGCGTATGTATGGTGGGTCGATCGACTCATCACACTAAACGTGTTTTGAAAAAAAAATACTTTTTTTTTTTAATTTTTATTTTTTTTTTATAGTATCGTAAGTATAGTCGGAAGCTCTATTTTGTTTAAAAAATTCAAGTCGATTTCTTAAATAGAAACCTCATACGAGCGTTAACTATATGCAGCGTCGCATAAAAGCTCGTTCGAGGTCTCGGTCAATATATGGTAAGACTCGGTTTTTATTAAAAAAAAAATAATTAAAAATTGCTTTTATATGCAAATTAAAATTCAAAACACTTTTGGCATACGACATTTTTTAGTAGGATTTCATTTAGCAAAGTTATGACACTTTGAATTTTTACGATAGCCGCCATTTTGAAAAAAAATTTTATATATTTTTTTTAAACATAACGTATAGGGGCTGCACGTTAGTTCTATGCGATACTCGAAATTTAAATTTCAATCTTCGAAACCAAGCAGTTAAGAGCGTTAACTCTTCCGAAAGTCTCAAAATGGCTAGTATGGGGGTACGATCGAACTGACACATCGCTTGTTTTCAAGCAAAAATATATATTTTTTATATTTTATTCTGATGAACTTTAGGCTTCTGAACATTTAATGTATAAAGACCTTTTTGATAAAATTCAACACTACTGAGTTATAAGTGATTGAATTTCAATACTTGTCGCCATTTTGCAAAAAATTGACAAATTGGATTTTGCTAACAAACATACACAGGATGCTTAAGAATTCTATACTGTCACAAAAATTGAAATTCAAATATGTATAAACAAGCTCACACTGACCTTAACTATATTGAAAATCTTATGAGCGTATGTATGGTGGGTCGATCGACTCATCACACTAAACGTGTTTTGAAAAAAAAATACTTTTATTTTTTAATTTTTAATTTTTTTTTATAGTATCGTAAGTATAGTCGGAAGCTCTATTTTGTTTAAAAAATTCAAGTCGATTTCTTAAATAGAAACCTCATACGAGCGTTAACTATATGCAGCGTCGCATAAAAGCTCGTTCGAGGTCTCGGTCAATATATGGTAAGACTCGGTTTTTATTAAAAAAACAATAATTAAAAATTGCTTTTATATGCAAATTAAAATTCCAAACACTTTTTGCATACGACATTTTTCAGTAGGATGTCATTTAGCAAAGTTATGACACTTTGAATTTTTACGATAGCCGCCATTTTGAAAAAAAAATTTATATATTTTTTTTAAACATAACGTATAGGGGCTGCGCGTTAGTTCTATGCGATACTTAAAATTTAAATTTTAATCTTAGAAACCAAGCAGTTAAGAGCGTTAACTCTTCCGAAAGTCTCAAAATGGCTAGTATGGGGGTACGATCGAACTGACACATCGCTTGTTTTCAAGCAAAAATATATATTTTTTATATTTTATTCTGATGAACTTTAGGCTTCTGAACATTTCATGAATAGAGACCTTTTTGATAAAATTTAACACTACTGAGTTATAAGTGATTAAATTTCAATACTTGTCGCCATTTTGCAAAAAATTGACAAATTGGATTTTTCTAACAAACATACACAGGATGCTTAAGAATTCTATACTGTCACAAAAATTGAAATTCAAATATGTATAAACAAGCTCACACTGACCTTAACTATATTGAAAATCTTATGAGCGTATGTATGGTGGGTCGATCGACTCATCACACTAAACGTGTTTTGAAAAAAAAAAACTTTTATTTTTTAATTTTTAATTTTTTTTTATAGTATCGTAAGTATAGTAGAAAGCTCTATTTTGTATTAAAATTTAAATCGATTTCTTAAAAAGAAACCTCATACGAGCGTTAACTCTATGCAGAGTCGCATAAAAGCTCGTTCGAGGTCTCGGTCAATATATGGTAAGACTCGGTTTTTATTAAAAAAACAATAATTAAAAATTGCTTTTATATGCAAATTAAAATTCCAAACACTTTTTGCATACGACATTTTTCAGTAGGATGTCATTTAGCAAAGTTATGACACTTTGAATTTTTACGATAGCCGCCATTTTGAAAAAAAAATTTATATATTTTTTTTAAACATAACGTATAGGGGCTGCGCGTTAGTTCTATGCGATACTTAAAATTTAAATTTTAATCTTAGAAACCAAGCAGTTAAGAGCGTTAACTCTTCCGAAAGTCTCAAAATGGCTAGTATGGGGGTACGATCGAACTGACACATCGCTTGTTTTCAAGCAAAAATATATATTTTTTATATTTTATTCTGATGAACTTTAGGCTTCTGAACATTTCATGAATAGAGACCTTTTTGATAAAATTTAACACTACTGAGTTATAAGTGATTAAATTTCAATACTTGTCGCCATTTTGCAAAAAATTGACAAATTGGATTTTTCTAACAAACATACACAGGATGCTTAAGAATTCTATACTGTCACAAAAATTGAAATTCAAATATGTATAAATAAGCTCACACTGACCTTAACTATATTGAAAATCTTATGAGCGTATGTATGGTGGGTCGATCGACTCATCACACTAAACGTGTTTTGAAAAAAAAATACTTTTATTTTTTAATTTTTAATTTTTTTTTATAGTATCGTAAGTATAGTCGGAAGCTCCATTTTGTTTAAAAAATTCAAGTCGATTTCTTAAATAGAAACCTCATACGAGCGTTAACTATATGCAGCGTCGCATAAAAGCTCGTTCGAGGTCTCGGTCAATATATGGTAAGACTCGGTTTTTATTAAAAAAAAATAATTAAAAATTGCTTTTATATGCAAATTAAAATTCCAAACACTTTTTGCATACGACATTTTTTAGTAGGATTTCATTTAGCAAAGTTATGACACTTTGAATTTTTACGATAGCCGCCATTTTGAAAAAAAATTTTATATATTTTTTTTAAACATAACGTATAGGGGCTGCACGTTAGTTCTATGCGATACTCCAAATTTAAATTTTAATCTTTGAAACCAAGCAGTTAAGAGCGTTAACTCTTCCGAAAGTCTCAAAATGGCTAGTATGGGGGTACGATCGAACTGACACATCGCTTGTTTTCAAGCAAAAATATATATTTTTTATATTTTATTCTGATGAACTTTAGGCTTCTGAACATTTCATGTATAGAGACCTTTTTGATAAAATTCAACGTTACTGAGTTATAAGTGATTGAATTTCAATACTTGTCGCCATTTTGCAAAAAATTGACAAATTGGATTTTGCTAACAAACATACACAGGATGCTTAAGAATTCTATACTGTCACAAAAATTGAAATTCAAATATGTATAAATAAGCTCACACTGACCTTAACTATATTGAAAATCTTATGAGCTTATGTATGGTGGGTCGATCGACTCATCACACTAAACGTGTTTTGAAAAAAAAATACTTTTATTTTTTAATTTTTAATTTTTTTTTATAGTATCGTAAGTATAGTCGGAAGCTCTATTTTGTTTAAAAAATTCAAGTCGATTTCTTAAATAGAAACCTCATACGAGCGTTAACTATATGCAGCGTCGCATAAAAGCTCGTTCGAGGTCTCGGTCAATATATGGTAAGACTCGGTTTTTATTAAAAAAAAAAAAATAAAAAATTGCTTTTATATGCAAATTAAAATTCCAAACACTTTTTGCATACGACATTTTTTAGTAGGATTTCATTTAGCAAAGTTATGACACTCTGAATTTTTACGATAGCCGCCATTTTGAAAAAAAATTTTATATATTTTTTTTAAACATAACGTATAGGGGCTGCACGTTAGTTCTATGCGATACTCGAAATTTTAATTTTAATCTTCGAAACCAAGCAGTTAAGAGCGTTAACTCTTCCGAAAGTCTCAAAATGGCTAGTATGGGGGTACGATCGAACTGACACATCGCTTGTTTTCAAGCAAAAAAATATATTTTTTATATTTTATTCTGATAAACTTTAGGCTTCTGAACATTTCATGTATAGAGACCTTTTTGATAAAAATCAACACTACTGAGTTATAAGTGATTGAATTTCAATACTTGTCGCCATTTTGCAAAAAATTGACAAATTGGATTTTGCTAACAAACATACACAGGATGCTTAAGAATTCTATACTGTCACAAAAATTGAAATTTAAATATGTATAAATAAGCTCACACTGACCTTAACTATATTGAAAATCTTATGAGCGTATGTATGGTGGGTCGATCGACTCATCACACTAAACGTGTTTTGAAAAAAAAATACTTTTATTTTTTAATTTTTAATTTTTTTTTTATAGTATCGTAAGTATAGTCGGAAGCTCTATTTTGTTAAAAAAATTCAAGTCGATTTCTTAAATAGAAACCTCATACGAGCGTTAACTATATGCAGCGTCGCATAAAAGCTCGTTCGAGGTCTCGGTCAATATATGGTAAGACTCGGTTTTTATTAAAAAAAAAATAATTAAAAATTGCTTTTATATGCAAATTAAAATTCCAAACACTTTTTGCATACAACATTTTTTAGTAGGATTTTATTTAGCAAAGTTATGACACTTTGAATTTTTACGATAGCCGCCATTTTGAAAAAAAATTTTATATATTTTTTTTAAACATAACGTATAGGGGCTGCACGTTAGTTTTATGCGATACTCGAAATTTAAATTTTAATCTTCGAAACCAAGCAGTTAAGAGCGTTAACTCTTCCGAAAGTCTCAAAATGGCTAGTATGGGGGTACGATCGAACTGACACATCGCTTGTTTTCAAGCAAAAAAATATATTTTTTATATTTTATTCTGATAAACTTTAGGCTTCTGAACATTTCATGTATAGAGACCTTTTTGATAAAAATCAACACTACTGAGTTATAAGTGATTGAATTTCAATACTTGTCGCCATTTTGCAAAAAATTGACAAATTGGATTTTGCTAACAAACATACACAGGATGCTTAAGAATTCTATACTGTCACAAAAATTGAAATTTAAATATGTATAAACAAGCTCACACTGACCTTAACTATATTGAAAATCTTATGAGCGTATGTATGGTGGGTCGATCGACTCATCACACTAAACGTGTTTTGAAAAAAAAATACTTTTATTTTTTAATTTTTAATTTTTTTTTTATAGTATCGTAAGTATAGTCGGAAGCTCTATTTTGTTAAAAAAATTCAAGTCGATTTCTTAAATAGAAACCTCATACGAGCGTTAACTATATGCAGCGTCGCATAAAAGCTCGTTCGAGGTCTCGGTCAATATATGGTAAGACTCGGTTTTTATTAAAAAAAAAATAATTAAAAATTGCTTTTATATGCAAATTAAAATTCCAAACACTTTTTGCATACAACATTTTTTAGTAGGATTTTATTTAGCAAAGTTATGACACTTTGAATTTTTACGATAGCCGCCATTTTGAAAAAAAATTTTATATATTTTTTTTAAACATAACGTATAGGGGCTGCACGTTAGTTTTATGCGATACTCGAAATTTAAATTTTAATCTTCGAAACCAAGCAGTTAAGAGCGTTAACTCTTCCGAAAGTCTCAAAATGGCTAGTATGGGGGTACGATCGAACTGACACATCGCTTGTTTTCAAGCAAAAATATATATTTTTTATATTTTATTCTGATGAACTTTAGGCTTCTAAACATTTTATGTATAGAGACCTTTTTGATAAAATTTAACACTACTGAGTTATAAGTGATTGAATTTCAATACTTGTCGCCATTTTGCAAAAAATTGACAAATTGGATTTTGCTAACAAACATACACAGGATGCTTAAGAATTCTATACTGTCACAAAAATTGAAATTAAAATATGTATAAACAAGCTCACACTGACCTTAACTATATTGAAAATCTTATGAGCGTATGTATGGTGGGTCGATCGACTCATCACACTAAACGTGTTTTGAAAAAAAAATACTTTTATTTTTTAATTTTTAATTTTTTTTTATAGTATCGTAAGTATAGTAGAAAGCTCTATTTTGTATTAAA
This sequence comes from Plectrocnemia conspersa, assembly GCF_051122295.1. Classification (NCBI taxonomy): domain Eukaryota; kingdom Metazoa; phylum Arthropoda; class Insecta; order Trichoptera; family Polycentropodidae; genus Plectrocnemia; species Plectrocnemia conspersa. Next base: position 34,020,984 of record NW_028277165.1, read on the forward strand.
ATTTAAATCGATTTCTTAAAAAGAAACCTCATACGAGCGTTAACTCTATGCAGAGTCGCATAAAAGCTCGTTCGAGGTCTCGGTCAATATATGGTAAGACTCGGTTTTTATTAAAAAAACAATAATTAAAAATTGCTTTTATATGCAAATTAAAATTCCAAACACTTTTTGCATACGACATTTTTCAGTAGGATGTCATTTAGCAAAGTTATGACACTTTGAATTTTTACGATAGCCGCCATTTTGAAAAAAAAATTTATATATTTTTTTTAAACATAACGTATAGGGGCTGCGCGTTAGTTCTATGCGATACTTAAAATTTAAATTTTAATCTTAGAAACCAAGCAGTTAAGAGCGTTAACTCTTCCGAAAGTCTCAAAATGGCTAGTATGGGGGTACGATCGAACTGACACATCGCTTGTTTTCAAGCAAAAATATATATTTTTTATATTTTATTCTGATGAACTTTAGGCTTCTGAACATTTCATGAATAGAGACCTTTTTGATAAAATTTAACACTACTGAGTTATAAGTGATTAAATTTCAATACTTGTCGCCATTTTGCAAAAAATTGACAAATTGGATTTTTCTAACAAACATACACAGGATGCTTAAGAATTCTATACTGTCACAAAAATTGAAATTCAAATATGTATAAATAAGCTCACACTGACCTTAACTATATTGAAAATCTTATGAGCGTATGTATGGTGGGTCGATCGACTCATCACACTAAACGTGTTTTGAAAAAAAAATACTTTTATTTTTTAATTTTTAATTTTTTTTTATAGTATCGTAAGTATAGTCGGAAGCTCCATTTTGTTTAAAAAATTCAAGTCGATTTCTTAAATAGAAACCTCATACGAGCGTTAACTATATGCAGCGTCGCATAAAAGCTCGTTCGAGGTCTCGGTCAATATATGGTAAGACTCGGTTTTTATTAAAAAAAAATAATTAAAAATTGCTTTTATATGCAAATTAAAATTCCAAACACTTTTTGCATACGACATTTTTTAGTAGGATTTCATTTAGCAAAGTTATGACACTTTGAATTTTTACGATAGCCGCCATTTTGAAAAAAAATTTTATATATTTTTTTTAAACATAACGTATAGGGGCTGCACGTTAGTTCTATGCGATACTCCAAATTTAAATTTTAATCTTTGAAACCAAGCAGTTAAGAGCGTTAACTCTTCCGAAAGTCTCAAAATGGCTAGTATGGGGGTACGATCGAACTGACACATCGCTTGTTTTCAAGCAAAAATATATATTTTTTATATTTTATTCTGATGAACTTTAGGCTTCTGAACATTTCATGTATAGAGACCTTTTTGATAAAATTCAACGTTACTGAGTTATAAGTGATTGAATTTCAATACTTGTCGCCATTTTGCAAAAAATTGACAAATTGGATTTTGCTAACAAACATACACAGGATGCTTAAGAATTCTATACTGTCACAAAAATTGAAATTCAAATATGTATAAATAAGCTCACACTGACCTTAACTATATTGAAAATCTTATGAGCTTATGTATGGTGGGTCGATCGACTCATCACACTAAACGTGTTTTGAAAAAAAAATACTTTTATTTTTTAATTTTTAATTTTTTTTTATAGTATCGTAAGTATAGTCGGAAGCTCTATTTTGTTTAAAAAATTCAAGTCGATTTCTTAAATAGAAACCTCATACGAGCGTTAACTATATGCAGCGTCGCATAAAAGCTCGTTCGAGGTCTCGGTCAATATATGGTAAGACTCGGTTTTTATTAAAAAAAAAAAAATAAAAAATTGCTTTTATATGCAAATTAAAATTCCAAACACTTTTTGCATACGACATTTTTTAGTAGGATTTCATTTAGCAAAGTTATGACACTCTGAATTTTTACGATAGCCGCCATTTTGAAAAAAAATTTTATATATTTTTTTTAAACATAACGTATAGGGGCTGCACGTTAGTTCTATGCGATACTCGAAATTTTAATTTTAATCTTCGAAACCAAGCAGTTAAGAGCGTTAACTCTTCCGAAAGTCTCAAAATGGCTAGTATGGGGGTACGATCGAACTGACACATCGCTTGTTTTCAAGCAAAAAAATATATTTTTTATATTTTATTCTGATAAACTTTAGGCTTCTGAACATTTCATGTATAGAGACCTTTTTGATAAAAATCAACACTACTGAGTTATAAGTGATTGAATTTCAATACTTGTCGCCATTTTGCAAAAAATTGACAAATTGGATTTTGCTAACAAACATACACAGGATGCTTAAGAATTCTATACTGTCACAAAAATTGAAATTTAAATATGTATAAATAAGCTCACACTGACCTTAACTATATTGAAAATCTTATGAGCGTATGTATGGTGGGTCGATCGACTCATCACACTAAACGTGTTTTGAAAAAAAAATACTTTTATTTTTTAATTTTTAATTTTTTTTTTATAGTATCGTAAGTATAGTCGGAAGCTCTATTTTGTTAAAAAAATTCAAGTCGATTTCTTAAATAGAAACCTCATACGAGCGTTAACTATATGCAGCGTCGCATAAAAGCTCGTTCGAGGTCTCGGTCAATATATGGTAAGACTCGGTTTTTATTAAAAAAAAAATAATTAAAAATTGCTTTTATATGCAAATTAAAATTCCAAACACTTTTTGCATACAACATTTTTTAGTAGGATTTTATTTAGCAAAGTTATGACACTTTGAATTTTTACGATAGCCGCCATTTTGAAAAAAAATTTTATATATTTTTTTTAAACATAACGTATAGGGGCTGCACGTTAGTTTTATGCGATACTCGAAATTTAAATTTTAATCTTCGAAACCAAGCAGTTAAGAGCGTTAACTCTTCCGAAAGTCTCAAAATGGCTAGTATGGGGGTACGATCGAACTGACACATCGCTTGTTTTCAAGCAAAAAAATATATTTTTTATATTTTATTCTGATAAACTTTAGGCTTCTGAACATTTCATGTATAGAGACCTTTTTGATAAAAATCAACACTACTGAGTTATAAGTGATTGAATTTCAATACTTGTCGCCATTTTGCAAAAAATTGACAAATTGGATTTTGCTAACAAACATACACAGGATGCTTAAGAATTCTATACTGTCACAAAAATTGAAATTTAAATATGTATAAACAAGCTCACACTGACCTTAACTATATTGAAAATCTTATGAGCGTATGTATGGTGGGTCGATCGACTCATCACACTAAACGTGTTTTGAAAAAAAAATACTTTTATTTTTTAATTTTTAATTTTTTTTTTATAGTATCGTAAGTATAGTCGGAAGCTCTATTTTGTTAAAAAAATTCAAGTCGATTTCTTAAATAGAAACCTCATACGAGCGTTAACTATATGCAGCGTCGCATAAAAGCTCGTTCGAGGTCTCGGTCAATATATGGTAAGACTCGGTTTTTATTAAAAAAAAAATAATTAAAAATTGCTTTTATATGCAAATTAAAATTCCAAACACTTTTTGCATACAACATTTTTTAGTAGGATTTTATTTAGCAAAGTTATGACACTTTGAATTTTTACGATAGCCGCCATTTTGAAAAAAAATTTTATATATTTTTTTTAAACATAACGTATAGGGGCTGCACGTTAGTTTTATGCGATACTCGAAATTTAAATTTTAATCTTCGAAACCAAGCAGTTAAGAGCGTTAACTCTTCCGAAAGTCTCAAAATGGCTAGTATGGGGGTACGATCGAACTGACACATCGCTTGTTTTCAAGCAAAAATATATATTTTTTATATTTTATTCTGATGAACTTTAGGCTTCTAAACATTTTATGTATAGAGACCTTTTTGATAAAATTTAACACTACTGAGTTATAAGTGATTGAATTTCAATACTTGTCGCCATTTTGCAAAAAATTGACAAATTGGATTTTGCTAACAAACATACACAGGATGCTTAAGAATTCTATACTGTCACAAAAATTGAAATTAAAATATGTATAAACAAGCTCACACTGACCTTAACTATATTGAAAATCTTATGAGCGTATGTATGGTGGGTCGATCGACTCATCACACTAAACGTGTTTTGAAAAAAAAATACTTTTATTTTTTAATTTTTAATTTTTTTTTATAGTATCGTAAGTATAGTAGAAAGCTCTATTTTGTATTAAAATTTAAATCGATTTCTTAAAAAGAAACCTCATACGAGCGTTAACTCTATGCAGAGTCGCATAAAAGCTCGTTCGAGGTCTCGGTCAATATATGGTAAGACTCGGTTTTTATTAAAAAAAAATAATTAAAAATTGCTTTTATATGCAAATTAAAATTCCAAACACTTTTTGCATACGACATTTTTTAGTAGGATTTCATTTAGCAAAGTTATGACACTTTGAATTTTTACGATAGCCGCCATTTTGAAAAAAAATTTTATATATTTTTTTTAAACATAACGTATAGGGGCTGCACGTTAGTTCTATGCGATACTCCAAATTTAAATTTTAATCTTTGAAACCAAGCAGTTAAGAGCGTTAACTCTTCCGAAAGTCTCAAAATGGCTAGTATGGGGGTACGATCGAACTGACACATCGCTTGTTTTCAAGCAAAAATATATATTTTTTATATTTTATTCTGATGAACTTTAGGCTTCTGAACATTTCATGTATAAAGACCTTTTTGATAAAATTCAACGTTACTGAGTTATAAGTGATTGAATTTCAATACTTGTCGCCATTTTGCAAAAAATTGACAAATTGGATTTTGCTAACAAACATACACAGGATGCTTAAGAATTCTATACTGTCACAAAAATTGAAATTTAAATATGTATAAACAAGCTCACACTGACCTTAACTATATTGAAAATCTTTTGAGCGTATGTATGGTGGGTCGATCGACTCATCACACTAAACGTGTTTTGAAAAAAAAATACTTTTATTTTTTAATTTTTAATTTTTTTTTATAGTATCGTAAGTATAGTCGGAAGCTCTATTTTGTTTAAAAAATTCAAGTCGATTTCTTAAATAGAAACCTCATACGAGCGTTAACTATATGCAGCGTCGCATAAAAGCTCGTTCGAGGTCTCGGTCAATATATGGTAAAACTCGGTTTTTATTAAAAAAAAAATAATTAAAAATTGCTTTTATATGCAAATTAAAATTCCGAACACTTTTTGCATACGACATTTTTTAGTAGGATTTCATTTAGCAAAGTTATGACACTTTGAATTTTTACGATAGCCGCCATTTTGAAAAAAAAAATTATATATTTTTTTTAAACATAACGTATAGGGGCTGCACGTTAGTTCTATGCGATACTCGAAATTTAAATTTTAATCTTCGAAACCAAGCAGTTAAGAGCGTTAACTCTTCCGAAAGTCTCAAAATGGCTAGTATGGGAGTACGATCGAACTGACACATCGCTTGTTTTCAAGCAAAAATATATATTTTTTATATTTTATTCTGATGAACTTTAGGCTTCTGAACATTTTATGTATAGAGACCTTTTTGATAAAATTCAACACTACTGAGTTATAAGTGATTGAATTTCAATACTTGTCGCCATTTTGCAAAAAATTGACAAATTGGATTTTGCTAACAAACATACACAGGATGCTTAAGAATTCTATACTGTCACAAAAATTAAAATTCAAATATGTATAAACAAGCTCACACTGACCTTAACTATATTGAAAATCTTATGAGCGTATGTATGGTGGGTCGATCGACTCATCACACTAAACGTGTTTTGAAAAAAAAATACTTTTATTTTTTAATTTTTAATTTTTTTTTATAGTATCGTAAGTATAGTAGAAAGCTCTATTTTGTATTAAAATTTAAATCGATTTCTTAAAAAGAAACCTCATACGAGCGTTAACTCTATGCAGAGTCGCATAAAAGCTCGTTCGAGGTCTCGGTCAATATATGGTAAGACTCGGTTTTTATTAAAAAAACAACAATTAAAAATTGCTTTTATATGCAAATTAAAATTCCAAACACTTTTTGCATACGACATTTTTCAGTAGGATGTCATTTAGCAAAGTTATGACACTTTGAATTTTTACGATAGCCGCCATTTTGAAAAAAAAAATTATTTATTTTTTTTAAACATAACGTATAGGGGCTGCGCGTTAGTTCTATGCGATACTTAAAATTTAAATTTTAATCTTAGAAACCAAGCAGTTAAGAGCGTTAACTCTTCCGAAAGTCTCAAAATGGCTAGTATTGGGGTACGATCGAACTGACACATCGCTTGTTTTCAAGCAAAAATATATATTTTTTATATTTTATTCTGATGAACTTTAGGCTTCTGAACATTTCATGAATAGAGACCTTTTTGATAAAATTTAACACTTCTGAGTTATAAGTGATTAAATTTCAATACTTGTCGCCATTTTGCAAAAAATTGACAAATTGGATTTTTCTAACAAACATACACAGGATGCTTAAGAATTCTATACTGTCACAAAAATTGAAATTCAAATATGTATAAATAAGCTCACACTGACCTTAACTATATTGAAAATCTTATGAGCGTATGTATGGTGGGTCGATCGACTCATCACACTAAACGTGTTTTGAAAAAAAAATACTTTTATTTTTTAATTTTTAATTTTTTTTTATAGTATCGTAAGTATAGTCGGAAGCTCCATTTTGTTTAAAAAATTCAAGTCGATTTCTTAAATAGAAACCTCATACGAGCGTTAACTATATGCAGCGTCGCATAAAAGCTCGTTCGAGGTCTCGGTCAATATATGGTAAGACTCGGTTTTTATTAAAAAAAAATAATTAAAAATTGCTTTTATATGCAAATTAAAATTCCAAACACTTTTTGCATACGACATTTTTTAGTAGGATTTCATTTAGCAAAGTTATGACACTTTGAATTTTTACGATAGCCGCTATTTTGAAAAAAAATTTTATATATTTTTTTTAAACATAACGTATAGGGGCTGCACGTTAGTTCTATGCGATACTCCAAATTTAAATTTTAATCTTTGAAACCAAGCAGTTAAGAGCGTTAACTCTTCCGAAAGTCTCAAAATGGCTAGTATGGGGGTACGATCGAACTGACACATCGCTTGTTTTCAAGCAAAAATATATATTTTTTATATTTTATTCTGATGAACTTTAGGCTTCTGAACATTTCATGTATAAAGACCTTTTTGATAAAATTCAACGTTACTGAGTTATAAGTGATTGAATTTCAATACTTGTCGCCATTTTGCAAAAAATTGACAAATTGGATTTTGCTAACAAACATACACAGGATGCTTAAGAATTCTATACTGTCACAAAAATTGAAATTCAAATATGTATAAATAAGCTCACACTGACCTTAACTATATTGAAAATCTTATGAGCTTATGTATGGTGGGTCGATCGACTCATCACACTAAACGTGTTTTGAAAAAAAAATACTTTTATTTTTTAATTTTTAATTTTTTTTTATAGTATCGTAAGTATAGTCGGAAGCTCTATTTTGTTTAAAAAATTCAAGTCGATTTCTTAAATAGAAACCTCATACGAGCGTTAACTATATGCAGCGTCGCATAAAAGCTCGTTCGAGGTCTCGGTCAATATATGGTAAGACTCGGTTTTTATTAAAAAAAAAAAAATAAAAAATTGCTTTTATATGCAAATTAAAATTCCAAACACTTTTTGCATACGACATTTTTTAGTAGGATTTCATTTAGCAAAGTTATGACACTCTGAATTTTTACGATAGCCGCCATTTTGAAAAAAAATTTTATATATTTTTTTTAAACATAACGTATAGGGGCTGCACGTTAGTTCTATGCGATACTCGAAATTTAAATTTTAATCTTCGAAACCAAGCAGTTAAGAGCGTTAACTCTTCCGAAAGTCTCAAAATGGCTAGTATGGGGGTACGATCGAACTGACACATCGCTTGTTTTCAAGCAAAAAAATATATTTTTTATATTTTATTCTGATGAACTTTAGGCTTCTGAACATTTCATGTATAGAGACCTTTTTGATAAAAATCAACACTACTGAGTTATAAGTGATTGAATTTCAATACTTGTCGCCATTTTGCAAAAAATTGACAAATTGGATTTTGCTAACAAACATACACAGGATGCTTAAGAATTCTATACTGTCACAAAAATTGAAATTCAAATATGTATAAATAAGCTCACACTGACCTTAACTATATTGAAAATCTTATGAGCGTATGTATGGTGGGTCGATCGACTCATCACACTAAACGTGTTTTGAAAAAAAAATACTTTTATTTTTTAATTTTTAATTTTTTTTTTATAGTATCGTAAGTATAGTCGGAAGCTCTATTTTTTTAAAAAAATTCAAGTCGATTTCTTAAATAGAAACCTCATACGAGCGTTAACTATATGCAGCGTCGCATAAAAGCTCGTTCGAGGTCTCGGTCAATATATGGTAAGACTCGGTTTTTATTAAAAAAAAAATAATTAAAAATTGCTTTTATATGCAAATTAAAATTCCAAACACTTTTTGCATACAACATTTTTTAGTAGGATTTCATTTAGCAAAGTTATGACACTTTGAATTTTTACGATGGCCGCCATTTTGAAAAAAAATTTTATATATTTTTTTTAAACATAACGTATAGGGGCTGCACGTTAGTTCTATGCGATACTTGAAATTTAAATTTTAATCTTCGAAACCAAGCAGTTAAGAGCGTTAACTCTTCCGAAAGTCTCAAAATGGCTAGTATGGGGGTACGATCGAACTGACACATCGCTTGTTTTCAAGCAAAAATATATATTTTTTATATTTTATTCTGATGAACTTTAGGCTTCTAAACATTTTATGTATAGAGACCTTTTTGATAAAATTCAACACTACTGAGTTATAAGTGATTGAATTTCAATACTTGTCGCCATTTTGCAAAAAATTGACAAATTGGATTTTGCTAACAAACATACACAGGATGCTTAAGAATTCTATACTGTCACAAAAATTGAAATTCAAATATGTATAAACAAGCTCACACTGACCTTAACTATATTGAAAATCTTATGAGCGTATGTATGGTGGGTCGATCGACTCATCACACTAAACGTGTTTTGAAAAAAAAATACTTTTATTTTTTAATTTTTAATTTTTTTTTATAGTATCGTAAGTATAGTAGAAAGCTCTATTTTGTATTAAAATTTAAATCGATTTCTTAAAAAGAAACCTCATACGAGCGTTAACTCTATGCAGAGTCGCATAAAAGCTCGTTCGAGGTCTCGGTCAATATATGGTAAGACTCGGTTTTTATTAAAAAAACAATAATTAAAAATTGCTTTTATATGCAAATTAAAATTCCAAACACTTTTTGCATACGACATTTTTCAGTAGGATGTCATTTAGCAAAGTTATGACACTTTGAATTTTTACGATAGCCGCCATTTTGAAAAAAAAATTTATATATTTTTTTTAAACATAACGTATAGGGGCTGCGCGTTAGTTCTATGCGATACTTAAAATTTAAATTTTAATCTTAGAAACCAAGCAGTTAAGAGCGTTAACTCTTCCGAAAGTCTCAAAATGGCTAGTATGGGGGTACGATCGAACTGATACATCGCTTGTTTTCAAGCAAAAATATATATTTTTTATATTTTATTATGATAAACTTTAGGCTTCTCAACATTTCATGTATTGAGACCTTTTTGACGAAATTCAACACTACTGAGTTATAAGTGATTGAATTTTAATACTTGTCGCCATTTTGCAAAAAATTGACAAAATGGATTTTGCTAACAAACATACACAGGATGCTTAAGAATTCTCTACTGTCACAAAAATTGAAATTCAAATATGTATAAACAAGCTCACACTGACCTTAACTATATTGAAAATCTTATGAGCGTATGTATGGTGGGTCGATCGACTCATCACACTAAACGTGTTTTGAAAAAAAAATACTTCTATTTTTTAATTTTTAATTTTTTTTTATAGTATCGTAAGTATAGTCGAAAACTCTATTTTGTATTAAAAATTCAAATCGATTTCTTAAATAGAAACCTCATACGAGCGTTAACTCTATGCAGAGTCGCATAAAAGCTCGTTCGTGGTCTCGGTCAATATATGGTAAGACTCGGTTTTTATTAAAAAAAAAATAATTAAAAATTGCTTTTATATGCAAATTAAAATTCCAAACACTTTTTGCATACGACATTTTATAGTAGGATGTCATTTAGCAAAGTTATGACACTTTTAATTTTTACGATAGCCGCCATTTTGAAAAAAAAATTTGCATATTTTTTTTAAACATAACGTATAGGGGCTGCGCGTTAGTTCTATGCGATACTTAAAATTTAAATTTTAATCTTTGAAACCAAGCAGTTAAGAGCGTTAACTCTTCCGAAAGTCTCAAAATGGCTAGTATGGGGGTACGATCGAACTGATACATCGCTTGTTTTCAAGCAAAAATATATATTTTTTATATTTTATTCTGATGAACTTTAGGCTTCTCAACATTTCATGTATTGAGACCTTTTTGACATAATTTAACACTACTGAGTAATAAGTGATTAAATTTTAATACTTGTCGCTATTTTGCAAAAAATTGACAAAATGGATTTTGCTAACAAACATACACAGGATGCTTAAGAATTCTATACTGTCACAAAAATTGAAATTCAAATATGTATAAACAAGCTCACACTGACCTTAACTATATTGAAAATCTTATGAGCGTATGTATGGTGGGTCGATCGACTCATCACACTAAACGTGTTTTGAAAAAAAAATACTTTTATTTTTTAATTTTTAATTTTTTTTTATAGTATCGTAAGTATAGTCGGAAGCTCTATTTTGTTTAAAAAATTCAAGTCGATTTCTTAAATAGAAACCTCATACGAGCGTTAACTATATGCAGCGTCGCATAAAAGCTCGTTCGAGGTCTCGGTCAATATATGGTAAGACTCGGTTTTTATTAAAAAAAAAAAAATAAAAAATTGCTTTTATATGCAAATTAAAATTCCAAACACTTTTTGCATACGACATTTTTCAATAGGATGTCATTTAGCAAAGTTATGACACTTTGAATTTTTACGATAGCCGCCATTTGAAAAAAAAAATTATATATTTTTTTTAAACATAACGTATAGGGGCTGCGCGTTAGTTCTATGCGATACTTAAAATTTAAATTTTAATCTTTGAAACCAAGCAGTTAAGAGCGTTAACTCTTTCGAAAGTCTCAAAATGGCTAGTATGGGGGTACGATCGAACTGATACATCGCTTGTTTTCAAGCAAAAATATATATTTTTTATATTTTATTCTGATGAACTTTAGGCTTCTCAACATTTCATGTATTGAGACCTTTTTGACAAAATTCAACACTACTGAGTTATAAGTGATTGAATTTTAATACTTGTCGCCATTTTGCAAAAAATTGACAAAATGGATTTTGCTAACAAACATACACAGGTTGCTTAAGAATTCTATACTGTCACGAAAATTGAAATTCAAATATGTATAAACAAGCTCACACTGACCTTAACTATATTGAAAATCTTATGAGCGTATGTATGGTGGGTCGATCGACTCATCACACTAAACGTGTTTTGAAAAAAAATACTTTTATTTTTTAATTTTTAATTTTTTTTTATAGTATCGTAAGTATAGTCATAAGCTCTATTTTGTATTAAAAATTCAAATCGATTTCTTAAATAGAAACCTCATACGAGCGTTAACTCTATGCAGAGTCGCATAAAAGCTCGTTCGAGGTCTCGGTCAATATATGGTAAGACTCGGTTTTTATTAAAAAAAAAATAATTAAAAATTGCTTTTATATGCAAATTAAAATTCCAAACACTTTTTGCATACGACATTTTTCATTAGGATGTCATTTAGCAAAGTTATGACACTTTGAATTTTTACGATAGCCGCCATTTTGAAAAAAAAAATTATATATTTTTTTTAAACATAACGTATAGGGGCTGCGCGTTAGTTCTATGCGATACTTAAAATTTAAATTTTAATCTTAGAAACCAAGCAGTTAAGAGCGTTAACTCTTCCGAAAGTCTCAAAATGGCTAGTATGGGGGTACGATCGAACTGATACATCGCTTGTTTTCAAGCAAAAATATATATTTTTTATATTTTATTCTGATGAACTTTAGGCTTCTCAACATTTCATGTATTGAGACCTTTTTGACGAAATTCAACACTACTGAGTTATAAGTGATTGAATTTTAATACTTGTCGCCATTTTGCAAAAAATTGACAAAATGGATTTTGCTAACAAACATACACAGGATGCTTAAGAATTCTCTACTGTCACAAAAATTGAAATTCAAATATGTATAAACAAGCTCACACTGACCTTAACTATATTGAAAATCTTATGAGCGTATGTATGGTGGGTCGATCGACTCATCACACTAAACGTGTTTTGAAAAAAAAATACTTTTATTTTTTAATTTTTAATTTTTTTTTATAGTATCGTAAGTATAGTCGAAAGCTCTATTTTGTATTAAAAATTCAAATCGATTTCTTAAATAGAAACCTCATACGAGCGTTAACTCTATGCAGAGTCGCATAAAAGCTCGTTCGAGGTCTCGGTCAATATATGGTAAGACTCGGTTTTTATTAAAAAAAAAATAATTAAAAATTGCTTTTATATGCAAATTAAAATTCCAAACACTTTTTGCATACTACATTTTTTAGTAGGATGTCATTTAGCAAAGTTATGACACTTTGAATTTTTACGATAGCCGCCATTTTGAAAAAAAAATTTATATATTTTTTTTAAACATAACGTATAGGGGCTGCGCGTTAGTTTGATGCGATACCTAAAATTTAAATTTTAATCTTTGAAACCAAGCAGGTAAGATCGTTAACTCTTCCGAAAGTCTCAAAATGGCTAGTATGGGGGTACGATCGAACTGATACATCGCTTGTTTTCAAGCAAAAATATATATTTTTTATATTTTATTCTGATAAACTTTAGGCTTCTCAACATTTCATGTATTAAGACCTTTTTGACGAAATTCAACACAACTGAGTTATAAGTGCTTGAATTTTAATACTTGTCGCCATTTTGCAAAAAATTGACAAAATGGATTTTGCTAACAAACAAACACAGGATGCTTAAGAATTCTATACTGTCACAAAAATTGAAATTCAAATATGTATAAACAAGCTTACACTGACCTTAACTATATTGAAAATTATATGAGCGTATGTATGGTGGGTCGATCGACTCATCACACTAAACGTGTTTTGAAAAAAAAATACTTTTATTTTTTAATTTTTAATTTTTTTTTATAGTATCGTAAGTATAGTCGAAAGCTCTATTTTGTATTAAAAATTCAAATTAATTTCTTAAATAGAAACCTCATACGAGCGTTAACTCTATGCAGAGTCGCATAAAAGCTCGTTCGAGGTCTCGGTCAATATATGGTAAGACTCGGTTTTTATTAAAAAAAAATTAATTCAAAATTGCTTTTATATGCAAATTAAAATTCCAAACACTTTTTGGATACGACATTTTTCAGTAGGATGTCATTTAGCAAAGTTATGACACTCTGAATTTTTACGATAGCCGCCATTTTAAAAAAAAAAATTATATATTTTTTTTAAACATAACGTATAGGGGCTGCGCGTTAGTTCTATGCGATACTTAAAATTTAAATTTTAATCTTTGAAACCAAGCAGTTAAGAGCGTTAACTCTTTCGAAAGTCTCAAAATGGCTAGTATGGGGGTACGATCGAACTGATACATCGCTTGTTTTCAAGCAAAAATATATATTTTTTATATTTTATTCTGATGAACTTTAGGCTTCTCAACATTTCATGTATTGAGACCTTTTTGACGAAATTCAACACTACTGAGTTATAAGTGATTGAATTTAAATACTTGTCGCCATTTTGCAAAAAATTGACAAAATGGATTTTGCTAACAAACATACACAGGATGCTTAAGAATTCTCTACTGTCACAAAAATTGAAATTCAAATATGTATAAACAAGCTTACACTGACCTTAACTATATTAAAAATCTTATAAGCGTATGTATGGTGGGTCGATCGACTCATCACACTAAACGTGTTTTGAAAAAAAAATACTTTTATTTTTTAATTTTTAATTTTTTTTTATAGTATCGTAAGTATAGTCGAAAACTCTATTTTGTATTAAAAATTCAAATCGATTTCTTAAATAGAAACCTCATACTAGCGTTAACTCTATGCAGAGTCGCATAAAAGCTCGTTCGAGGTCTCGGTCAATATATGGTAAGACTCGGTTTTTATTAAAAAAAAAATAATTAAAAATTGCTTTTATATGCAAATTAAAATTCCAAACACTTTTTGCATAATACATTTTTTAGTAGGATGTCATTTGGCAAAGTTATGACACTTTGAATTTTTACGATAGCCGCCATTTTGAAAAAAAAATTTATATATTTTTTTTAAACATAACGTATAGGGGCTGCGCGTTAGTTTGATGCGATACCTTAAATTTAAATTTTAATCTTTGAAATTAAGCAGTTAAGAGCGTTAACTCTTCCGAAAGTCTCAAAATGGCTAGTATGGGGGTACGATCGAACTGATACATCGCTTGTTTTCAAGCAAAAATATATATTTTTTATATTTTATTCTGATAAACTTTAGGCTTCTCAACATTTCATGTATTGAGACCTTTTTGACGAAATTCAACACTACTGAGTTATAAGTGATTATATTTTAATACTTGTCGCCATTTTGCAAAAAATTGACAAAATGGATTTTGCTAACAAACATACACAGGATGCTGAAGAATTCTATACTGTCACGAAAATTGAAATTCAAATATGTATAAACAAGCTCACACTGACCTTAACTATATTGAAAATCTTATGAGCGTATGTATGGTGGGTCGATCGACTCATCACACTAAACGTGTTTTGAAAAAAAAATACTTTTATTTTTTAATTTTTAATTTTTTTTTATAGTATCGTAAGTATAGTCGAAAACTCTATTTTGTATTAAAAATTCAAATCGATTTCTTCAATAGAAACCTCATACGAGCGTTAACTCTATGCAGAGTCGCATAAAAGCTCGTTCGAGGTCTCGGTCAATATATAGTAAGACTCGGTTTTTATTAAAAAAAAAATAATTAAAAATTGCTTTTATATGCAAATTAAAATTCCAAACACTTTTTGCATACGACATTTTTCAGTAGGATGTCATTTAGCAAAGTTATGACACTTTGAATTTTTACGATAGCCGCCATTTTGAAAAAAAAAATTATATATTTTTTTTAAACATAACGTATAGGGGCTGCGCGTTAGTTCTATGCGATACTTAAAATTTAAATTTTAATCTTTGAAACCAAGCAGTTAAGAGCGTTAACTCTTCCGAAAGTCTCAAAATGGCTAGTATGGGGGGTACGATCGAACTGATACATCGCTTGTTTTCAAGCAAAAATATATATTTTTTATATTTTATTTTGATGAACTTTAGGCTTCTCAACATTTCATGTATTGAGACCTTTTTGACGAAATTCAACACTACTGAGTTATAAGTGCTTGAATTTTAATACTTGTCGCCATTTTGCAAAAAATTGACAAAATGGATTTTGCTAACAAACAAACACAGGATGCTTAAAAATTCTATACTGTCACAAAAATTGAAATTTAAATATGTATAAACAAGCTCACACTGACCTTAACTATATTGAAAATCTTATGAGCGTATGTATGGTGGGTCGATCGACTCATCACACTAAACGTGTTTTGAAAAAAAAATACTTTAATTTTTTAATTTTAAATTTTTTTTTATAGTATCGTAAGTATAGTCGAAAGCTCTATTTTGTTTAAAAAATTCAAATCGATTTCTTAAATAGAAACCTCATACGAGCGTTAACTCTATGCAGAGTCGCATAAAAGCTCGTTCGAGGTCTCGGTCAATATATGGTAAGACTCGGTTTTTAAAAAAAAAAATAATTAAAAATTGCTTTTATATGCAAATTAAAATTCCAAACACTTTTTGCATTAGACATTTTTTAGTAGGATTTTATTTAGCAAAGTTATGACACTTTGAATTTTTACATTAGCCGCCATTTAAAAAAAAAAAAAAAAAAAAAAAAAAAAAAAAAAAAAAAAAAAAAAAAAATTATATATTTTTTTTATTTATTTTTTTTATTTTTTTTATTTTTTTTTTATTTTTTAAACATAACGTATAGGGGCTGCACGTTAGTTCTATGCGATACTCAAAATTTGTATTTTTATCTTTGAAACCAAACAGTTAAGAGCGTTAACTCTTTCGAAAGTCTCAAAATGGCTAGTATGGGGGTACGATCGAACTAATACATCGCTTGTTTTCAAGCAAAAATATATATTTTTTATATTTTATTCTGATGAACTTTAGGCTTCTCAACATTTCATGTATAGAGACCTTTTTGACGAAATTCAACACTACTGAGTTATAAGTGATTGAATTTCAATACTTGTCGCCATTTTGCAAAAAATTGACAAAATGGATTTTGCTAACAAACATACACAGGATGCTTAAGAATTCTATACTGTCACAAAAATTGAAATTTAAATGTTAGGTTAGGTTAGGTTAGGTTAGGTTAGGTTAGGTTAGGTTTTTTTTTTTTTTTTATATTTTATTCTGATGAACTTTAGGCTTCTCAACATTTCATGTATAGAGACCTTTTTGACGAAATTCAACACTACTGAGTTATAAGTGATTGAATTTCAATACTTGTCGCCATTTTGCAAAAAATTGACAAAATGGATTTTGCTAACAAACATACACAGGATGCTTAAGAATTCTATACTGTCACAAAAATTGAAATTTAAATGTTAGGTTAGGTTAGGTTAGGTTAGGTTAGGTTAGGTTAGGTTGGGGTTCGAAGGCTGATACTAGGCATTGGTGAAACGCGGCGTGCTGGACGCCGTGTTTCTATAAAAAGCCAATACGCCTCTGCGAATCACAGCAGCTCTGTCAGCAAGGCCGATTGTCAGGCGTCCTCGTCGCGGACCCCGGTAATGCAGTCACTGTTAACAACTGTGACTGTAGCTAACTGACGAAGGCCGAATGGCGAGCATCCTGCGCCATAAAACAGGACACCAGATAAGGGACGGAAAACCCTGACAGAAAACCAAGTCCCAATCCAAGGTGAGAAGCAGTGTGCCGAGGGATGCATGGCCACGGGGACTCTAAGCAGCGTGGTCGCAGACGATCTCTCGGGAGGACCAGCCGAATCTCCTGAGTAAGAAGGCTTATCCGGCCAAGCGGGGCTCTGGTCGGATGGACCATGTTCCCTAGCTAATCGTGGGATCAACTTATGGAGCAACTAACAAATAAAAACTTGACGTTAAAAAAAGCACTGGAGGACCTCGAAAAAGAAATTTTCGAGGTCGAAGAATTCACAAAGGCGCACGCAAACGCGCACAAACCGATCAAGGAAGGCATTAAAGCCATAAGGCTCGCCTTCCTGAAAACAGTGAAGGCAATTGACGGGATAAATGTCTCACCGAAGATTTCGGTAGGACACGCATCAACCCAAACCGTCGAAGCAACAAAGGAGATTGCAAAAGCAGCGCCCACTCCACGCCAAAAAGAAGAGGTACCGAAGAGGACGGCGCCCATCTCTAAAGGAGTAAACGGAGTAACCGCCAGACCGCAGGAAGGCTGGACTACAGTCGGGGCGGCAGGAAAAAAGAAGAAAAAGACGAAACCCGATTCTCAAACGAAAGAAAAAGAGGTGACGAAGGGGGACGACAAAGTCTCCACCGCACGCATCCGCAAAGCACCGGAGCCTGGGCCTACGATAAAGCCTAAAAATAGGCACCCCAAGGCAGGAAGAGTGCCCGCCGACACCATCATATTAAAAAAAGCTGATGGTGAAGGAGCTGCGTCCTACGCAGAAATTTTGCGTAGCGTCCACGCTTCGACAAAAAATAAAAAATTGGACGTCAAAGCCGTGCGAAAGACGCAGCGCGGAGAATTAATCTTCCGAATGGGAAGAAAAGCTGACGGGGCCGAAGCAGACGCTCTGCAGGCAATTATTACAGAGGCGGCCGGACCACTTGCCAAGATCCATCGAGTGGTGCAAAGCCGGGATGTCGAGATTCGAGATCTCGACGAGGGAGTGACCCCAGAAGAGGTCATCGAAGCCCTAAAGGAGAACAAAATCTCGACATCCAGCGCCAAACTAAGACCGGCGCACAGCGGCACCCAAGCGTGCATGATAAAACTGCCGTGCACGCCAGAGACCGACGCCCTGCTGAGAAACGGGCGCATCAAGATCGGTCTCGTGAGGTGCCGCATCAGAGAAAGCGTCAAAGTTAGACGTTGCTACCGGTGCATGGGCTACGGGCACTTTGCAGCAAAATGCAAAGCGCCCGACCGCAGCAAATTATGTCTACGATGCGGGCAGGATGGCCACAAAATTGCCAACTGTACCAACGCACCAAAATGCCCGCTCTGCACCGACAGCGACAACGGCGGACAGCGACGTCAACAAACCCCAGCAGCGCACACAAGCGGCAGTAGGCGGTGCCCTAAATTTAGGGCGGAATGGGAAAGGTGTCTGAAGAACGCGACAAAATGATTCGCGTTCTTCAGATAAACCTGAACCACAGCCAGGCGGCTCAAGACCTGCTGCATCAGACGGCCAGCGAGCTGCGCGTAGATCTAGTCATCGTGTCGGAGCAACACAGAAACTCAGCAAGCCGATGGTGCTCCGACACGGGCTCTAAAGCGGCGATCTACTTGCCAACGAGCCATCTACGTGTAGCAAACGCTCCGGAAGTCGGCGGAGACGGATACGTCTGGGTGGAGGCGGGAGGCTATAGAATATATAGCTGTTATTTCTCTCCCAACTCCACAATCGACGAGTTCGCCGACAGCCTGAGCGAGCTGGCCGAAAGTGTAAGAACGTCGACACTGCCCGTCATACTGGCCGGCGACTTCAACGCCAAGGCGCCGGAATGGGGAGCTGCGGTGACAGACAGTAGAGGAAGCTTGCTCTCGGAGATGGCGGCGCAAATGCGCCTACTAGCAGCAAACGTCGGCAACCACTACACGTTCGTCCGCGGAAATACCGGGTCAATCGTCGACGTGACGTTCGTCGACGAAGCTATCGCGAGTGGAATAAGGAACTGGAAAGTTCTCGACGTCTACTCGCATAGCGACCACCGGTACGTGAGCTTCGAGCTAACAACGAGCGCGAGAGCACCGCTTCGAAGAACTACCGAAGGATGGTGCGCGCGAAAGCTCGAAGTGACCGCCGTGGACGAAACGGTTGCAAGGAAGCGCGCAGCAGTCGTTGAATCCGCAAAAAGCGGCACCGGAGCGGAGGACGTCGTCCGCTCACTCAACGACGTGCTGCGAGAAAGCTGCGAGGCGTCAATGCCGAGGCGGAGCCGGGGGGCACGTCGGAAGCCGGTCTACTGGTGGAACGACACCGTAGCCGACCTGAGACGAGAGTGCCTATCCCGCCGCCGGGCAGCGCAAAGAAGACCGACTGTAGAAAACGGTCAAGCCTACCAAGAGGCTAGAAAAGCGCTCAAAGTAGCCATCAAAGAGAGCAAAGCGCGATGCTGGGAAGAGCTCTGCAAGTCGGTCGACGACGACCCGTGGGGAAGACCGTACAAAATGGTACGAAAGAAGCTGGCGGTTGGTAACGAGGACCCATTCCTGAACAACGTTGCCAACCTCGAAACGGTAATTGCCAGCCTTTTCCCGCGGCACGTCAAGACCGACTGGAACATTCCAAACAACAGCATCGCCCCCGCAGAAGAGTTTCTTCCGTTCTCTAAGGAAGAGCTGCTGGCAGCCTCAAACCGGCTCAAACCAGCAAAGGCACCGGGACCGGACTGCGTTCCAAACGCAGTCATCAAACGCGTAGCCGAGAAAGATCCCGAGTTGCTGCTAGCAGCTTTGAACGCCTGCCTTGCCCAAGGGACATTTGCCGCCCCGTGGAAACGGCAAAAGTTAGTCCTGATACCTAAGGGCAAAGCAGGGCCGCCCGGCCCGTCGGCCTACAGACCTCTGTGTATGCTAGACGGAGTCGGAAAGCTACTGGAGAGGATGCTACTACAGCGCCTCCAGTACGCCTTGGAGAACGAAGAAAGCGGGCTGTCACCGCAGCAATTTGGATTTCGACCCGGACGCTCCACCGTAGACGCCATCAGCCAAGTCGTGCAGACGGTGAGGCTGGCATGGCAGGGGAGCGTCAAGAGGAGCGAGCACGTCGTGTTGATCGCGTTGGACGTTCGCAACGCGTTCAACACGGCGAACTGGAGCACGACTCTCACCGCACTCGCCAACATCGGAGTTCCAGTATACCTGCTGAAAATGGCAAAAAGCTATTTCAGCGGCAGGATACTGGAGTACGAGTGCATGGGCAAGAAATTCCAGCAGGAGGTCACAGCTGGCGTTCCTCAAGGGTCGGTCCTCGGACCGGCACTTTGGAACGCTATGTACGACGGACTGCTGCGACTGCCCATGCCCGAAGGCGCGAGCATCGTAGCGTTCGCGGACGACGCGGCCGTACTCGTGAAGGGGAAAACCGCGACGAATCTGCGACTCGTTGCCGAAACTGCACTAATTCACGTGAAGAGCTGGCTGGACGGAGCAGGACTAGAGCTCGCCGTCCACAAGACGGAAGCCATGCTCTTCACGCGTCGCAGAAAGCTGTCGCCGCCTTCGATCGCCATAGACGGCTTCGAGGTGCCCTACAAGCGGTCACTGCGATACCTAGGAGTCTGGCTCGATGACAAGCTGCGCTTCGCGAAACACGCGGAGATGGCAGCTGCGAAGGCGGCGAGAACGGCGAACGAACTCGCCAGGCTGATGCCGAACGTCGGTGGACCGAAATACAAGAGAAGAAAACTCTACAACGAAGTGGTCCACTCTATCCTACTCTATGGGGCCCCAGTGTGGGCGGACGCCATGAGAGTGGATAGGACGAGGCTCAGTCTGGCTAGAGTTCAACGAAGGAGTGCGCTGAGAGTCGCCTCGGCTTACAGGACAGTCTCGGAAGACGCCATCCTGGCCTTATCCGCAATTCCGCCCGTCGACCTGCTAGCCAAGGAGAGGCAGGCGATTTATAAAGGACGAGCGACGAAGGAACGGGCCAGGGAGCTGACCATGCAGGAGTGGCAAAGTCGGTGGGACGCCTCCGTTAAGGGAAGATGGACGCATAGGCTCATCGGGGATCTGAAGGCTTGGAGCCAGAGGAAACACGGTGAGCTAAGCTACCATCTTTCCCAGGCGATCACCGGACACGGGTGCTTCGGTGCCTACCTCAACAAAATAGGCAAAGAGGCAACCCGTGGGTGCCATCACTGCGAAAGTGACACCGACGACGCAGAACACACTTTGTTCGGCTGCTCAGCATGGGAAGAGCAAAGGGCACAATTAAGAGCTGCGATCGGGGTTGAGGAACCCCTGACTCCCGAAAGCATGACGCCCTCCATGCTGAGCTGCCAGTCTGCATGGTCAGCTTGGGTTATATTCGCAACTGATGTCTTGAAAACTAAAGAAAGTGAAGAGAGACTCCGCCGACAAGGCGGTCGTTAGTAAACAAAAAACTAACAAGACAACTGACATCGCGAAGTAATGCCTAACGGCGGTTTCCGGGACGTCCGTGGTGAGTAGGTGGGGGTAGGTTTTTTTTTTATAGTCAGTAAGAATCTGACACTATCCTCCGGCGTTGCCGGGGGATGTCTTATGCAAGATTTCCTACCTCCGGAAAAAAAAAAAAAAAAAAAAAAAAAAAAAAAAAAAAAAAAAAAAAAAAAAAAAAAAAAGGTTAGGTTAGGTTAGGTTAGGTTAGGTTAGGTTAGGTTAGGTTAGGTTAGGTTAGGTTAGGTTCGTGCCGAGGGATGCATGGCCACGGGGACTCTAAGCAGCGTGGTCGCAGACGATCTCTCGGGAGGACCAGCCGAATCTCCCGAGTAAGAAGGCTTATCCGGCCAAGCGGGGCTCTGGTCGGATGGACCATGTTCCCTAGCTAATCGTGGGATCAACTTATGGAGCAACTAACAAATAAAAACTTGACGTTAAAAAAAGCACTGGAGGACCTCGAAAAAGAAATTTTCGAGGTCGAAGAATTCACAAAGGCGCACGCAAACGCGCACAAACCGATCAAGGAAGGCATTAAAGCTATAAGGCTCGCCTTCCTTAAAACAGTGAAGGCAATTGACGGGATAAATGTCTCACCAAAGATTTCGGTAGGACACGCATCAACCCAAACCGTCGAAGCAACAAAGGAGATTGCAAAAGCAGCGCCCACTCCACGCCAAAAAGAAGAGGTACCGAAGAGGACGGCGCCCATCTCTAAAGGAGTAAACGGAGTAACCGCCAGACCGCAGGAAGGCTGGACTACAGTCGGGGCGGCAGGAAAAAAGAAGAAAAAGACGAAACCCGATTCTCAAACGAAAGAAAAAGAGGTGACGAAGGGGGACGACAAAGTCTCCACCGCACGTATCCGCAAAGCACCGGAGCCTGGGCCTACGATAAAGCCTAAAAATAGGCACCCCAAGGCAGGAAGAGTGCCCGCCGACACCATCATATTAAAAAAAGCTGATGGTGAAGGAGCTGCGTCCTACGCAGAAATTTTGCGTAGCGTCCACGCTTCGACAAAAAATAAAAAATTGGACGTCAAAGCCGTGCGAAAGACGCAGCGCGGAGAATTAATCTTCCGAATGGGAAGAAAAGCTGACGGGGCCGAAGCAGACGCTCTGCAGGCAATTATTACAGAGGCGGCCGGACCACTTGCCAAGATCCATCGAGTGGTGCAAAGCCGGGATGTCGAGATTCGAGATCTCGACGAGGGAGTGACCCCAGAAGAGGTCATCGAAGCCCTAAAGGAGAACAAAATCTCGACATCCAGCGCCAAACTAAGACCGGCGCACAGCGGCACCCAAGCGTGCATGATAAAACTGCCGTGCACGCCAGAGACCGACGCCCTGCTGAGAAACGGGCGCATCAAGATCGGTCTCGTGAGGTGCCGCATCAGAGAAAGCGTCAAAGTTAGACGTTGCTACCGGTGCATGGGCTACGGGCACTTTGCAGCAAAATGCAAAGCGCCCGACCGCAGCAAATTGTGTCTACGATGCGGGCAGGATGGCCACAAAATTGCCAACTGTACCAACGCACCAAAATGCCCGCTCTGCACCGACAGCGACAACAGCGGACAGCGACGTCAACAAACCCCAGCAGCGCACACAAGCGGCAGTAGGCGGTGCCCTAAATTTAGGGCGGAATGGGAAAGGTGTCTGAAGAACGCGACAAAATGATTCGCGTTCTTCAGATAAACCTGAACCACAGCCAGGCGGCTCAAGACCTGCTGCATCAGACGGCCAGCGAGCTGCGCGTAGATCTAGTCATCGTGTCGGAGCAACACAGAAACTCAGCAAGCCGATGGTACTCCGACACGGGCTCTAAAGCGGCGATCTACTTGCCAACGAGCCATCTACGTGTAGCAAACGCTCCGGAAGTCGGCGGAGACGGATACGTCTGGGTGGAGGCGGGAGGCTATAGAATATATAGCTGTTATTTCTCTCCCAACTCCACAATCGACGAGTTCGCCGACAGCCTGAGCGAGCTGGCCGAAAGTGTAAGAACGTCGACACTGCCCGTCATACTGGCCGGCGACTTCAACGCCAAGGCGCCGGAATGGGGAGCTGCGGTGACAGACAGTAGAGGAAGCTTGCTCTCGGAGATGGCGGCGCAAATGCGCCTACTAGCAGCAAACGTCGGCAACCACTACACGTTCGTCCGCGGAAATACCGGGTCAATCGTCGACGTGACGTTCGTCGACGAAGCTATCGCGAGTGGAATAAGGAACTGGAAAGTTCTCGACGTCTACTCGCATAGCGACCACCGGTACGTGAGCTTCGAGCTAACAACGAGCGCGAGAGCACCGCTTCGAAGAACTACCGAAGGATGGTGCGCGCGAAAGCTCGAAGTGACCGCCGTGGACGAAACGGTTGCAAGGAAGCGCGCAGCAGTCGTTGAATCCGCAAAAAGCGGCACCGGAGCGGAGGACGTCGTCCGCTCACTCAACGACGTGCTGCGAGAAAGCTGCGAGGCGTCAATGCCGAGGCGGAGCCGGGGGGCACGTCGGAAGCCGGTCTACTGGTGGAACGACACCGTAGCCGACCTGAGACGAGAGTGCCTATCCCGCCGCCGGGCAGCGCAAAGAAGACCGACTGCAGAAAACGGTCAAGCTTACCAAGAGGCTAGAAAAGCGCTCAAAGTAGCCATCAAAGAGAGCAAAGCGCGATGCTGGGAAGAGCTCTGCAAGTCGGTCGACGACGACCCGTGGGGAAGACCGTACAAAATGGTACGAAAGAAGCTGGCGGTTGGTAACGAGGACCCATTCCTGAACAACGTTGCCAACCTCGAAACGGTAATTGCCAGCCTTTTCCCGCGGCACGTCAAGGCCGACTGGAACATTCCAAACAACAGCATCGCCCCCGCAGAAGAGTTTCTTCCGTTCTCTAAGGAAGAGCTGCTGGCAGCCTCAAACCGGCTCAAACCAGCAAAGGCACCGGGACCGGACTGCGTTCCAAACGCAGTCATCAAACGCGTAGCCGAGAAAGATCCCGAGTTGCTGCTAGCAGCTTTGAACGCCTGCCTTGCCCAAGGGACATTTGCCGCCCCGTGGAAACGGCAAAAGTTAGTCCTGATACCTAAGGGCAAAGCAGGGCCACCCGGTCCGTCGGCATACAGACCTCTGTGTATGCTAGACGGAGTTGGAAAGCTGCTGGAGAGGATGCTTCTACAGCGCCTCCAGCACACTTTGGAGAACGGAGAAAGCGGATTGTCACCGCAGCAGTACGGATTTCGCCCCGGACGCTCTACCGTAGACGCCATCAGCCAAGTCGTAGATACGGTGAGGCTGGCATGGCAGGGAAGCGTCAAGCGGAGCGAGCACGTCGTGTTGATCGCGTTGGACATCCGCAACGCGTTCAACACGGCCAACTGGCGCACGACTCTCAGTGCACTCGCCGACATCGGTGCTCCAGTATACCTGCTGAAAATGGCACGAAGCTATTTCAGCGACAGGGTACTGGAGTACGAGTGCATGGGCAAAAAATTCCAGCAGGAGGTCACAGCTGGCGTTCCGCAAGGGTCGGTCCTCGGACCGGCACTTTGGAACGTCATGTACGACGGACTGCTGCGACTGCCCATGCCTGACGGCGCTAACATAGTAGCGTTCGCAGACGACGCGGCCCTACTTGTGAAGGGTAAAAATGCGACAAACCTGCGACTAATAGCTGAAACTGCATTAATTCACGTAAAGAGCTGGCTGGACCGAGCTGGACTTGAACTCGCCGTTCACAAGACGGAAGCTATACTCTTCACGCGTCGCAGGAATATGTCCCCGCCTTCGATCGCCATAAACGACTTCGAGGTGCCGTACAAGCGGTCGCTGCGATACCTCGGAGTATGGCTCGACGACAAGCTGCGCTTCGCGAAGCACGCGGAGGAGGCAGCCGCGAAGGCGGCTAGAACGGCGAACGAACTAGCCAGACTTATGCCTAACGTCGGTGGACCAAAGTACAAGAGACGAAAATTGTACAACGAAGTGGTCCACTCTATTTTACTCTACGGGGCCCCGGTGTGGGCAGACGCCATGAGAGTGGAAAGGACGAGGCAAAGTCTGGCGAAAGTTCAACGCAGGAGTGCACTGAGAGTCGCATCAGCCTACAGGACGGTCTCGGAAGACGCCATCCTGGCCTTATCTGCAATTCCGCCCGTCGACCTGCTAGCCAAGGAGAGGCAGGCGACCTACAAAGGACGGGCGACGAAGGAACGGGCCAGGGAGCTGACCATGCAGGAGTGGCAAAGTCGGTGGAACGCCTCCCCTAAAGGAAGATGGACCCATAGGCTTATCGGGGATTTAAAGGCGTGGAGTGAGAGAAAACACGGTGAGCTCAGCTACCATCTCACCCAGGCATTAACAGGCCACGGTTGCTTCGGAGTCTACCTTAACAGGATAGGCAAAGAGGCAACCAGTGAATGCTACCACTGCGAAAGCGACGCCGATGACGCAGAACACACTTTGTTCGGCTGCTCAGCATGGGAAGAGCAAAGGGCACAATTAAGAGCTGCGATCGGGAGTGAGGAACCCCTGACTCCCGAAAGCATGACGCCCTCCATGCTGAGCTGCCAGTCTGCATGGTCAGCTTGGGTTATATTCGCAACTGATGTCTTGAAAATTAAAGAAAGTGAAGAGAGACTCCGCCGACAAGGCGGTCGTTAGTAAACAAAAAACTAACAAGACAACTGACATCGCGAAGTAATGCCTAACGGCGGTTTCCGGGACGTCCGTGGTGAGTAGGTGGGGGTAGGTTTTAGTCAGTAAGAATCTGACACTATCCTCCGGCGTTGCCGGGGGATGTCTTATGCAAGATTTCCTACCTCCGGAAAAAAAAAAAAAAAAAAAAAAAAAAAAAAAAAAAAGGTTAGGTTAGGTTAGGTTAGGTTAGGTTAGGTTAGGTTAGGTTAGGTTAGGTTAGGTTAGGTTAGGTTAGGTTAGGTTAGGTTAGGTTGTTGCGCATTGGCACTTGTACAGAGAGGACGTGCGGCCGGTTGCTCTAGCGAAAGGGGCGCAGGCCTAACAGGCGGGCGCATTCCTCGAAGATCTTGAGGATTGGAAGACCAGACATTGGGGACCAGTTCAGTTCAGCAAAAGGGGCGCAGGCCTAATTGCCGGGCGCATTCTTCAGTGATCTTGGAACCCTGAGGATTCGGAGATCAGCTGGACGGACCAGCTGTTGGAGATAACTTGTGATAGTGAAAGTGACACTAAAAGTGCTCCCGGGAAAGTCGGAAAACCTGGACTCGGACTTTTCCGGGTTTTTCCGTCATTTTTCCGAGGTTTTCCGACATTTGGAGGAAATCTAGAGTTTTCCGGATTTTCCGAAAAATTTTCCAAGTGAAACTACAGACACTAAAAAAACACTTTTATAATAGCGCTTTTCCGGGATTTTTCCGGGTAAGTTGCTGTTTTTTAAAGAATTTTCCGGGCTTTTGGGGATTGTGGGTTGCAGACCAAAAGCATTCCACCAAAATTTTCCGGATTTTCAAAGCTGAAAGAAAAAATTTTCCGAATTTTCCGGACATTTTGTCAGCAAATCTTTGGAAGAAAATCCTGAATTTTCCGGGCATTTTCGCGGGACGACTAAGTTTAAAAAATAATATTACATAAACACACCATGTCGCCGGACGCGAACGACCGTGAAGCTCGGCTTAACAGAGCGGTGATGGACCTAGCGAGGTTCGCAAAAAGTCATCCCAATGTGCATAAACCCATAAAGGAGGGGATTATGGCACTTAGGATGATTCTTGCTGAACAACCTTCACAGGCCATGCAAGGAAGCAGCTGCAAAAAAGCAACCGCCACCGCAGCAACGCAGACGCTGCCTAGCAGCAAAAACATTGCTGCAACTTCAAGCAAAGAGTTAAAAATGCACTCTGAAGTTAATAATGTGGCCCAAGCTGCACTGCCTGAAGGGGAAAAAAAAGAGACCCTAGCCGGCCACAAAGCTTCTTCTAAAACTTTAGAAGATTGGAAGCTGGTCAGCAGAAAGAGAAATTCTAAAACTGACAGCAGGCGGTCAAAATTGAAGGCAAAAACGTCAACACGGCTCCAAGAAGAGGCAGCAGCAACGTCTGCAGCCCCAGGGGAAAAAAAAGCAGCGGGTAACAAACCGCGCAGAAAGAGAAGAGCCAAATTGGCAGAAACCACCCTTGTGCTCACCTGTGCCGGCGAAGCGCCAAAGTCCTACGCCAGCATCCTGCGTCAGGTCAGCGTAGCCACAAAAGGGACCACTCTCGACGTCCGCGCCACTAAGCGCACCCAGAAAGGCGAACTGCTGCTTCGCCTGGGAAAAAACGGCGAAGGATCTGACGTCCTTCAAACTGCATTAATAGAAGCGGCAGGACCTGGAGCTAAGGTGACCAGGCCCACAAGCACAGCCACCATGACGGTCATAATCCGCGATCTGGACGAAGGCGTCATCGCAGCAGACGTGATCGAATCACTAGCTGAGTCTCTTGGCGACTCAGAAAAAGAAAAGATTACGATTATCAGCTTAAAAGAGGCCTATTGCGGGACTCAAGTTTGCGTCGCAAAAGTGCCACACACCGCCAGGACCGACGCTCAGCTAAAAGAGGGGCGCATCAAGATCGGCCTAGTACGATGTCGCATCAGAATGCGCATCGACATGCTAAGGTGCTACCGATGCTCAGCATACGGCCACACTGCCACGCGGTGCAGGGCGCCCGACCGCTCGGGACTTTGCAGAAGCTGCTGGAAGACTGGACACAAAGCGAGCGAATGTAAAAGTGTACCAAGATGCATCGTCTGCACCAGCATAACTGACAACTTAGCCACAGCTCCGCACCGCTACGGAAGCGCTGACTGCCCTGCTTTTAGAGCGGAGCTAGCGCGCTGCAGAAAAGCCTCGAAATGTCAGTACGGTTTCTGCAAATAAACCTCAACAAATGCAGGGCTGCGCAAGACTTGCTGCAGCAAACTATAGTTGACGAGCGCACAGACGTCGCAATAGTCTCTGAGCAGAACCACAACTTACCGCGGCGCTGGCATTCTGATAAAGGGTCAAATGCCGCTCTTCATTTGCCATCCAGCAGCCGTCTGCTTCTGACCAACGCTGCAAACGCCCTTAGCACCGTCGGCTGGACCTGGATAGAGCTGGGCGACTTACGCGTTTACAGCTGCTACTTTTCGCCGAACTCCCCTATGGAAGACTTTAACCGCAGCATCGCCGGCCTAGAAGAGAGCGTCCGAACATCGACGCTCCCGGTCATCGTAGCAGGCGATTTTAATGCAAAATCCGTCGAATGGGGTGCAGCATCTACCGACGCAAGAGGAGCTCTTCTTTGCGACATGGCGTCAAACCTGCACCTGCACGTTGCCAACACGGGAGGAGAGTTTACCTTCGTTCGGGGCAGCACGGGGTCAGTAATCGACGTCACGTTCGTCGATGAAGCCCTAGCGGGAAGAATTCGAGGATGGCGCGTGCTAGATGTCCACTCGCACAGCGACCACCGCTACGTCAGCTTCGAGCTTGCCGACCGAAGCCACAGGCCACCGCCGCACACAGCGCGGGGCTGGTGCGTTCGAAAACTAGACCGCGAGGCCCTTGACAAATTGGTAGCTACTAGGAGCGAGACGGTCAAAGGCATCGCGCGATCGGACGCCTCAGCGGAAAAAGTAGTACGCTCGCTAAACGAGCTCCTGCGCGATGCCTGCGACGCATCGATGCCCAAGCGCGGCTCAAATCTACACCGGAAACCGGCCTACTGGTGGACGGACGAGATCGCTGACCTGCGACGCGCCTGCACAGCGTCCCGCAGACGCGCCCACAGGCACCATTTCGCCGTGATACAAGAACGCCAGGACTACAAGAACGCTAAAAACGCGCTGCGCCTAGCTATTAAGCAAAGCAAAGCGCGCAGCTGGGACGAACTCTGCAAGTCGGTCGACGAAGATCCTTGGGGGCTGCCGTACAGGATAGTACGCAATAAACTAAGCGTCCGGAACGAAGACCACTACCTGAACAACCATGAAACCATGGAGGCGGTGGTCGACGGACTGTTCCCGCGGCACCCCACTACCGACCGAACTGCAACCTGCGACCCAGCAGCAGAGCTTCCAAGCGGAGTCCTGCCGTTCTCCAAAGAAGAGCTGCAGGGAGCGGCACAGCGAATCAACTCCGCAAGGGCGCCGGGACCCGACGGCGTCCCGAACGCCGTCCTGAAGCGCATCGCTGAGAAGGATCCCGAGCTGCTTCTCGCAGCCCTCAACTCGTGCCTCGCCGAAGGAATCTTCGACGCGTCTTGGAAGCGCCAAAGGCTGGTTCTAATACCAAAGGGCACCAAGGCGACACCCGGTCCCTCAGCATACCGTCCACTTTGCATGCTGGACGGCCTGGGCAAGATCTTAGAGAGGCTGATCCTGGAACGGCTCCAGACAGTACTGGAGGACACCGAAAAAGGGCTCTCGCCTCATCAGCACGGCTTCCGCCGAGGGCGCTCGACAATAGGCGCCATCGAACAGGTGATCGAAACCGTCAGCGAAGCCTGGCAGGGAAGCGTCAAGCGCAGCGCAAACGTCGTGTTGATCGCGCTCGACGTCCGAAACGCGTTCAACTCGGCCCGCTGGAGCTCCATCCTAGTAGCTCTGGCTAAAATCGGCACTCCAGCATACTTGATCCGAATGATCGAAAGTTACTTCTCGGACAGGGTGCTGCAGTACGAATGCATGGGCGAAAGCTTTCAGCGAGCGGTCACTGCAGGCGTTCCCCAGGGTTCGGTCTTAGGACCCGCTCTCTGGAACGTCATGTACGATGGACTGCTGAGAGCGCCCATGCCCGACGAAGCCAGAATAGTCGCCTTCGCGGACGACGTCGCCATTTTGATTACCGGAAAGTCTACGACGTCCATCAAAATTGCCAGCGAAGAGGCCCTGCGAAGCGTCAAGAGTTGGCTAGACGGCGCCGGACTGGAGCTCGCAGTCCAGAAAACAGAAGCTGTGCTTTTCACCAGGCGCAGGCAACTAGAGCCGCCCAAACTCGTCTTTGACGGCTTCGAGGTTCCTTTTAGCAGATCGTTGAGGTACCTCGGAGTTCACCTTGACGACAAGCTTCGATTTGCGGTACACGCAGACAAGGCGGCGACTAAGGCGGCGATCGTCGCTGAAGAACTCGCCAGATTGATGCCGAACATCGGAGGACCAAAATCAAAACGTCGACGCCTATACAACGAAGTGGTCCACTCCATCCTCCTCTACGGAGCCCCTGTATGGGCCGACTCCATAAGGGTGGAGAGAACTCGGCTCAAGCTGGCTAGAGTTCAGAGAACCAGCGCATTAAGGGTAGCTTCGGCCTATCGCACGGTCTCCGAAGCAGCCACTCTCACCGTCTCCGGCATACCGCCTATTGACCTCCTCGCGTTCGAAAGACAACGCATCTACAACGGGCAGTCGAAAGACGACGCCAGAAAAGTCACCTTCGAACGCTGGAGGGAACGTTGGAACAAGTCACTGAAGGGTCGCTGGACTCACCGGCTTATACCGGACCCAAAAGTCTGGAGTGAAAGAGGGCAAGGCGAACTGAGCTTCCACCTCACTCAGGTGCTAACCGGACACGGCTGCTTTGGCACCTATCTTAAGAGAATAGGCAAAGAAGCCACCGAAGAGTGTCACCACTGCGGAGACGCAAAAGATGATGCTGACCACACCCTATTTAAGTGCGCGGCATGGACGGAAGAACGAACCCGGCTCAAAGAAGCCCTCGGCGAAGACGTAAACAACGACAACCAAGTGTCAGCCGAGCAGATGGTCCCGTCTATGTTGCAGTCCAAGGAAAAGTGGACAGCGTGGACATCTTTTGCGACAACAGTAATGCAGGCAAAAGAGGACGACGAGCGACGCAGGCGACAAGCCCTGCAAAGTTCTCCACCGCTAGCCGAACCACCATAACAGCAGCGCGCGCGTGCGAACAGCGTTAGGAGCAGACGTCGACTGCCGAGCAGTTTACGACTAGCGAAGTGATCGACAGACGTCGCACCCACAACCGCACGCGCGCAGCATTAAAGGCAGCCGACGACAGTCGCACGGTTCGCAAAAGGCAAGCGATCGACTGTCATCGCAAGAAGCATCAGACGAGTCGCACAAAAGCGACCAATAGCCGTCAGGCAAGGAGAGACAGGGGGCTCGAGAAGTGATCGATTTATTTTGTCACTTCTCTAGCTACCCGAGACAAAATGAAGTGCGCTAGAAGTGCGCCGGGCCACGCTGCCTCTCGAAGCATTACAGACAAGTTAAGTACCGGGAGGCAGTAGGAGCGGAGGGGGGTTTTAGTGGGTAAAAATCCCACACTGTCACCTTTCTGTTGAAACAGTGGCGCCTTTTGAAGGTTTCCCCTCTCAAGGAAAAAAAAAAAAAAAAAAAAAGGTTAGGTTAGGTTAGGTTAGGTTAGGTTAGGTTAGGTTAGGTTAGGTTAGGTTAGGTTAGGTTAGGTTAGGTTAGGTTAGGTTAGGTTAGGTTAGGTTAGGTTAGGTTAGGTTAGGTTAGGTTAGGTTAGGTTAGGTTAGGTTAGGTTAGGTTAGGTTAGGTTAGGTTAGGTTAGGTTAGGTTAGGTTAGGTTGGGGTTCGAAGGCTGATACTAGGCATTGGTGAAACGCGGCGTGCTGGACGCCGTGTTTCTATAAAAAGCCAATACGCCTCTGCGAATCACAGCAGCTCTGTCAGCAAGGCCGATTGTCAGGCGTCCTCGTCGCGGACCCCGGTAATGCAGTCACTGTTAACAACTGTGACTGTAGCTAACTGACGAAGGCCGAATGGCGAGCATCCTGCGCCATAAAACAGGACACCAGATAAGGGACGGAAAACCCTGACAGAAAACCAAGTCCCAATCCAAGGTGAGAAGCAGCGTGCCGAGGGATGCATGGCCACGGGGACTCTAAGCAGCGTGGTCGCAGACGATCTCTCGGGAGGACCAGCCGAATCTCCTGAGTAAGAAGGCTTATCCGGCCAAGCGGGGCTCTGGTCGGATGGACCATGTTCCCTAGCTAATCGTGGGATCAACTTATGGAGCAACTAACAAATAAAAACTTGACGTTAAAAAAAGCACTGGAGGAC
This sequence comes from Plectrocnemia conspersa, assembly GCF_051122295.1. NCBI lineage: Eukaryota > Metazoa > Arthropoda > Insecta > Trichoptera > Polycentropodidae > Plectrocnemia > Plectrocnemia conspersa. The sequence goes on from NW_028277165.1 coordinate 34,053,567, forward strand.
CTCGAAAAAGAAATTTTCGAGGTCGAAGAATTCACAAAGGCGCACGCAAACGCGCACAAACCGATCAAGGAAGGCATTAAAGCCATAAGGCTCGCCTTCCTTAAAACAGTGAAGGCAATTGACGGGATAAATGTCTCACCGAAGATTTCGATAGGACACGCATCAACCCAAACCGTCGAAGCAACAAAGGAGATTGCAAAAGCAGCGCCCACTCCACGCCAAAAAGAAGAGGTACCGAAGAGGACGGCGCCCATCTCTAAAGGAGTAAACGGAGTAACCGCCAGACCGCAGGAAGGCTGGACTACAGTCGGGGCGGCAGGAAAAAAGAAGAAAAAGACGAAACCCGATTCTCAAACGAAAGAAAAAGAGGTGACGAAGGGGGACGACAAAGTCTCCACCGCACGTATCCGCAAAGCACCGGAGCCTGGGCCTACGATAAAGCCTAAAAATAGGCACCCCAAGGCAGGAAGAGTGCCCGCCGACACCATCATATTAAAAAAAGCTGATGGTGAAGGAGCTGCGTCCTACGCAGAAATTTTGCGTAACGTCCACGCTTCGACAAAAAATAAAAAATTGGACGTCAAAGCCGTGCGAAAGACGCAGCGCGGAGAATTAATCTTCCGAATGGGAAGAAAAGCTGACGGGGCCGAAGCAGACGCTCTGCAGGCAATTATCACAGAGGCGGCCGGACCACTTGCCAAGATCCATCGAGTGGTGCAAAGCCGGGATGTCGAGATTCGAGATCTCGACGAGGGAGTGACCCCAGAAGAGGTCATCGAAGCCCTAAAGGAGAACAAAATCTCGACATCCAGCGCCAAACTAAGACCGGCGCACAGCGGCACCCAAGCGTGCATGATAAAACTGCCGTGCACGCCAGAGACCGACGCCCTGCTGAGAAACGGGCGCATCAAGATCGGTCTCGTGAGGTGCCGCATCAGAGAAAGCGTCAAAGTTAGACGTTGCTACCGGTGCATGGGCTACGGGCACTTTGCAGCAAAATGCAAAGCGCCCGACCGCAGCAAATTGTGTCTACGATGCGGGCAGGATGGCCACAAAATTGCCAACTGTACCAACGCACCAAAATGCCCGCTCTGCACCGACAGCGACAACGGCGGACAGCGACGTCAACAAACCCCAGCAGCGCACACAAGCGGCAGTAGGCGGTGCCCTAAATTTAGGGCGGAATGGGAAAGGTGTCTGAAGAACGCGACAAAATGATTCGCGTTCTTCAGATAAACCTGAACCACAGCCAGGCGGCTCAAGACCTGCTGCATCAGACGGCCAGCGAGCTGCGCGTAGATCTAGTCATCGTGTCGGAGCAACACAGAAACTCAGCAAGCCGATGGTGCTCCGACACGGGCTCTAAAGCGGCGATCTACTTGCCAACGAGCCATCTACGTGTAGCAAACGCTCCGGAAGTCGGCGGAGACGGATACGTCTGGGTGGAGGCGGGAGGCTATAGAATATATAGCTGTTATTTCTCTCCCAACTCCACAATCGACGAGTTCGCCGACAGCCTGAGCGAGCTGGCCGAAAGTGTAAGAACGTCGACACTGCCCGTCATACTGGCCGGCGACTTCAACGCCAAGGCGCCGGAATGGGGAGCTGCGGTGACAGACAGTAGAGGAAGCTTGCTCTCGGAGATGGCGGCGCAAATGCGCCTACTAGCAGCAAACGTCGGCAACCACTACACGTTCGTCCGCGGAAATACCGGGTCAATCGTCGACGTGACGTTCGTCGACGAAGCTATCGCGAGTGGAATAAGGAACTGGAAAGTTCTCGACGTCTACTCGCATAGCGACCACCGGTACGTGAGCTTCGAGCTAACAACGAGCGCGAGAGCACCGCTTCGAAGAACTACCGAAGGATGGTGCGCGCGAAAGCTCGAAGTGACCGCCGTGGACGAAACGGTTGCAAGGAAGCGCGCAGCAGTCGTTGAATCCGCAAAAAGCGGCACCGGAGCGGAGGACGTCGTCCGCTCACTCAACGACGTGCTGCGAGAAAGCTGCGAGGCGTCAATGCCGAGGCGGAGCCGGGGGGCACGTCGGAAGCCGGTCTACTGGTGGAACGACACCGTAGCCGACCTGAGACGAGAGTGCCTATCCCGCCGCCGGGCAGCGCAAAGAAGACCGACTGTAGAAAACGGTCAAGCCTACCAAGAGGCTAGAAAAGCGCTCAAAGTAGCCATCAAAGAGAGCAAAGCGCGATGCTGGGAAGAGCTCTGCAAGTCGGTCGACGACGACCCGTGGGGAAGACCGTACAAAATGGTACGAAAGAAGCTGGCGGTTGGTAACGAGGACCCATTCCTGAACAACGTTGCCAACCTCGAAACGGTAATTGCCAGCCTTTTCCCGCGGCACGTCAAGACCGACTGGAACATTCCAAACAACAGCATCGCCCCCGCAGAAGAGTTTCTTCCGTTCTCTAAGGAAGAGCTGCTGGCAGCCTCAAACCGGCTCAAACCAGCAAAGGCACCGGGACCGGACTGCGTTCCAAACGCAGTCATCAAACGCGTAGCCGAGAAAGATCCCGAGTTGCTACTAGCAGCTTTGAACGCCTGCCTTGCCCAAGGGACATTTGCCGCCCCGTGGAAACGGCAAAAGTTAGTCCTGATACCTAAGGGCAAAGCAGGGCCGCCCGGCCCGTCGGCCTACAGACCTCTGTGTATGCTAGACGGAGTCGGAAAGCTACTGGAGAGGATGCTACTACAGCGCCTCCAGTACGCCTTGGAGAACGAAGAAAGCGGGCTGTCACCGCAGCAATTTGGATTTCGCCCCGGACGCTCCACCGTAGACGCCATCAGCCAAGTCGTGCAGACGGTGAGGCTGGCATAGCAGGGGAGCGTCAAGAGGAGCGAGCACGTCGTGTTGATCGCGTTGGACGTTCGCAACGCGTTCAACACGGCGAACTGGAGCACGACTCTCACCGCACTCGCCAACATCGGAGTTCCAGTATACCTGCTGAAAATGGCAAAAAGCTATTTCAGCGGCAGGATACTGGAGTACGAGTGCATGGGCAAGAAATTTCAGCAGGAGGTCACAGCTGGCGTTCCTCAAGGGTCGGTCCTCGGACCGGCACTTTGGAACGTCATGTACGACGGACTGCTGCGACTGCCTATGCCTGACGGCGCTAGCCGACAAGCAGTCTCGATTCAGCCAGAACAGGAGGATCCCGAGGCGACATGTTGCCTATAAACTGAAAGAGCTACTACCGCAAGGAAAACTGCATCGCGTCACACGTACGCGGGGCAGTGAGAGATAGGGAGGTCGAAAGATGATAAATCACCTCTCGAACTACCCAAGAAAGAAGACCACCAGCGACGTCAAAGCGCTAAAAAGAAGAGCGTCAACCGCCAGGATAACTGCGTCGCGTTAAATAAACGCGACGCAGCGAGAGACAGGGAGGTTAAGAGGTAAATATTTTTGCCTTTTGTCCTGTTCTGGATTCAGCCAGAACAGGAGGATCCCGAGGCGACATGTTGCCTATAAACTGAAAGAGCTACTACCGCAAGGAAAACTGCATCGCGTCACACGTACGCGGGGCAGTGAGAGATAGGGAGGTCGAAAGATGATAAATCACCTCTCGAACTACCCAAGAAAGAAGACCATCAGCGACGTCAAAGCGCTAAAAAGAAGAGCGTCAACCGCCAGGATAACTGCGTCGCGTTAAATAAACGCGACGCAGCGAGAGACAGGGAGGTTAAGAGGTAAATATTTTTGCCTTTTGTCCTACCCGAGACAACGGAAGAGCGCAAGAAGTGCGCCGGGCCACGCTGCCTCTCGAAGCATTACAGTCAAGTTAAGTACCGAGAGGCAGTAGGAGCGGAGGGGGGTTTTAGTGGGTAAGAATCCCACACTGCCACTGTATCTGTAGACACGGTGGCGCCTTTTGAAGGTTCCCCCCCTCACAGAAAAAAAAAAAAAAAAAAAAAGGTTAGGTTAGGTTAGGTTAGGTTAGGTTAGGTTAGGTTAGGTTAGGTTAGGTTAGGTTAGGTTAGGTTAGGTTAGGTTAGGTTAGGTTAGGTTAGGTTAGGTTAGGTTAGGTTAGGTTAGGTTAGGTTAGGTTAGGTTAGGTTAGGTTAGGTTAGGTTAGGTTAGGTTAGGTTAGGTTAGGTTAGGTTAGGTTAGGTTAGGTTAGGTTAGGTTAGGTTAGGTTAGGTTAGGTTAGGTTAGGTTAGGTTAGGTTAGGTTAGGTTAGGTTAGGTTAGGTTAGGTTAGGTTAGGTTAGGTTAGGTTAGGTTAGGTTAGGTTAGGTTAGGTTAGGTTAGGTTAGGTTAGGTTAGGTTAGGTTAGGTTAGGTTAGGTTAGGTTAGGTTAGGTTAGGTTAGGTTAGGTTAGGTTAGGTTAGGTTAGGTTAGGTTAGGTTAGGTTAGGTTAGGTTAGGTTAGGTTAGGTTAGGTTAGGTTAGGTTAGGTTAGGTTAGGTTAGGTTAGGTTAGGTTAGGTTAGGTTAGGTTAGGTTAGGTTAGGTTAGGTTAGGTTAGGTTAGGTTAGGTTAGGTTAGGTTAGGTTAGGTTAGGTTAGGTTAGGTTAGGTTAGGTTAGGTTAGGTTAGGTTAGGTTAGGTTAGGTTAGGTTAGGTTAGGTTAGGTTAGGTTAGGTTAGGTTAGGTTAGGTTAGGTTAGGTTAGGTTAGGTTAGGTTAGGTTAGGTTAGGTTAGGTTAGGTTAGGTTAGGTTAGGTTAGGTTAGGTTAGGTTAGGTTAGGTTAGGTTAGGTTAGGTTAGGTTAGGTTAGGTTAGGTTAGGTTAGGTTAGGTTAGGTTAGGTTAGGTTAGGTTAGGTTAGGTTAGGTTAGGTTAGGTTAGGTTAGGTTAGGTTAGGTTAGGTTAGGTTAGGTTAGGTTAGGTTAGGTTAGGTTAGGTTAGGTTAGGTTAGGTTAGGTTAGGTTAGGTTAGGTTAGGTTAGGTTAGGTTAGGTTAGGTTAGGTTAGGTTAGGTTAGGTTAGGTTAGGTTAGGTTAGGTTAGGTTAGGTTAGGTTAGGTTAGGTTAGGTTAGGTTAGGTTAGGTTAGGTTAGGTTAGGTTAGGTTAGGTTAGGTTAGGTTAGGTTAGGTTAGGTTAGGTTAGGTTAGGTTAGGTTAGGTTAGGTTAGGTTAGGTTAGGTTAGGTTAGGTTAGGTTAGGTTAGGTTAGGTTAGGTTAGGTTAGGTTAGGTTAGGTTAGGTTAGGTTAGGTTAGGTTAGGTTAGGTTAGGTTAGGTTAGGTTAGGTTAGGTTAGGTTAGGTTAGGTTAGGTTAGGTTAGGTTAGGTTAGGTTAGGTTAGGTTAGGTTAGGTTAGGTTAGGTTAGGTTAGGTTAGGTTAGGTTAGGTTAGGTTAGGTTAGGTTAGGTTAGGTTAGGTTAGGTTAGGTTAGGTTAGGTTAGGTTAGGTTAGGTTAGGTTAGGTTAGGTTAGGTTAGGTTAGGTTAGGTTAGGTTAGGTTAGGTTAGGTTAGGTTAGGTTAGGTTAGGTTAGGTTAGGTTAGGTTAGGTTAGGTTAGGTTAGGTTAGGTTAGGTTAGGTTAGGTTAGGTTAGGTTAGGTTAGGTTAGGTTAGGTTAGGTTAGGTTAGGTTAGGTTAGGTTAGGTTAGGTTAGGTTAGGTTAGGTTAGGTTAGGTTAGGTTAGGTTAGGTTAGGTTAGGTTAGGTTAGGTTAGGTTAGGTTAGGTTAGGTTAGGTTAGGTTAGGTTAGGTTAGGTTAGGTTAGGTTAGGTTAGGTTAGGTTAGGTTAGGTTAGGTTAGGTTAGGTTAGGTTAGGTTAGGTTAGGTTAGGTTAGGTTAGGTTAGGTTAGGTTAGGTTAGGTTAGGTTAGGTTAGGTTAGGTTAGGTTAGGTTAGGTTAGGTTAGGTTAGGTTAGGTTAGGTTAGGTTAGGTTAGGTTAGGTTAGGTTAGGTTAGGTTAGGTTAGGTTAGGTTAGGTTAGGTTAGGTTAGGTTAGGTTAGGTTAGGTTAGGTTAGGTTAGGTTAGGTTAGGTTAGGTTAGGTTAGGTTAGGTTAGGTTAGGTTAGGTTAGGTTAGGTTAGGTTAGGTTAGGTTAGGTTAGGTTAGGTTAGGTTAGGTTAGGTTAGGTTAGGTTAGGTTAGGTTAGGTTAGGTTAGGTTAGGTTAGGTTAGGTTAGGTTAGGTTAGGTTAGGTTAGGTTAGGTTAGGTTAGGTTAGGTTAGGTTAGGTTAGGTTAGGTTAGGTTAGGTTAGGTTAGGTTAGGTTAGGTTAGGTTAGGTTAGGTTAGGTTAGGTTAGGTTAGGTTAGGTTAGGTTAGGTTAGGTTAGGTTAGGTTAGGTTAGGTTAGGTTAGGTTAGGTTAGGTTAGGTTAGGTTAGGTTAGGTTAGGTTAGGTTAGGTTAGGTTGAGTTGCGCATTGGCACTTGTACAGAGAGGACGTGCGGCCGGTTGCTCTAGCGAAAGGGAGTTGCGCATTGGCACTTGTACAGAGAGGACGTGCGGCCGGTTGCTCTAGCGAAAGGGGCGCAGGCCTAACAGGCGGGCGCATTCCTCGAAGATCTTGAGGATTGAAGACCAGACATTGGGGACCAGTTCAGTTCAGCAAAAGGGGCGCAGGCCTAATTGCCGGGCGCATTCTTCAGTGATCTTGGAACCCTGAGGATTCGGAGATCAGCTGGACGGACCAGCTGTTGGAGATAACTTGTGATAGTGAAAGTGACACTAAAAGTGCTCCCGGGAAAGTCGGAAAACCTGGACTCGGACTTTTCCGGGTTTTTCCGTCATTTTTCCGAGGTTTTCCGACATTTGGAGGAAATCTAGAGTTTTCCGGATTTTCCGAAAAATTTTCCAAGTGAAACTACGGACACTAAAAAAACACTTTTATAATAGCGCTTTTCCGGGATTTTTCCGGGTAAGTTGCTGTTTTTTAGAGAATTTTCCGGGCTTTTTGGGATTGTGGGTTGCAGACCAAAAGCATACCACCAAAATTTTCCGGATTTTCAAAGCTGAAAGAAAAAATTTTCCGAATTTTCCGGACATTTTGTCAGCGAATCTTTGGAAGAAAATCCTTAATTTTACGGGCATTTTCGCGGGACGACTAAGTTTAAAAAATAATATTACATAAACACACCATGTCGCCAGACGCGAACGACCGTGAAGCTCGGCTTAACAGAGCGGTGATGGACCTAGCGAGGTTCGCAAAAAGTCATCCCAATGTGCATAAACCCATAAAGGAGGGGATTATGGCACTTAGGATGATTCTTGCTGAACAACCTTCACAGGCCATGCAAGGAAGCAGCTGCAAAAAAGCAACCGCCACCGCAGCAACGCAGACGCTGCCTAGCAGCAAAAACATTGCTGCAACTTCAAGCAAAGAGTTAAAAATGCACTCTGAAGTTAATAATGTGGCCCAATCTGCACTGCCTGAAGGGGAAAAAAAAGAGACCCTAGCCGGCCACAAAGCTTCTTCTAAAACTTTAGAAGATTGGAAGCTGGTCAGCAGAAAGAGAAATTCTAAAACTGACAGCAGGCGGTCAAAATTGAAGGCAAAAACGTCAACACGGCTCCAAGAAGAGGCAGCAGCAACGTCTGCAGCCCTAGGGGAAAAAAAAGCAGCGGGTAACAAACCGCGCAGAAAGAGAAGAGCCAAATTGGCGGAGACCACCCTTGTGCTCACCTGTGCCGGCGAAGCGCCAAAGTCCTACGCCAGCATCCTGCGTCAGGTCAGCGTAGCCACAAAAGGGACCACTCTCGACGTCCGCGCCACTAAGCGCACCCAGAAAGGCGAACTGCTGCTTCGCCTGGGAAAAAACGGCGAAGGATCTGACGTCCTTCAAACTGCATTAATAGAAGCGGCAGGACCTGGAGCTAAGGTGACCAGGCCCACAAGCACAGCCACCATGACGGTCATAATCCGCGATCTGGACGAAGGCGTCATCGCAGCAGACGTGATCGAATCACTAGCTGAGTCTCTTGGTGACTCAGAAAAGGAGAAGATTACGATTATCAGCTTAAAAGAGGCCTATTGCGGGACTCAAGTTTGCGTCGCCAAAGTGCCACACACCGCCAGGACCGACGCTCAACTAAAAGAGGGGCGCATCAAAATCGGCCTAGTGCGATGCCGCATCAGAATGCGCATCGACATGCTAAGGTGCTACCGATGCTCAGCATACGGCCACACTGCCACGCGGTGCAGGGCGCCCGACCGCTCGGGACTTTGCAGAAGCTGCTGGAAGACTGGACACAAAGCGAGCGAATGTAAAAGTGTACCAAGATGCATCGTCTGCACCAGCATAACTGACAACTTAGCCACAGCTCCGCACCGCTACGGAAGCGCTGACTGCCCTGCTTTTAGAGCGGAGCTAGCGCGCTGCAGAAAAGCCTCGAAATGTCAGTACGGTTTCTGCAAATAAACCTCAACAAATGCAGGGCTGCGCAAGACTTGCTGCAGCAAACTATAGTTGACGAGCGCACAGACGTCGCAATAGTCTCTGAGCAGAACCACAACTTACCGCGGCGCTGGCATTCTGATAAAGGGTCAAATGCCGCTCTTCATTTGCCATCCAGCAGCCGTCTGCTTCTGACCAACGCTGCAAACGCCCTCAGCACCGTCGGCTGGACCTGGATAGAGCTGGGCGACTTACGCGTTTACAGCTGCTACTTTTCGCCGAACTCCCCTATGGAAGACTTTAACCGCAGCATCGCCGGCCTAGAAGAGAGCGTCCGAACATCGACGCTCCCGGTCATCGTAGCAGGCGATTTTAATGCAAAATCCGTCGAATGGGGTGCAGCATCTACCGACGCAAGAGGAGCTCTTCTTTGCGACATGGCGTCAAACCTGCACCTGCACGTTGCCAACACGGGAGGAGAGTTTACCTTCGTTCGGGGCAGCACGGGGTCAGTAATCGACGTCACGTTCGTCGATGAAGCCCTAGCGGGAAGAATTCGAGGATGGCGCGTGCTAGATGTCCACTCGCACAGCGACCACCGCTACGTCAGCTTCGAGCTTGCCGACCGAAGCCACAGGCCACCGCCGCACACAGCGCGGGGCTGGTGCGTTCGAAAACTAGACCGCGAGGCCCTTGACAAATTGGTAGCTACTAGGAGCGAGACGGTCAAAGGCATCGCGCGATCGGACGCCTCAGCGGAAAAAGTAGTACGCTCGCTAAACGAGCTCCTGCGCGACGCCTGCGACGCATCGATGCCCAAGCGCGGCTCAAATCTACACCGGAAACCGGCCTACTGGTGGACGGACGAGATCGCTGACCTGCGACGCGCCTGCACAGCGTCCCGCAGACGCGCCCACAGGCACCATTTCGCCGTGATACAAGAACGCCAGGACTACAAGAACGCTAAAAACGCGCTGCGCCTAGCTATTAAGCAAAGCAAAGCGCGCAGCTGGGACGAACTCTGCAAGTCGGTCGACGAAGATCCTTGGGGGCTGCCGTACAGGATAGTACGCAATAAACTAAGCGTCCGGAACGAAGACCACTACCTGAACAACCATGAAACCATGGAGGCGGTGGTCGACGGACTGTTCCCGCGGCACCCCACTACCGACCGAACTGCAACCTGCGACCCAGCAGCAGAGCTTCCAAGCGGAGTCCTGCCGTTCTCCAAAGAAGAGCTGCAGGGAGCGGCACAGCGAATCAACTCCGCAAGGGCGCCGGGACCCGACGGCGTCCCGAACGCCGTCCTGAAGCGCATCGCTGAGAAGGATCCCGAGCTGCTTCTCGCAGCCCTCAACTCGTGCCTCGCCGACGGAATCTTCGACGCGTCTTGGAAGCGCCAAAGGCTGGTTCTAATACCAAAGGGCACCAAGGCGACACCCGGTCCCTCAGCATACCGTCCACTTTGCATGCTGGACGGCCTGGGCAAGATCTTAGAGAGGCTGATCCTGGAACGGCTCCAGACAGTACTGGAGGACACCGAAAAAGGGCTCTCGCCTCATCAGCACGGCTTCCGCCGAGGGCGCTCGACAATAGGCGCCATCGAACAGGTGATCGAAACCGTCCGCGAAGCCTGGCAGGGAAGCGTCAAGCGCAGCGCAAACGTCGTGTTGATCGCGCTCGACGTCCGAAACGCGTTCAACTCGGCCCGCTGGAGCTCCATCCTAGTAGCTCTGGCTAAAATCGGCACTCCAGCATACTTGATCCGAATGATCGAAAGTTACTTCTCGGACAGGGTGCTGCAGTACGAATGCATGGGCGAAAGCTTTCAGCGAGCGGTCACTGCAGGCGTTCCCCAGGGTTCAGTCTTAGGACCCGCTCTCTGGAACGTCATGTACGATGGACTGCTGAGAGCGCCCATGCCCGACGAAGCCAGAATAGTCGCCTTCGCGGACGACGTCGCCATTTTGATTACCGGAAAGTCTACGACGTCCATCAAAATTGCCAGCGAAGAGGCCCTGCGAAGCGTCAAGAGTTGGCTAGACGGCGCCGGACTGGAGCTCGCAGTCCAGAAAACAGAAGCTGTGCTTTTCACCAGGCGCAGGCAACTAGAGCCGCCCAAACTCGTCTTTGACGGCTTCGAGGTTCCTTTTAGCAGATCGTTGAGGTACCTCGGAGTTCACCTTGACGACAAGCTTCGATTTGCGGTACACGCAGACAAGGCGGCGACTAAGGCGGCGATCGTCGCTGAAGAACTCGCCAGATTGATGCCGAACATCGGAGGACCAAAATCAAAACGTCGACGCCTATACAACGAAGTGGTCCACTCCATCCTCCTCTACGGAGCCCCTGTATGGGCCGACTCCATGAGGGTGGAGAGAACTCGGCTCAAGCTGGCTAGAGTTCAGAGAACCAGCGCATTAAGGGTAGCTTCGGCCTATCGCACGGTCTCCGAAGCAGCCACTCTCACCGTCTCCGGCATACCGCCTATTGACCTCCTCGCGTTCGAAAGACAACGCATCTACAACGGGCAGTCGAAAGACGACGCCAGAAAAGTCACCTTCGAACGCTGGAGGGAACGTTGGAACGAGTCACCGAAGGGTCGCTGGACTCACCGGCTTATGCCGGACCCAAAAGTCTGGAGTGAAAGAGGGCAAGGCGAACTGAGCTTCCACCTCACTCAGGTGCTAACCGGACACGGCTGCTTTGGCACCTATCTTAAGAGAATAGGCAAAGAAGCCACCGAAGAGTGTCACCACTGCGGAGACGCAAAAGATGATGCTGACCACACCCTATTTAAGTGCGCGGCATGGACGGAAGAACGAACCCGGCTCAAAGAAGCCCTCGGCGAAGATGTAAACAACGACAACCAAGTGTCAGCCGAGCAGATGGTCCCGTCTATGTTGCAGTCCAAGGAAAAGTGGACAGCGTGGACATCTTTTGTGACAACAGTAATGCAGGCAAAAGAGGACGACGAGCGACGCAGGCGACAAGCCCTGCAAAGTTCTCCACCGCTAGCCGAACCACCATAACAGCAGCGCGCGCGTGCGAACAGCGTTAGGAGCAGACGTCGACTGCCGAGCAGTTTACGACTAGCGAAGTGATCGACAGACGTCGCACCCACAACCGCACGCGCG